>NC_041389.1:417813547-417834118 GCF_002162155.2 Triticum dicoccoides | reverse complement strand
TCTGTCGTCATGTCTCTCTTTTATAACATGCACCGTACTCATACGCATAGACGTGTTACTTAAATACAACATGTAGAGTCATTTGACACTTATCTGCTATTTCTCAACGAGATTCTGTCATAACGGCATCCGAACATCGAGTTATGCCTTTGCACGTCAGGGGCTTCCTTGCACCCGTACTACGATGACTAAAGTCCGAACACCTTCTCGGTTGTTCGGCACCCTGAACTTATAGCATTATATGCATCAGCTCCGAATCATGTCTTGTGTCATTGGTTGGGTTTGCCCGGCTCCCATGTTTTGGTACCTTACGTTCTACAATATCGGCTAAGGTAGCACTAGGAGAACTGCTGCGATTGTGTCTCGGTTCTGCCGGACGAACACCTCAGTAGAGAAAGCCGAAAACCGACTGTCATGATAAGGCGAGAGCTAGTCAGCTGTTCGAGAGGTTGCCAAATCTTTAAGGATTTCTTCCGCATAAATGCCACAATAAAATGCAGAGTGCGAAGGATCGGTCCACCGATCAGGCGCTATTAGAGCCCCCCATGCGGTCTTCCAAACACCAGGGGCTGCGCCTCCCATACTCGAATTTTTATGGCTAAGTGAGAGTAATAAAGCCCTATAGTCCGATTGCCTGGTTCGCTGTACTGAACACCTCCTTCATGGACCCAAGAATGGGATAAAGAGTATTCAGGTTTATCCCGAACATCCCTATAGTTCCTACGTGGGGGCAGAAGCCGATGACTAGCCAACTCTCAAGACTAACATATCAAAATGGCCGCACCGGAATAGAATTTACACACAGCAGACACCTACATATAAGTGACTCTATTTTGCCTTACAAAGGATAGCACATCTGCTTTTAGGGGAAAATAATGTCTTTTGTACATTCCTCGGCCATGAGGCGGGCGCCTTTCAGGACACCATCATAATATAGTTCGGGCTTGCGGTGCTCCTTCCCTTTCGGCGGACCCTCTGTCATCAGCTTCTCAGCATCAAGCTTCCCCCAGTGCACTTTCCCACGGGCAAAGGCCATTCATGCCCCTTCTACGCAAACCGACCACTTGATGACGTCCAGCCGAGGGCAAGCCCTCACAATCCGCTTCATGAGCCCAAAGAAACTGCTCGGTATGGGCTCAGCGGGCCATAGCCGGATAAGCAAATCCTTCATGGCTAGTTCGGCCGTCTGATGCAGTTTGATCAACTGTTTGAGCTGGTCGACAAATGGCACCGGATAATTCGGCGCCAAATACTACAACCAGAAGAGCCTTTCCGCAGTTTCCTTCTTCTCGGCTCGGAAGAATAGGGCAGCATTAGATATGCTCTGCGGTAAATCTACAAATGCCCCTGAAAAAATTAGGATTCAATGGGTCACCATGAATCTTCCCTACGAAAGCGTAGGGCACTTTGAACAAAAATATAAAACTCCTACCAGCTGCAATCTTTCGTGCCTCCTGAATATCCTTTAGCGCCGTTTGGGCTTCTTCCCGAACCTCATTCACGGTCCGGACAGCTTGGGCGAGTTCGGATTCTTTCAATGATAGACTCTGCTCCAAACTTTCGCTTCTCCCTACGGCCTCCTGAAGCTCTCGTTCAGCTTGCACGACCCTCGCCTCGTGTTTCTCACGGAGAGCCTGCTCAGTGGCCGCTTTCTTTTCGGCCATGGCAATAGCCTTCTTGAGCAACTCTATTTCGGCATTTGCCCCTGGAGTGCGTGATATATATACTTTAAGATAGTCACAACTACTTATTTGTGCTAAAACTTACTAACAGTTTTAGAACATACCTTGTTGGTCCTCCAGCTGCTTCCTCACTCGGCCGAGTTCCTCTTCGGCCTGCGCCAGACTCTGCTTTAGTCCGGACACTTCCACGGCATGAGAGGAGGCAGTCGCCGCAGACATCTGATTCATAAAACATATACGTCATTAGCTAGGTCTCCTGCGGACGGGAAGTTGATCCCCTGTCCGGTTCCTGTCCTCTCCGGACAGTGTATCAGGGGCTACTATCTATACTATGATAGTCCTCTATACATACCTCCAAGCCATTTATAAGGCTGACGCAGGATTCATTCTGTCCGCTCTCGGCAGCCTGAATCTTTTCTATCACCACGCCCATAAGAGCGTGGTGTTCATCAATAATGGACGCATTTTCTAGTGCTGCCGATAGGCCGCCTGACACCTTCGGTTTGACGAAGGCCATAGGCGGAGAAGGATCGCACCCTCTAGTTAAGAGGGGCTGCCTACCTGATCTCGGAGCCTTAAGGGCCTACGGGACTGTGTCCGGCTGCGGGTCGAATTCACAATGGCCCCCACCATCGACATTCTCGGGAACTACCGCTCCCGCACGTCCGGCCTCTGAGGTACGCCCCCTAGCTCAGGTCCTTTGGACGACACCTCGATGTCACAGCCAGGCTCTTGGGAAGGGCCCCTGGGAGGTGTTTCACTCTCTAGGGCATCAGAACCCAACGAGTCCTCTGATGAGGTCTGTTGGGCCGAAGACCTCGCCAGACTGTAAAAAGCACGGTGCGAATCAAAATACTACAGTATATTATGTATGCATGAATATGTTCGGATTTCGTGCACTCACGATTGTACTAGGGGATGGGCCCTGGGATCCTCCTCCGGGCTGCTATCGGTAGCCGTGACGGACGCCTCGGGGACGGATGTTCTCCCCCTCTTAGGCGAATCTGCCTCTAAGGATGAGGAGGCTGCCCTTTTCTTCCTACCCCTCGTAGGGGACTCGGGCTCTTCTTCTTCCTCCTCCTCTTCCTCTTCGTCCTCTTCCTCCTCCTCGTTCTCTCCGGAGGAGGGAGGGTCACCGGAGTCTTCGGACTTCGTGTCCAAAGTGCCACGATGACGGAGACCGCTCCTGGTCTCCTTGGCCTTTTTTGTGGCCTCCTTCTTCGGCGCCTTGTAAGGCGTTGGGACCAGCATCTTCATCAGAAGAGGTCCCACCGGTTCCTCCGGCATCGGGGCCGGACAATGAATTCGCTCCGCCACCTTCATCCATTCCTGAAGGCAGCCGTGGATAGACACGTTAGAAAAAACATCTCCTTCAGGACATACCAATGAAACATGCGAATAGCCAAGATATGATGGCAACTTACCGGGCTGGCGGGGTGGGACAATTGGTGCCCGCGGTCTATGGCCGAGTCCAGCCATTATTTGCCGGACTTAAAGAGCACCTTCCAGATGTCCTTGTGCGAGGAGACGAAAAGCTCCCGCAGGGTCCGGTGCTCAGTCGGATCGTACTCCCACAAATCACAGCCTCTGTGCTGACAAGGAAGGATCAGGCGAACCAGCATCACCTGGACCACGTCAACAAGCCGGATGGCCTTATCCTCCATACCTTTGACCCGCACCTGGATCACTGACAGTTCATCGGACGACGATCAGTTCACACCCTTCTTGGGCCAGGATGTGAGTCGCAAAAGGGCTCCAGATCAAAACTCAGGAGCAGTGGCCCACTTTTTGCCACGCGGCTCGGTGATATAGAACCACTGTTACTGCCACTCCTTGACAGAGTCATTTAAATTACCCGTCGGCCATACAACCTTGGGCATCTTGCTCACCATGGCACCTCCGCACTCGGCATGTTCGCCATTCACCACTTTGGGCTTCACGTTGAAGATCTTGAGCCATAGCCCGAAGTGTGGCGAGACGCGGAGAAAGGCCTCGCACATGATGATAAACGTCGAGATGTTGAGGAAGGAATTGGGGGATAGATCGAGAAAATCAATCCCGTAGTAATACATGATGCCGCGAGCGGAAGTAGAAGGAGGTGCGGGTAGAAGGAAGGAGGCTTTTCCCCCTTTTTATCGAGGCGATGAAACTTTACGCCTCCCTGCTTTCCTAACGGAGCCTGCTAGTTCCCCACTTACCGTAATCAGTGGTACGGTTGGGTTACCCACGCCCGTATTAAAGAGGATACCGCATTAAGGGGACACAATCTCTGCTTTGACAAGACGTGCTAAAAAACCGCTTCGCGATACGTATGGAAGCAGGTTGTACAAACGGTTCGAATAAGTTACCGAGCCATGGCGTGATGTCACACAACAAGGAATTATCAACAGATCGGATTTGTGGATTATTATTCTCTCTACGGTGGTATATGGCATTTATCTTGCAGAGCCGGACACGGTCCTTGTGTTCGGAATCAATTTTGGAGTATTCGGAGGTGGAACCCGCCTCACAATGCCGAAGACAATCTACGCGCCGGACTCATCGTCATTGAAGCCTGGTTCAGGGGTTACTGAGGGAGTCCTGGATAAGGGGGTATCCGGACAGCTGGACTATATGCTTTGGCCGGACTGTTGGACTATGAAGATACAAGACTCAAGACTTCGTCCCGTGTCCGGATGGGACTCTCCTTGGCATGGAAGGCAAGCTTGGCGATTCGGATGTAGATCTCCTCCTCTGTAAACCGACTCTGTGTAACCCTAGCCCCCTCCGGTGTCTATATAGACCGGAGGGTTTAGTCCGTAGGACACAACAACAATCATACCATAGGCTAGCTTCTAGGGTTTAGCCTCTTTGATCTCGTGGTAGATCAACTCTTGTAATACTCATATCATCAAGATCAATCAAGCAGGAAGTAGGGTTTTACCTCCATCGAGAGGGCCCGAACCTAGGTAAACATCGTGTCCCCTGCCTCCTGTTACCATTAGTCTTAGACGCACAGTTCGGGACCCCCTACCCGAGATCCGACGGTTTTGACACCGACACCGCCCCACTGCAAACAAGCACACTTTGTCTCCTTGTGCACCACTCTCCTCTCTCTATCTCTCCCACATGCGGACCCGCCACAGCTCCTTCCCTGTATACATATATGTCGTGACTCTTTGCATAGCTCCCTAATGTATAATCGTTCTCGATTTCGCACATTGTTCTCTACACCATCTATTCTAGATCTATCATGAAGTCCCTATCACACACACGATGACTCGCTTCCCTTACGTCTCCGTTCATATGCCAGTTTCCGACAACATCCACATTGTCTCCCTATCTATACGCCATTTATGGACACAAACGACCCCTCTCGCCCCCTCTCTTCCTCTCTCTCTCTCTCCGTCGCTAGCTCTCCCTTTCTCTCGCTCTCACACCCTCTCCCACACACACACACTCGATATCTCTTCCAAATAGTCTGCTCCCCCCGCCCACACCCGTGCTATCTCGCTACTACACATGTCACACCATTCCCCCTTCCCTTATACTAGGTTTACATCATTAGTGGTCTCTCTACTCCACATACACTCTCTCCCTCTCACACACAAATGCGCGCACAAACACACACAGACACGCACAAACACCCATTTATCTGGATCCTCATCTCTCCCCATCTCCGCATGTGTGTCTCACACACTCACTCTCTAATTATGTATATGTGTCTCCACGTTACACACCACAAAGCCCCATGTACATGTCTCTCTCTATCCTCCACACACATAGACACAAATAATCTGTTATCATTGCCTCAATCTCTAACATATCACACACGCACACTGTCTCTCTCTCTCTCGCAAACACGCTCAACAAGGGTTTCCCTGTGAATAACTTACCGTCTATTCATCAACAGTCATGGCAGTACGGCGAACACGAGACGTGAAAAAGAATAAATCTACACGTGCTTAGACCACCTAGTATGACTACTAGGACTAGAGCAAGCCAAAAAGCACGCCACCATCACTCCCTCCTTGTCGGCGATGGGAAAATCTTTGTTTTACACAGTCGAGAAGTCATTGTGCTAAGGCCCCACATGCCGAGGCATTGAATAGAATGTAGATGCTCGTTTATGGAAGCAAGTATCGATAATACATTTGTATCTCCATACTTATATTTCTTCTCTTATAAAAACCGAGTTGGTGATGATGGTACGTGTGCCATCTTGCAATATAGATCGTCCGATCTATATCTGACGGATGGAAATTAAACTAAAAGATACCCGCACCGCTCTCCACATTTGCAGACAAGGCCTTCCCTCGTTCATCCTTATCTCCAACAAACCTCAAAAAAGTAAGCCTCTGGAACAAACTGGCCTGGTGGCCGCTGCCAGCGTCGTCAATCCCCATGCCTCCGCTCAGTCCGACCACCAACCACCACCACACCCCACTCCTCTTCATCTTATCTCATATTTCTCGAGATATCATTAGTTTTTACACATGGGATTACTCCCGCAAGGGTCAATCACAACAAGTGTTTTATAAAAAAATGCATCTTGATGTTCCGTGCAATGCACGGATCTTGCTAGTACTCCTACACAAGACTAAGTTGGTGATGCTGGTGTGTCTGCCATCCGTCGTTTCTGACCATTAGATCTACATCTAACGATTGTGAGGTAAGTTGTTGCCTTTTCTCACCAACATCCCACTTGTCTACCAATTTGCAGAAAAACCCATAATTAGTATCTTAAAACCAACCACATCCCTCCCTGGCCTCACCAAAACAGCCCAAGGAATATATTCTAATTGAAACATAATATATCTCTAGTGACATATGTATATCAAAATTAGAGTGTTTTGTACAAAGTTTGTGAATAAGTATTATTCTAATTATGATTCGTTGCAACGGACATGAACATTGCTAGTATTTCCAACCATGCATTTTTTCCTAGTATTCCATAGTTTTGAGTTTTCCATCCTGATATTAGTCACTCATGGTTGATATTTACTTTCAATCATGTACACATATGCACTATGTAACTAGCCTTGCTTATTGGCTTCCAAATCTTAACTTTCACTCCTACTTACAATATGTATAGTATTTAACAAAAAAGTACCACTTTCAACCAGCCCTAGGAAGAATCTATTGTACAAAAAATAGCAAAAACATACCCAAAATTTCTTAATCCACGGCAAAAACTACTACCTAGTACTCCTACCGATTAGGTTCGTTTAAACCCATTTATGACAGGGTTGGCCCACACGTCCGTGCTGACGAGGCAGCTTAAACCAACACATTTTGTTTGATCGCTAACACGAGGAACCCACATCTGACCTTCTATCCTGTTATTCCCCCTCAAATCATTATTTTTCCTGAACATTAGTTCAAACAGTACTGATGCATGTTCGTCGGTGGCGCCGGTGAAGAGCTAGTTGGCCGCCGCTCCGCCGGACGGGCCGGACACCGTGCTGGCCTCCGCACGGGTTGGCAAGCTGGCCCGAGCGTGACTCATGAGCGAGCAAGCCGCCGCACTGGCCTTCGCTCGAGCTAGATGGCTGGCCTTAGCGCGGCGCGTGCAAGCAAGCCGCCGCGCTGCCGTGCCAATCTAGCTCGCAAACCTTGCAGACAAGCAGCTGGACGGAGCTATCTTGGCTAGCTAGCAGCCGCGAGCGCCGGACGGAGCTGGCATCTGGGCTGTCGCAACATGGGCTCCGCACCGCCGGCGGTTTTGACCTCGCCTTCTGCCGGCGGTGGTAGCTGCGTCCCATGGCCGAGGATGACTAGGTGGACGGGCCGGAGGTAGGAGGTCACTCGAGGATTTTTTTGGTAAGAGCATGTACAATGGTTGATAAGGTAGTCTTATCTTAAGTCTGGCACGTATGCAAGTGGTAGTAGTTTCTTGGCATTTTAGTGGTTTCTTGCATTATTAGGGGTTTCTTGTAAGGAACAATGTACATACTACTAGCGACAAAAGGCGATTCTAGGTTGCGTTGTACTCCAACGAGTACTACTCGTTTTGTGGGTTCGATCCCGCCCGAACGCACGGCGGCCTTTAAAAAAAATAGTACTACTACACTTTGCTGCGAGCCAATATTTTACATGGGTAGTTTGAGTTTTGAAGTCAAACGGACGTGCAGCCCCACAATCTGGGTGCACTGGACAGCCTAGCCACGTGAACGGGTTTTCCTTCCCAGCATCCCGTGGCTCGCGTGCTCGCCCTAGCCGCACCTCGCTTGCAGCTTCCTCATCATCTAGTAGCATACTTAAACTAGCGCCTCCCAATTAAGCCCAAGGAGCCAGAAAAGCCTGGCGGGGCATTGGGAACTGTGCAATATGGCTCTGTACTACATAAAGTGCTCTACTACTACTCTGTAGCTTGTGGCATTGCACGCATGGACTTCACTCCATTATCGGCTCTACTATAAAAGAAATTCCTCTTTACGTGTTTTTTTAAACGGAGGCAAAAGCTTTGCTTCATCTCATTCATAAAGAAGGAACTACTAACAAAGTTCGACGAGCTCCATTACACCTCCACAAATGGAAGCGAAAAGCCTAGTCTTGCTGTATCAAATAACTCAAATGTTCTGCCCCCGCAGTAACCGTCGTTGATAAACAGGCTACTAGTGTGTGCGTGAGAGGAGCGGCTGAGTAGGCCAGCTATGTGAGAGGGGCGGCTGAATAGAGCACCGAGAGTACCCACTAGGCCACTACGCAGGTGTAATTCCCCTGCATTGATAGTACAGTGATGGTTCTAGAGAACAGTAGTACCCTCCACTTCCAACTGTAGCTCCTTGTCCCTGAGATTCAAGAGTTCAAAACTGGTGCACTATACTAGACTAGACTAGAAGTACAGTACATCACACTACTAGTTGAGAAAAGTAGTACTAGTACTGCTACAGTACGAGTACGTACTCCTCCGTCACATAATGTAAGATGTTTTTTGACACTAGTTCGCGTGTACAAAAAATGGTGAAAACATACCCAAAATTTCTTAATCCACGCCAAAAACTACTACCTAGTGCCAAAATTTTCTTACTAGTGCTATTATTTACAGTATAATGCAATCCCATAACGTTCCATAATGCTAGTACTAGTAGTAAATAATAGCCTCACCCCTTTGCTGAGGAACGATCTACAGTTGGAAGGGACGAGGCCCTGCGGTTACTACGCTCTTATCTCCTCCTCGCCAGTTCCCCTCCCCCTGAAGAGAAGGCAGTTCGTCGCTGCTCCGATGGATTCGCTAGGCGGTTCTCCTCCTCATCCGGGATGGGAGACCTTGGACGACGATCCTCTGGGAGAAATCGCATGCCGCTCCGACGTCCTCACCGCTGCAAGACTCGGTGCTTCCTGCACCAACTGTTTCAAGACGCTGCTTAAACAGGCTTGGCAAAAGGCCATGCTTGTTCGTCTTCCATGCGTCCTCGAGGAGAAGGTTCTTCTATGGGACAATCCTTCGAACAGTCCACTGCTCCCAGGCCATGGTTGCACGTTGACTCCGCTGGAGTTGCCGATGTTGAGAGGTAGTCGGATTTTGTCCGATGAGCAGGTCAGTAATGGAGTTTGATCATGTAGTACTTAGTTAATCCATTTCCATCTCGTAATTTCTCCGCTGCCCACCGTCTTATATACAGGTCTGGGTCGGTGCCAACGAAGATTGGCTTGCATACCTCCGGCCGGATACCACCATCATTTTGCACAACATCCACAATAGTGCGGCCGTTCCGATAGACCCCTTCTTCACCACTGGGATCGGCCTTTTGGACTGGCTGGGCTTGAATACGTATGATGATGCCTACATGAGATTGAAGAAGATAGCAATTGCGGACCCGCCGACAAAGCGACGCAGCTACGACGATTACTATCTCATCGCGGTGTTCGACATAAGGATTGCCATCAATGCAAGACACAGTAATGGCAGAGGCTGGCGCATGTTGGCGGCGGCAGATTTGTACCCCTACACGTCCGTGCGCAATCTAGGTCGCATCTTCGCGGTGACAAGCCAGGGGACTTGTTTCATCTGGTTGCCATCCTACGGTACGGGAGATTACAAACGGAATGCACAAACCATCATTTGCATCCCTAACGGTACTCCATTATTTTGCAGGGACCAGTCATCCCCCGATCAAAATAAGATCGACGATCCTGGATGTGCACTTGCATCCGCGATTCGGTCTAACCTGGAACCTTGTAGCTGACTTTGGCATATTGGGATCAACTATCTTAGCAGTCGTTACCCATGGTACCACTGATGTGCAACATGGTCACACAATCTACCACGACCGGACCGTCACCATCTACCCAGGTATTCCATTTTTTAACCCTCTCGCCTTCTCTTTCATTGTTGTACTAGTAGTATAATTAGTAGTACTAGTAGGAGTACTTTTTACCTTGGAGGACGCATATAGCTAGCTAGGCCCTTGAAGACTTGAACCCACTAGCTGCCACCATTTTTGTTTTTCCATGTCTTACTATCTCATTCATGTAGCCAAGAGTGGCTATATATAATAAGCCAGTTATTTTACTTCCTCTATACCAGAATAGTACTATTTCTTGTACAGTATTACTAACCGCCATATTTGAGCACAACATTATCATGCATGGACCTTGACTATGTACATCACCATGTGTCTAGATCTGGGATACCGCGTGTACCAGATGAACGGCGCCGAGTTCGTCCCCCGTGATGCTACGTGGGTGCCGAGGAACACTCTTGGAGAGTACTCGCTTTTCATCGGGGACAGCTACCCCATTGTGAAGAGGATGCCACCTTTCGTGCACGACACGGAAGGCCTACCGTTCATGAAGCATGGTTGTGTCTTCAGTGTGCACCGCCGGATGAACGACATGGTGGGACACGCTATCCCTGATTTATGCCGCTTCAGCTTGGACGAGTCTCCATCGTGTGGAACCGGACTAGAAAGCTACGACAATGATTCCCGTTGCCCATCACTATGGATCGTGCCATCCATGAAGAACACCTGGGACTGGAACCTGGAGGAGTACATGCATGTAGCCCATCTATAACATGTAAGTGGAGTATGGTAATTGTGAACGGTAGCGCTGTGAATATATGTAGACTAGTCGTGCACAAATTTATCACATGAATTGGAGATGAACTTGTGTGGCATACTGGCATTTGTCATTTAGAATTTATTACTAGTAAATGTGTTATGTGTACGTGCAACTTGTGTGGTTGTTGCACTAGATCCAACACGCTCTTTGAGAAAAAAAAAGGTGGCACAGCTTTGGATATACGTGACGTGGCGGCATCATACAGTAGCATCGTTTGCTATAGTTGTAGTACACTCCTACTAGGACGACAACTCCTATAAAACCTTGCGCTTGGCTCTTTGCCTCTTCGGGAGGTTCAACAGTTCGTACTCGTGTGAACCTTGCACTTGGCTCTTCGCCTCTTCGGAAGGTCCAACAATGATGATACTACAATACAATATGCTTCTGGCAATCCGACACCGATTGAACTGCTGCACCTCCACCGCGAGGGCGAGGGCGAGGGAGAGGGAGAGGGAGAGGGTGCTGTAGTCAAAACCCTCTCCTCGTCCTGCGAACCACCACTCGCATGGGCGAGGTAGAGGCGTAGTAAGCAAGCTTCTCCTCGTTCGGCGAGTTGACGGGACACATCAAAGAAGTACTAGTACTAGTAGTAGTCCAAACCGCGTCCTTTCCGATTAATATGGCTTAATTTGAAACGAGAAAAATACACTGGCGATCAACGTATGTAAAAATATGCTCTTTACGGTCACTATATATAGTTTTGCGGCGATTATACGATCACTAGCTCATCATAGAGTACCGTATTGCACCCTACTGACCGGCCACATAGTCGATGTGGCACTTTGTTGACTGGTTAAATTGTCACCTGGTTTCTGGGTCCCGCCTGTCAGTTGGCAGAGCAAAGAACTCAGTTAAACAAAACTTTACGCAGGCGCGACACGAGTCCAACCCTTGCGCGCGAACCGCCCTGGCTGTGTATGTGAGTGCATGCACGTGTCCTCCCTCGGTCTTCCAACAAAGAGTGTACATCTGCTATAAAACTAAGAGCGTAGTGCATGATGTACATCTACAATTCCAATGCATTTAGCCTTTAATCTAAATCGATATTGATTGACTAATGCACCAACTTGTGTTGTAGGTATAGGCTACATGTCTATCCTTAATTGCAGCATGCAACGGCCTTCATTTAATCTTCTTATCTCAATGGTCGCATGCACACATAAGTCTGCTACTTTTGGGCGTTAATTATGCCTTGTTCAATGTGTAAATCTCTAAATGTACAGTCTTTCACGGATGTATGGAGTAGGTTGAGCACTTGAGCGTGAGCGTGTGTGTTGCATCATGTGTTGTGTGCCCCATGGGTGCGTGAGTGTTGCGTGCGTCCATGTGTACGTGTGAGTGTTGCATGTTACATGCATGGGGCTTACTCCCTCCCATTGACATGTTCATATTTCAAGCTTCCTCTGTTCCCTCCATATAGTGATACTCCTCTATTCCCAAATAGTATGGAGTAAAAGCCTCCCTTTGTTCCCAAATATGGAGTATTTGTCTTTCTACATATTTCAACAAGTGACTAGGTACGGAGCAAAATGAGTGAAGTGAGCGTAGAGTCATAGGGATACTATAGAAAGGAAGTCCTCGCGATCCATTATTCCCCATCTCGGTCAGAGAGAACTATTCAACTAGTCGTCGCAGTGAAGTGACAATACACGCTGCAGGAGATGGGACACATAATTAATAAGCCGAACCAGCGTGTTGTTGTTACTAAATCAGCCTTACCCAGTACTGCCATCATGTTTGCCAGTAGAGCACGCTTCCGCAAATACGCCTACGCACCTCTGTCCTCCATTAAATCACATATGGGCCCTCTTGTGGTAGACCCACATGTCATCGGTGTAACTATTTACACTCCGAAGGACGGTATATCCTGGTAGTAGTACTAGTAGAATTGAGATTTAATGCACTTTCTTCCCCGTCTTCCACTCTTCTTCCTCCTCTCTTCTTCTTCCTCCTATCTTCCCCATCGTCGGCCGCACACCATTTACCCCCGCTCACTGCTCGCCTGCCCGCGCCATCTTCCTTGGTAGCTCGCGCGTACCATATCCCCCCGCTCACTGTTCGGCCACACGAGGAGAAGCTTCTTCGCTCGCCCGCCCGAATCCACTTCCCCGCTGGCTCGCAAGCACCGAAAACCCCAATGGCAGAACCGACTGACACGCAGAGCCGCGATTGGAATTCCCTCCCCAATGTTCTCTTGGAGCAGATCTGTAGTCGTATGGACCTACTCAGCACTATCTGTCTGGCCGCATGCTCGGTGTCTTTGTACCGCCTACTCGTCTGCAACCGGCTGGCTCTTTTCAAGACACCCTGCTTGCTGATGCCCGATCCTCGCAGGTGGCCCAGATACCGACTTGACGATCCTACGGAGGTTGCCGTGGTGCCCCTCGACATGCTACCACTACCCGTCCACCTGTCCTTCATGCGCGGCCACTACTGGGCGTGCATGAAGGCCAACTAGATCGTTCTCATCCACCACACCGGTAGTCCGTGGCGTCTCGTGGATATCTACACCCAGCGAGAGATCACCCTTCCATCATTGGATACCGCCGCCATCGAGCCTCGCGTCCCGCCAAACACTCCTGCCTACTACGCACGAGACGCATCAAGCTTTTGGCTCGACCTCTATTTGCAGAAAGTTGTAATCTGCAAAGTGCCCACACCATCAGAAGAATACATGGATTACAAGCTCATTGCCTTGTTCAACATGGGATTACAAGCGAAGTGCCCTCTATCTGGAATCTGGTCGCCATACATGGTTATGGCTCATCATCAATCCTGTTGAGGCAACATTTCTGTCCGATGCTATAATGCACGATGGCATCGTTTACGCGGTCGACGCACAGATTGGTTGCCTATACTGGTGGAATCTATCGTCGTGTAATTATTCTATCTCATCTCATCTTTAACTTATGAATACGACTGCCTGTTCATTTGTTACAAATTTAGAATGCATAGCATGTCTATAACCACATCATTGCTATATGTTCCTCTCATTTCCTAGATTTTTATGACCACACATGTTATTGTTAGAGTTGATATGAGAACAATTGGCATCTAATGATTTTTAGAATACATATTATGAGTATAACATCATGATTGCTATATGTTACTCTCGTTTACAAGATTTTTATAACAACGCATGTTATTGCTTAGAGTTGATATGAGAACAATTGTAGTAAGTACTATGGTAGAATATGAGTAGGCGTTGTCATAGCTGTTTTCCTCTCATTGTTACATGATGTTTGAACCATGACACATTGCCAGAATATAAAATCCATCGGCTAATTTTTTTTAACTTGGGGTATGATTATGACCACGGCATTGCAATTCTCTGTCTATGATATGTGTCACTGTTATAGTAATCTTAATTCCACACATACTCTGAACATGATTGTTTATTTTTGTCCTTTTGGTCTCCAATTTGAATTGTTGCAGCAGATGCAAATGCGCTGGCCTTCATGATTCCAGGACCTGGAATCATACCAGCCGATGGGTGGTGGTTTATCGCTCGTTTAGCTGACGGCGGTCATTTGATGCTCATTCGCATGTACCAAATTGACCAAACCATTACATCAAACCACATGCAGTACAATGTGTGGGGCGTTCGTGACATTGATGGCTATGGCTGCTTCGTGTTCGAGAAAGATCCCAGCTCCGTTGGGCCAGGTATATTCAACTGGAGGCGGGCTTACATCCTCGGCAACCACTCCTTGTTCCTCGGGCTCAATTATCCGATCATCCAACCAATCATCGACCATATCACCGGCGATGATTACTGTGCTATGCAACTTCCATTCGCGAGGGGGGGCTGTGTTTACACATCATACCATGGGTTTCATGAATCACCATATCCAGAGATTCGTCGACACAGCTTGTTGCCAGATAATCTTCAGTGTGTGAAAGGCATCAAGCTTCCATGCGATGGATGGCTTTTGCAAATCCGACATGCGGTGATGTGGTTCATGCCAACAGCAAATATGCACAACTTGATTCGTGTTGATATCTAGACTGAGCCATGTATTCTGTTGCTGTAGCACGACCCCCTTTTGTTGTATATTATGTACTGTTGTTAGTTTGAAGCACTCCTCTGGTTTGAAGGATAGATACCTTCCTGGGATCAAGTGCATCCTAACTCACCTGCGTAGGATGTAATGATAATGATGATGGAGATGTTGTGCAGAAGCCATATATATACATATATATCAGTTAGGCTTCAAGTGCGTACTTGTTAGTTAAACCTATGTATAAACTGTGACACTAAATACGACTAGTAAGTAGTACCGTAGCAGTACTAGTATATGTCGGTCAAATTATCCGTCATGTCCACACATTGAATTGACGTGACAACACGCTGCGCGTGAGGTGACACAAGAATCTCGGCGGCGTGGTCGGGTATTCTGGACTTCAGATTTGGAGTACCACTTATCTGTCGAAATCTTTCATCATTCACTTAAAACAGTCGATTGATCATACATTGAGTACCATATAACTAGATACGCCAAAGTGAGTGTTGACAGTGCGAGATTTCAGTCTCTCATCGATTTGTTCATACCAACCATTGACAGCGAGCACGGCATATGCTACACCCAACCTGAGAAACTTCCAGGTAAGACACCGATTGGCCGTCTGCTTGCACAAACATAGTCCTTTGTTTATAGCTCTATTTTTCTTTATACACACAGACCTGGTGAAGCAATTACAATTTGAAAGTTAATAAAAAGTGAAACAAGTGACTGCAACATGCCAAAGATGTTATGAAAATGCCAACTAGGTACACTAAAACCTGTATTCTACAATACTGCAGGTATCACACTGAGTGGCCTAAGGAAGCATTTCTTCCAGCGCAACTCCAGGCGTTCAAAAGGGGCACGTTGACGCGTCGCAAGATACAGTCAGAGTGCGGCATGTACACTATGTGGCACAAGACCGGCAATACCTTGCCGATGATGGTCAACGGCCGGCAGATGGGCAGCAAAAAAGGTTCTGGTGCTGCACACCAACAAGAACTTTGACCAGCAGAGGACCAACTGGGTGATGCACTAGTACCACCTCGGGGACCTGGAGCAAGAGAAGGAGCGGGAGCTGGTCCTCTGCAAGATTTTCTACCAGACGAACACTAGGGCCAGGAGTAAAAAGATTATAAGTTAGTTTGGTATTGGTAGTTGTACTACCTTGTCGTCCACAAGTTGGTATTGTTGTTAAAGATCTTTTGGTATGAACTTGCATTTGCTTCCAACCATCATGCCGAGGGTTGACGTGGATATAAAGCTGAATCATTTGTTTAGAAATGAATTTTCAGGCACCTGATTTTTATTTGATTGGTAGCATAAGCACCCGCCATTTGAATTCCCAGTTCTCCAATTTTTTCGAAACAAGTGCATGCACTTATTATCATGATAAAAAACAATATCCATGTTGCATCCCAGTTATCAGTCTGTACTTGCAGAATTCTCTTATTTATTGAGCATGTATATTGTTTTTTCAGGTCGAGCAAGTTTCAACTGGGCTGTAGAATGCCCAGGGTTGGTTTTGTTTTTAATAGGCCGAACCCATGACGACAATGGGGCACAAAGATCCAGCAGGTATCTACTGGCCTCTGGCCCGCCAGCGTTAGTTATATTTTGTGTTACAACAGCCGCAGGCAGTTTTTTTTACTGAATCAAACACACATCCCAGTTCTATTTTCCTCATGAAACGCATGTCCTACATCCGTTTTCTAATCTCTACCTATAGTTTTACTAGTTCATATACACGTATCATTATATTGAAAACACATAAAATTCCCTTTTCATATTTACATCCTTATTTTTTTTTGTTTTTTCCCACCCAACGCTGATTTTTTTTACCACTAGTTTTCCCTTAAACCAACTCAATTGTCCCATGTCTTATTTGCTTACAAAAACAAAATGATTTTTTTGGCAAATCAATAAGTTCTTAAAAAAATGTTTATCATTTCGGGATTACAACAGTTTGGACTCCACCAAAATATGCAAAATAAGGTTGAACTTTTTGACCGTGGTCCTGCGAAGAAAATGGGTTGTAATAAATTACTTAAGAATTAGCAAATGGGCTGCAAATTATAAAAAATAGCAAATGGGCTTTATGTTGTCTGCCACAGATTTGGAGGCTGACTTGTGGGCCTACTAAGTTCATGCATACACAAGGTTTCTCAAAAAAGAAACTTAGTCAACAATCGACTCTACCAGTGTCAGACCGTTAGATGTCAATCTAATGGCAACCGTGCTTCTTCAGTCTCTCATCTTCCTGCCACAGCCACCCAAACCAGCGCCATCGGAACCGCCTGCTCCCGCCTCCCATGGCCGGCAGTGCTGCCGAGCATGCCTCACGGCCCCATCATACTCGCATCCCTGGCCTGTCTATCCCTCTACTCACCCATACCTCCTGTTATTTTCCGGCGATGACAGTCGAACCAGTCAACCCTCGTACTCTCCATCGTGTGGGCAGCCACTGCCGTGTCTTCCCCGGCTCTGTGTCGTTCCCTTCGTAGGGCTCACCATCGTCCACCGCCCTGGTGCTCTTGATGCGGCGTGATCAACGATGTCCATCCAACGGCTATAGTGCTTCTTCAACCTCTGGTCTTCTTGCCCCAGCCGCCCAAAGCAGCACTGGTCGTGCCGCATGCTCCTGCCTCCCGTGGCCGGCTGTGCTGCCGCAGAGGCCTCACCGTCCCCATACTACTCCCACCACTGGCCAGGCCATCCCTCCACTCACCCACTCTCCCTGATATTCTGCGGTGAAGGCAGCCTCACACTGCAGCCGAACCAGTGAACCCTCGTACTCCTCTCCGCGTGGGCATCCACTGCCGCATCTTCCCCGGCTCCGTGTCGTCCCCTTCATAGGCCTCGCCGTCGTCCACCTCCGTGGTGCTCTCGGTGCGGTGTGGTCAATGTGGTCAACGACCGACTTCCATCGGAAGAGTACTATACGTGGAGAGGCTGACAGCTGGGTCCACGGCAGCCGCAAGGAAGTGCCTCCTTATTACGCACAAAATAATTATTCCTCCACCTGACAGCAGGGACCCATCGGACGGGCCACCAGTATTTCGAAGAAAAAATGTTTCCCCCTGACTACTGGGACCCACCGGACGGGCCACCGTATTTCACAAAAAAAACGTTTCCCCTTGACTGCTGGGACCCACCGGATGGACCGTCGTATTTCGTGAAAAAAATGTTCCCCCCGCTGTCAGCTCGGACCCACCGGAAGTGCCTCCTTATTACGCACAGAAAAATGAATACTTCCCCTGCTAGCTAGGACCCACCATGGTGGGAGGCTGACTTATGGGCCTACTAAGTTGACGGGGACGAAGGGCTTTGTCAACTTAGTCAATATGAACGATTATATCTCCAGTGACCGTACGATGTCCATCGAACGACCGTCGTGCTTCTTCAATCTCGGCTCTTCCTGCTCCAACCGCTCAAACAAGCGCCGGCTGGACTGCCTGCTCCCTCCTCCCCGCGGCCGGCTGTGCTGTCGCGCAAGCCTCACCGTCCCACCGTACTCCCATCACTGGCCTAGCCATCCCTCTACTCACCCACAGCTGTTGTTATTCTCCGGCGAGGACAGGCGAACCAGTAAACCCTCGTATAGTCATACTCCCCTCCACGTGGGAAACAACTGCCGAGTCTTCCCTGCCTCCGTGTCGTTCCCTTCCTAGGCCTCGCCGTCGTCCACCGCCATGGTGCTCTCGGCGCGGGCCTGGTCAACGTGGTCAACAACCGACATGCATCTGAAGTGGACTATACTTGGAGAGGCTGACAGCTGGGTCCACGGCCGCACGCAAGGAAATGCCTCCTTATTACGCGCAAAATAATGATTCCTCCACCTAACATCGGGCACCCACCGAAAGGGCCTCTGTATTTTGCAAAAAAAACGTTACCGCCGCTGACAGCTCGGACCCACCACCTATATCTTCGCACACAAGGAAGTGCCTCCTTATTACGCACAAAAAACGAATACTCCCCGTGTTAGGTGGGACCCAGTATAGTGGCAGGCTGACTTATGGGCCTACTAAGTTGACGGGGACGGAGGGCTTTGTCAACTTAGTCAATATGCACGATTCTAGCTCAAGTGACCGTATGATGTCCATCCAACGGCCGTAGTGCTTCTTCAACCTCTGATCTTCTTGCTCCAGCCGCCCAAACCAGCGTCGGTCGTGCCGCGTGCTCCTGCCTCCCGTGGCCGGCTGTGATGCCGCGGAGGCCTCACCACCCCCTACTACTCCCACCACTGGCCAGGCCATCCCTCTACTCACCCATACCCCATGTTATTCTGCGGAGACAGCAGCCTCACACCGTAGCCGAACCAGTGAACCCTCGTACTCCTCTTCGCGTGGGCATCCACTGCTGCATCTTCCCCGGTTCCTAGTCGTCCCCTTCCTAGGCCTCGTTGTCGTCCACCGCCATGGTGCTCTCGGTGCAGCGTGGTCAACATGGTCAAGGAACGACTTCCATCGGACGTGGACTGTACGTGGAGAGGCTGACAGCTGGGTCCACGGCCGCAGCAAGGAAGTGCCTCCTTATTATGCGCAAAATAATGATTCCTCCACCTGACAGCAGAGACACATCGGACGGGCCACCGTATTTCGTGAAAAAAACGTTTCCCCCTGACTGCCTAGGACCCACCAGCTACATCTTCGCACGCAAGGAAGTGCCTCCGAGCAAAAAAAAACGATTCGCCCCCCTGACTGCTGGGACCTACCAGCTACATCTTCGCAGGCAAGGAAGTGCGTCCAGGCAAAAAAATGATTCGCCCCCCTGACTGCTGGGACCCACCAGCTACATCTTCGCAGGCAAAGGAAGTGCCTGACAGTCGTGACCCACCTGGTTGAAGCGTACGTAGCGTTGTCATTCCGGTCGCGAACGTGTACGTACATATATACTGGTCGATGTAGAGGCGCGCACGTATCGTACTAGAGGCGCGCACGTAGCATGTACACTTACGTACAGCGGCCAGGGTGCAAGAAAGAAAAGACGGCCACGTATGTGTAGATATGGGCGGGGTCTCGAACGCCTACTCGCGCATATGTATGGCGAGGGCTCGTGTACATGACTGGGTCGGAACGGAGAAACAACGTCGTCGTCGTGTTCATGGGGAGGCAACGGAATGCGTCGTGTTCATGGCGAGGCAACGGAATGCATCGTGTTCATCGGGAGGCAACGGAACGCGTGGGAGCCAACCGGCTGGGTCAGAACGGAATGTGTGGTCGTGTTCATCGGGAGGGCTTGGACGGAACAGGCGATGGAAACGAGGCCTGGAGTACCATAGAACGGAGGAAACAGCCTTGTGTTTGACCGGTCATGTTCGAAACGGGATCCTGCTCATCGGGAGGGGTCTGGTGTACCGCAAAAAAACGGAGGAAACGGACGTCCTACGGTTGAAACGGGGGTCCTGTTGATCGGGAGGGGTGTGGCGTACCGCAAAACGGACAAAACAGACCTCCTACGGTCGAAATGGGGGTCCTGTTGATCGGGAGGGGTCTGACATACCGCAAAACGGACGAAACGGACCTCCTACGGTTGAAACGGGGGTCCTGTTCATCGGGAGGGGTGTGGAGTACCACAAAACGGGACTCCACGGGATACTGTTCATCTCCACCGTCGACCTCCTCCAGCCTCCATGGGCTACCGTCGACCTCCTCCAGCCTCCATGGGCTACCGTCGACCTCCTCCAGCCTCCACGGGCTCCTGTTCATCCAGCCTCCACCGCGCGCTACTCCACCAGCTACTGTTCAACCACCTCTCCACGTCTACTGTTCATCCAGCCCTCCACCATCTATTGTTCATCCAGCCCTCCACACCACGGGGTCCTGTTCAACCACCCC
>NC_041389.1:417693059-417813344 GCF_002162155.2 Triticum dicoccoides | reverse complement strand
ATCGGCTTCAGTTAGCAGCAGTAAAGAAGGAATCGCTCGATTGGGTTCAGTTAACAGCCATCGGTCGATCGCTCGGGTTCAGTAACGCGTAGCCTATAGTGCTATCGCTCGGGTTCAGTTAGAGCCCAACGCCTCGCTCGGGTTCAGTTAGTGCCAACGCCTCGCACACATGCGTGTACGTGTACGAGAGAAACGTGCATCGCTCGTCCCCCGACCTCCCACCGTAACCGGCAACTCCCCGAAATTTTCCTCGCCCTCGCTTCTACCACGATTTTTTCAGGCATGGACGGCCCAAAGAATGTCATGCAGCTGCGTCTCCGGCCCGCCCAGGACGAAAAGCCCATTTTCTGTCATGATTTTTTATCATAGAAGTAGGAGCCCACCACATCTATGATGATACCGGGTTTTGTCACAATTATCATCATAGAAGTGTCATATGTATGACAAAAAAAATCGTTCGGCCCAAAATGTCACGGATGTGTCTTTTTTTGTAGTGATTGGACTTGTTGTGTATCGCTATAGGTTGTGACTATTATATGATGAAAGTTATCCACACAAATATCCATCGTTGATCTAATGCCTACGCTTTACTCATATTGTGTTTGCTTAGTTACTATTGGTGCTGCTACTGCTGTTAAAGTTGCAACAAAATTGTTATCGTTACTATTACCACTATTATAAAACTATCATACTACTCTGCTACTAAATATTTTTCTATAGAGAATTAAGTTCTCAGGTGTGGTTGAATTGACAACTCAACTGCTAAAGCTTATAAATATTCTTTGGCTTCCCTTATGTCAAATCAATAAATTGGGTGAAATACTACCCTCCAATACCGTTGCGACCCCCTATACTTGTGGGTCACCACTTGCCAATTGATACGTCTCTGATGTATCTATAATTTATGAAGTATTCATGCCATGCTTACAACAATTTTATATGGCTTTGATATGATTTGAATGGAACTAATCCGGACTGACGCTGGTTTTAGCAGAACTACCGTCTTGTTGTTTTTTGTGCAAAAATAGAAGTTCTTGGAATGGGCTGAAACTTTTTGACGATTTTTTTAGAACAAAAGAGACCCCCGAAACTTCATAGGAGGATCAGAAGAGCCACGAGGTGCCAACGAGGCACTTGGGCGCGCCTAAGGGGTGATGGTCCCGAGGTGCCTTGTGGGCCCATCTTAGCCCCTCTTGACGTGAGACCGACGCCAAAAATTCCTATAAAAAGATAAACCCCAGAAATAACGCTAGAACTTCGACTCGGCTGCCGCAAGCCTCTATACCTTCGAAATACCATATGGAGCCCTGTTCTGACACCCTGTTGGCGGGGGAAATCATCACCGGAGGTCATCTTCATCATCCTAGCGGCCACCATGACGAGGAGGGAGTAGTTCACCCTCGAGGCTAGGGGTATGTACAAGTAGCTATATGTTTGATCTCTCTCCCGTGTTCTTGATTTGGCACGATCTTGATGTACCGCGAGCTTTGTTAATATAGTTGGATTATATGGTGTTTTCCCCTCTCTATCTTGTTGTGATGAATCGAGTTTTTACCTCTGAGGTTTCACTATTATCGGATTGAATACTTTTATGGATTTGAGAACCACTTGATGTATGTCTCGCATGTGGATACCCTTGAAGACAATGGGGTGTTCTATTGATACACTTGATGTATGTTTTGGCACTCAGCTTGCGGATTCCTGCAGTGACATTGGGGTAATATATGCATAGGTGTTGATGCATGTTTTTGCCCTATTTTCTCTGGTAGTAATCTCGACGCACTCTTCGAATTTCTTTGTGTTGGATTGAATATTATGAATCTGAAGTTGTTTGATACATATCGAATAATCAACTCTAGGATTCTTGGGGTGACATTGGAGTATCTAGGTGACATTAGAGTTGGTTGATGCGTATCATATGGTGTTATTTTAGTACAAACTCTAGGGCTATTTGTGACACTTATAGGAATGACTCAATAGATTGATCAGAAAAGATAACTTTGAGGTGGTTTTGTACCCTACAACAATTTCATCTTATGTTGTCTGCTAGATAAGAACTTTTGAGTGATTCTTTGTCGCACATTGAGGGATTGTTATATGATTCAACTACGTTAGCACTGCTGAGAGATTCCACTAGTGAAACTATGAACCATATGCCTTATTTTCAAGCATTGCAATACCGTTTGTGCTCTATTTTGTTACTTGCTACCTTGTTGTTTTTTATATTTTCATATTACAAAAAACCTATATCTACTATCCATACTACGCTTGTATCACCATCTCTTAGCCGAACTAGTGCACCTATACAAATTGCCATTGTATTGGGTGTGTTGGGGATGCAAGAGATTTCTTGTATTTGATTGCAGGGTTGTTTGAGAGAGACCATCTTCATCCTAAGCCTCCCATGGATTGATAAACCTTAGGTCATCCACTTGAGGGAAAATTGCTACTGTCCTACAAAACTCTGCGCTTGGAGGCCCAACACGAGTCTACAAGAATAAGTTGTGTAGTAGACATCACCAATCAAATCTCTATGTAACTATTGTTCATCTTTCAGTGGGCATGGTCTGAGCACAAGGAATCTCTTGCCAGG
The DNA here is from genome assembly GCF_002162155.2 of Triticum dicoccoides. Lineage (NCBI taxonomy): Eukaryota > Viridiplantae > Streptophyta > Magnoliopsida > Poales > Poaceae > Triticum > Triticum dicoccoides. Next base: position 417,810,751 of record NC_041389.1, on the reverse strand, counting down.
AACGTCAAGCCAACCAAGTGATCTTGCTCCGTGGTAGGGCCACACCGACCTTATATTTCTCAAGTTGTCAATACCAATGGTAGCATGGCACACCTCCAAATGATACATATACGCTGCTACACTTTGGAGAGCATTAACTACTTGATATTTTAATGTGAGAGATCACCCTAATAAAAATGACTAAGACACAATCAAAGTGTGCAAAATTAAGGGATAAACATCTCAGGCCATTCATAATAGAATGATATGGTATTACCCCTGTTGTTGGAAAATTTACCTTTGTCTTCATGAAATTTCAGCCAAAAGCATTGTCATGACATCAAAAAATGTTGTCATGGCAGCAGTAACGAAAATAGATTTCTACCAAAATTTCTTGTTGTGGCAGCAACTTATTCAACTTTTGTTCTGTGTCTTCTTGTATCGCCTTCTGCGCTAGGGTCCTCCTTTACAAACTTGTCACCATCATATGTAGTCATTATTTCATCACGACTATCTCTATAGCTACTAAATAAAACGCATTATATAAAAATTCACACGCATGGCATTAAAGTGACAATCATATGGCTCTAGCCATCATGTCATGCCATGAAACGCTGGTCATGTTAAAACTTATAACATATAGACATCTCATACAAAATCTCAGCAATATGACAAAGGCTATACCACATCACATGCACCCTGTAAAACCAAGTTAGACGCTTCCAATCGGTTCATGCAAAACATTATTTTACATGCCTTCTAGGGTTTCGAAACAAACTCTAGCTGCCTATGTTTATTATTGTTGTTAGGTTAACTTTGCAAGGTGTATGAAAGAAGAGACTTACTTAAAATCTGTAGCCCCATACTAAACTTCGTCATACGCGTAACCCCGTGTAGATCAAATCAACATTCCCTCTAGTTTTGAGAAAATTCATCTTTCTTGACTAAAGTGAAACCCAAAGAACTGTAGCACTTATTTGATCTGTCAACCAACATACTAAGAGCAGCATATAAGGATCGGAGATAGCCAGAACTTTCTAACAAAGTTGCACTCTGCCGCCAAGATCAGAAGACCATAAAATTAAGGGAAACAGCAAGAACATCGAGTGACAAATTACAGTTATTACCTGCAGATCTTATCTACTACTCGCACACAAAAAATATTAAGAAATGGATCACATCTAGTACATAACTATTTATCAATAGATCTAATCTAGATCATAACATGCACATATACTCATAGATCGCTCCCCATGCCACTATCGGGGATCGTAGTAGAAAAAAATTGTCCAACGAATCAATAACTCGGATCACTATGAGGATGCATACAATGTTAGATCTGATTGTTGCCAACTCGTACTTGCAGTGGAAGAAGAGTTGGCTTATTTCATTCAGGAAGTTCGTCGAACCATCACTGGTACAGTGAGGTGCTATACAAACGGTTTTTAAACCCTTTCCGCGATGGTGTTCGGAACCGTCACCTAGTGAGTGTGGACGATAGGGGGTCATTCCCACATGACCCAGAAACCATCGGGGATATGCCCTCCTGGCACACACGCTCGGCAAAATGAGGTCGTGTGCGACCGGCGAGCGAGCAAATACGGTTATACGTACAATAGTGCTAAAAGTATACAATTATACAGGTGAAATCATTTCCGGTCGTAAGTACATCCCACATAGTTAGTCCCCACGAAATGTTTTCATTCGTATATACATCCCACACAGTCGCTGCAAGGAAAAACTTTCCGTTCGTAGGTACATCACACACAATTTTCCCCGTTAAATCGTTTGTGATAGCATTTCCATCACACACAATATTAAAAAGAATTATCGTCTACGTTATTGAATGCATCACACATGGTGCATAGAAGAAACTGTGTGGCAAAGGTTGTCCATCCCACACAGTTTTTATGCGGTAAACGTTTGCGCAAGGTGGCCTAATGCAAATAGTTTTGAAGAGAATGTCGTGTGTGATTGTTGATCGATCCAACACGGTTTATTCCTGGAAACTGTGAGCGTTGTCTTAGGTCATCGCCCAAGGTATTTTCTCAATAACCATTTGCAATAGCAAAAACCAATTAGCAGGCTAATTGCCCTATTACTAATAATCCATTTATTAATATAATTGACATTCATATTAAACACATAATATATTTAATTCCCATATTAAGGAATCAGGATTTCATAATTGAAATACATCAGAGTACAACATGATATAGCTTCAGCACTCAGCTACCCCATTACACAACTGCACCATCACCAAGTTTCACATGCAACATCTAGAACCTTTTGAAATTAGCATCATAGATGGAACATAGACAGATGCATCTCATCGGGAAAACTGCTAAAGCGGAAGGTGAATATTGAGCCTTCATTGATGTTGAAGGTCTTTGCAACTTTAGGCCAGTGCCTGTGGATGATTGACCGTCCATCCTTCATCCTCTTCAGGAACCCTTCAATATTGAACCATGGTTGTTGTATGAAAACCTTCCTCGCCTCCTGACCATAGAGGTGGTTTGAGAGGTAATCATTAGTGAACTGCTTTGGAAAGGCCTGAAAACAAGGATGTGCATAATATCTTCTGTATATTGGAAACGGGGCGAAGGAATAAAAAAGACAAGGTATAATAGTTAGTACCGTCTTGTAGTGAACTAATATCTTCTTCATTGTGCAGAAAAAGATCTTGTTGTTTTTTGTCGCTAATTTCTTTAGCCTAACAATCTTTCTAAGTTTCTTGACTTGATTGATATTCATGGACAACTCATTTCCCCATATGCAAAAAGGGTCAAACAGTGGGTCGAAAACTCTGACGGCAGGACCTACATGTGCAAGACCAAATTGTTAAAAACCTAAGTATTAGAATGGTTCGTGCAATTGCACAATAGTGTGCTATTAGACAACAGACCATGCATGTGCTAACCTCGATTGTAAACCTCAGTGCTTCCCATTGTTTCCTTGCAACACATATAAGGTAGTTAGTCATTAGGTTAAGTAAGTGTCCGCATGCTATCAGTAAAATATGTTGATGAAAAATAAGCACATTGTAGATTCATCGGATTAATTCAAGCCACATGGAAAACCCATTTATCCAAACCAAGCATGATGAAGAACTAGGAATATAGCACTTGTATATGTTTCTCATGTATTAAGTGCAGCCAAATTTGATTTATTCCTCACATGCACAACAATACAAAATTCCACCCACGACAATTGGACATCGCATTGCAGAATTGAACCAAGCAGCTAACTAAACACCACAACAAATGAACCAACATTAACTGAGTACCACATTGTACAATATAACATACTCCTAATAGAAGATCAGACAGTTAACCAAACCAAGCATTCTTAACAACTTGGAAATATAGCAATTGTATTTGTTTCTCATGTATTTAGTTCGTCCAAATTCGATTTACTTCTCACATGGTATACAATAACAGAATGTACCCACAACTATTGAACATCGCATTGCAAAATTGAACCAAACAGTTAACTAAACACCACAACACAAATGAACCAAACGTTAACTGAGCACCACATTGCACAATGTATAACCAAACCAATCATGCTTGACAACTTGGAAATATAGCAATTGTATTCGTTTCTCATGTATTTTGTAAAGATAAATTTGATTTATTTCTCACATGGAAGACAATACAAAATTGTAGCATGAAGAATTGAACATCACATTTGCAGAATTGAACCAAACAGTTACCTAAAGACGACAACTAATTAACCAAACAGTTAATAAGTGACCACCACACTGCACGACATATAGAACATATACAAAGGATTAACGGATTGCATGGTAAAAATTAGATAGCACAATTCACTAGAATTTGTTAAGGAAAGGCAGGAGCAGCACACACAACGGGTAAACCGAGCATTCTTAACCGACGTAGCTAGCAAATGGCAAGGTGCTCCTCCAAGATCTGGGGGTCGGCACGAATGGTAGCCATCGCGACCCCATCCGCACGTGCGGCCATGATTTGCTTCTCTGCTGCCAAATGCTCCTTGAGCTCCTGGCTATACTACGTGCACCATGGCTTAGGGCGGCGCTTATTTGGTGGATGGGTCGGTGATTTGGGTGGAAGGTGTCACGCTGGCGATCGGGGCATGTGGGATGTGGAAGGAGGTGGAGGATGGAGGTCTGGTGTGGATTACCTGCCTGGATGGACGAGGTCGAGCAGCATGAAGGAGGGTCACCGGCAAGGGGGGTGGCGCTGCAAGCAAGGAGTGAAGGTTTCAACTTGGAAAGGAAGGCGGAAACAGGGGAAATGTGGCTTTTGGTAAGGGGGAGGGGTGGGGAGGTAGATATTTCCGCGGAAGCCGGAAATTGGGAATCGCTTCAGCAAAAAGCTGATGTGCAAAGTGTTATCAGACACGGTCCCTTATTCAGAACTGTGTATGATATGTGAACATCACAAATGATTCAGATAGCTTAACCCGTGTGTGATGAGTTTGAACGTCAAAAATTTTGGTTCCAGTTTCCCTAGTTACAGTGCTCATCCACGTCATTGCATAATTTGGGTACACAAAGGAGACTACAGCACACCCACACTTTTTAATCGAGCAAGTTCAGCAATTAAACAGAACTAGCTGGCCTAAACATTACTCTAACAAATTAAAGACCGACGCTCTTAATTAAACAAAACAAAGAGTACTACTATGGCTGGTGCTCGTCGATCTCCGCCGCCTCCTCCATGTCCAGCTCGCGCCCGATGGTCTCCTGGGGAAGGAACTCCATGGCATCCATCGCACCATATTCGGCAAGCATCTCGCCATACGCGTTTGCCTTCTCTTTGGAAAAGGCCGCCATGAACTGGGCGTGGGCGGCATGATCTGGGCTTTGACGGGCTCCGTCGTTGCAAGGTATGCGACGGAGGAACGGACAGTTGCTCGAATGATCTCGGCGATTGCCAACGCTTCGGCCGTGGGTTGCCGACCGTTGCCGGAGAAGCTTCGTTTGATTTGTGCGGTGACCGCCATGAGCTGGGCATGGGTGGCCTTGACATGGTCGTGGGCGGCCTCCATCTTGGCTAAGGCCGCTGCTGTGGAACGGACAACTATAGTGCCGCTCTCGCCAGCTGCTATCCCTAAGGCAGATGTTGTTGCCACCACCTAAGAAGCAACAACGGTCGTTTGGGCTGCCATGACCGCCCGGTCGCAAATTATGGCCGCACTCATGCACCTTGCTAGCACGCGCATGGCGTCTGCGGCCGTGCTCTCGCCGTAGTGGGCCACTGAAGTTGCCCTCACGACGCGGGTCCATGTCCCCATCTTTCACCGGCGACGATTGGACAGTGAAATGATATTTGGGGAGTGAGCTAGTGTGCTTGACACGCCGACTATGGACTGTAGCCGACGCACCTTCTCGCGGAAGCCATAGGGGTACTATACACCGACGATGCTCCAGGATATTTTGCCCTGCATCTCACACGGTTGGTGATAATAAACTGTGTGGGATCTACTTGATTTTTAATTTTGATTTGAATTACATAATGGGGCCACAGTGGCAATGAATGTGTGGGATCTACTTGATTTTTAATTTTGATTTGAATTACATAATTTTGATTTGAATTTCTAAACCTTTTATCTGTAGTGAACATGCAACTATATGTGTGTCGTAAAAAATGGAATTGTTCAGGGTTCGTTTGGAAATTTTATAAATTAAATTGGTTTTCTAGCCATTTCAGGTGCACAATTGAAAATTGAAGCACATCTCCAGTCCATAAAAACAGGTTAAAAATCAAATGTTTGTCCATGGTTGCAAGCTTAGGTCACATGCAAGAAATGAGAATGAATGTCAAACACCCTGTCGCTCAACCGCTAACATTGAGATACATGCTTTTTACATTTTAGTAAATTGAAAACTCGTCTGAATTCATGAAACTTGACATGATATCATGGAATAGCAGCGACATGATGTGGTAAAAATATTGTCCCATTTGGGGCAGGTGTGGGTATAAGCTTCTCGCAAACTAGAGCTTCTCTCACAACAAGACTGATGGTTTCAGTAGTGTACGTGCCACCTTGGGGGACGAAGCGATATATGTTGCCTCTTCTTACTTTCAAATGTTTCTCATGTCAACATAGAACAACACAAGTGTTGTGTCAATTTTTCGGATTTTTTGGGGTTCGTTTTGGCATTTTTATGCATTAACTGCGTTTTCAATGCATTTATAAGCACAATTCAAATTTGAACTTTTTAGGTTAAACCTCTCTCTACATACCCCAACACCATTGTTAAACCTCTCTATAAACCAGTTTCAGACCACATACCATGTGTAATAGCCATTGAAATAAACATACCTCGAAGTAACCTTTTCAGGTTTGAGTCTTATTGGATCCAACACCCTGGTTTTATGGACTTAGTAGCTGCCTCCTGGAACAAATATGTACCTCCAGATAACTATGCCACAATAATTTCCAGGAAATTCAAAACACTTAGATATGAGCTCAAAAAATGGAGTAAAAAAATTTCAAAACTAGATTCGGCTATAGCTAACTCTAATTCTGCACTGGCTGACCTGGACTCTCTGGAAAACAAAAGAAATCTCATAATCCAAGAGAGTAACTTCAGAAGAATTCTCAAAAATCATTTACTCAGGTTATTGGAGTATCAAAAACAATATTGGAGGAAGAGATGTACTATCAGATGGGCCAAATTTGGTGATGAGGACCCAAAGTTTTTCAAGGCCATGGCATCTGAGAGGTATAGAAGGAACAATATCCCTTCTCTTCAACTAGACAATGGCACCACAATTGAAGATCATATTGGGAAAGAAGCATTAATTTATCAAAATTTCAAACAGAGATTGGGAACCTCAGGAGAATATCAAATGAAGTTTAACCTTGCAAACATTATAAAAAAGAGGAATGAGCTAGACCAACTAACAGTTCCTTTCTCCAGAGAGGAAATTGACAATGTCATTAAAGAAATGCCAGCAGAGAGAGCTCCAGGCCCAGATGGCTTCACAGGAATATTTCTTAAGTCCTATTGGCATATGATTAAGGAAGACTTCTACAAATTATGTGATCAATTCCATGCTAGAACCTTAAACTTGGAAAGCATCAATGAAGGATACATCACCTTGATCCCTAAAATTGCCTCCCCAGCTACATTTAATGACTTTAGACCTATCACACTACTTAACTGCTATCTCAAAGTGATCACAAAGCTCCTGGCTCATCGATTGCAAAAGCTCATTCTGAAAATTATACATAGGAATCAATATGGATTCATTAAAGGCAAAGCAATCCAGGACTGTCTTGCTTGGGCATTTGAGTACATACACCAGTGCCAAAACTCCAAAAAGAAGATTGTGCTCCTTAAACTGGATTTTGCTAAAGCATTTGACATCATTGAACATGATGCAATGCTGGAAATAATGAAGCACATGGGTGTCGGTGTCAAAACCGGCGGATCTCGGGTAGGGGTTCCTAAACTGTGCGTGTAGGCAGATGGTAACAGGAGACAAAGGACACGATGTTTTTACCCAGGTTCGGGCCCTCTCGGTGGAGGTAAAACCCTACTCCTGCTTGATTAATATTGATGATATGGGTAGTACAAGAGTAGATCTACCACGAGATCAGAGAGGCTAAACCCTAGAAGCTAGCCTATGGTATGATTGTTGTTCGTCCTACGGACTAAAACCCTCTGGTTTATATAGACACCGGAGAGGGTTAGGGTTACATAGAGTCAGTTACAATGGTAGGAGATCTAAATATCCGTATCACCAAGCTTGCCTTCCACGCCAAGGAAAGTCCCATCCGGACACGGGACGAAGTCTTCAATCTTGTATCTTCATAGTCTAGGAGTCCGGCCAATGGTGATAGTTTGGCTATCCGGACACCCCTAATCTAGGACTCCCTCAGTAGCCCCTGAACCAGGCTTCAATGACGACGAGTCCGGCGCGCATATTGTCTTCGGCATTGCAAGGCGGGTTCCTCCTTCGAGTACTTCATAGAACATTTTGAACACAAGGATAGTGTCCGGCTCTGCAAAATAAGTTCCACATACCATCGTAGAGAAAATAATCTTTACACAAATTTAATCTGCTGACGTATTTTGCGGTGTGACGTCACATCACGGCCAAGCCTTCACTGGAATCATTTTTACTGTCCCACCTCAGCGCGTTTAGCACGGCGGTTTCCTTGGCACATCTTGTCAAAGCAGAGATCGTGTCCCCTTATTCCGGGATTCTCATCAATACAGGCGTGGGTAACCCAACCGTGCCATTGATTACGGCACTTGGGAGATAAGCGAGTTTTATCAGGCTGGTGGGGACGCATAGTTTCGTCCATCCATATAAGGGGATAAGGATCCACCTTTTTGCCTATGCCTTCTTCCTCCTTGGCTTATCCATTTTCGTGCACTAGATCTCCAGCGCCCAAGTCCGCACATCTCGCCTCAACCTTCCCCAGCCATGTCCGGAGCGGGAGGCAAGTGGATGGTCTCCTCCGTAACGGAGGAACAAGTCAAAAAGCTGCGGAAGGCCGGATACTTATCCAGCGACATCGCGCGCCGGCTCCCCGACAAGGGGAAGCTCCTTCCTACCCCCAGGTCCCATGAGAGGGTGGTGTTCCTCACCCACTTCCTCCGCGGACTAGGTTTTCTACTTCACCCATTTGTCCGGGGGCTCATGTTCTACTATGGCCTAGATTTCCATGATCTGGCCCCGAATTTCATCCTCAACATCTCGGCGTTCATCGTCGTGTGTGAGGCCTTCCTCTACATCCAGCCTCACTTCGTCTTATGGCTGAAGATTTTTAATGTCAAGCCGAAGGTAGTGGGCGGCCGCCAAGCGGAGTGCGGAGGTGCCATGGCGGGCCGGATGGCCAACGTCCTATGGCTCGAGGGCTCCTTTGTGGAGACAATAAAGGGGTGGCAATCGGGGTGGTTCTACATCATCGAGCCGTGCGACCCCAAATGGGCGGCGGCCCCCGAATTCCGATCTGGTTTCCCCACACGGCTTACTTCCTGGAAAGAGATGGGCCTAACGTGGGAGATTCGGAAGAGCTGACCGGACTCCAAGCTTGCGTCCAAAAGCTGGTGAACAAGAATCTCAAGCTTGTCCACGTAGTCCAGGTCATGCTCATACGCCGGATCCTCCCGTGCCAACAACGGGCCTTCAAATTGTGGGAGTTTGATCCGGCACATCACCAAACCTTGAGCAGGCTCTTCGACACTACGTACGAAGATGCCTGGAAGGTGCTGTTCAAGGGCGCCGAGGCTCCCGCATCCGCTACCAAAGATCGCGGATTCAGCTTGCGGCGTAAAGCCGACAAGGTAAGCTATTTTACCCTTTACAGGACACTTTTTCATAGTTTGACTATATGAGGGATCTAAACTCCCTCACCTTTGACAGGACTGGCTGAAGAAGGCCGAGCAGGCTAACTGTCCGGCTCCATTGCCAGAAGACCCAGCAGACGCCCGCTTGACGGGGCTGCTGGTTCCGGCACCTCACGTGGTGCCGGAGAAGAAGACCAAGAAGAAGGCCACGGGAACTCGAAAGAGTTCCCGGTGTCAGGTGTTTCCGAACTCATCATCCGATGACTCCGAGGCGGACTCCTTCGGTGAAGACGAGGAGGAGAAGAAAGAGGCTTCTCCCCCAAAGGGGGGAGAGAAGAAAAGGAAGGCCTCCCCAACTGGGGAGGCCGGAGGGTCCAAGAAGGGAAGGACCCTTCCTTCGGACTACTCCACCAACGCCGACGACGGCGAAGAGGAGTGGCCCTCGAGGGCCAAGCCCCTGGCGAGATCGTAAGTGTCCAGATTCCAGAATAACTCATGATTTTTTAATGTCGCATAATGTCTTCTAACGCCGAATACAACCATGTAGCCCGCCCAAGGATGAGCTTCCCGCTTCGTCGAGCGGCTCCCTGGGTTCGTCGGATGTGAATAGCACTTCACTTCCGACGGCCTCCTCCCTCACGACGTAGAAGACACCGTGGTGGAATCCCAAAAGGGGCCCAACCAGGAGGAGGTGGTCCTGGAGGCGCCACAAGGCGACCTCCCGGACTCCGGGCGCAAAGGGGGTAAAACCCCAGAGGGCTATAAGTCCGGCCCTGTGCCAGACTCCGTACCGGAACCTTCAGTGGTTCCGGAGTCCTGCGGGCAGCCCCTTCGTAAGAAGGGCGAGACTGCGACGCCGGCGGCCTCCGTCCAACCGGAGGCGCCGGATGATCTGCTGGAGGCGCTTAACGGCGCCTCCATCGACGAGGAGCACCGCACTATTATGAGCGCGGTGATCCAGAAAGTTCAGTCCGCCAAGAGCGGGCTGACTGAGGCCTGTACCAGCCTTCTAATAGGCTTTGAGGTAAGTTTTTAAGATATGTAAGAATATTACCGCATAGACAGTAGCCCCTGATGCTCAGTTTGGTGTTCGGAAAGAAAAGCCAAGCTGAGGATCTAAAAAGATATACGCAGGAGTCTAACATAAATATGTCAATATGGGAATGCAGGTTGCGCTTTTGACCTCTGCCGCACTAACTGTGGAGGTCAATGCATTGAAGCGGAGCCTCGAGCGGTACGAGAATGAGCTCGGCCTTGCCAAGAAGCAGCTCGAGGACAAGGAAGGTAAGTAATACCTTATTAAAGTAGTACCTTATAAAAAGGATTTGGTTGCAAAAAATGATAGGAATAACATGGGTAATGCAGGGGCCACGAACGAGGTGGCGACCCTGAAGGAAGCGGTGTCCAAGGCCAAAAACAATGCGGCCTTGGAGCGCACCGAGCGAGAGAAGCAGGAGGCGTGGGTGGCGGAGGTGCGGCAAGAGCTCTAGGCTCTCGTGGAAAAACACAAGGGTTTGGTGCATGACTCGAAGACTCGAGAGTCCGAGCTTGCCTTGGCTCTTGAGAGTGCCAAAGCCGCTAAGGCCGAAGCCCAGAAAGTCCTCCAGGAGATCGAGGCAATAAAGAAGATAGCGGTGGGTAAGGCATTCTTTATGCAAAGCAAGCATATAAAAGTGAATTATCTGTTACTTACCCGAATCCGGAGCTTTCCAGGAGCATTCGCCGATCTGCCCTGTAGTGTGTCTGATGCTGCCGCATTCTACCGAGCCGAGGAGGGGAGCTCGACGGAAAAGGTGTTCTGGTCTCAATATGTTGAGGCCGGACATCTGGTGCCCCTGAGCGACCAGCTGAAGCAGCTGGTCGAGCTCCACAAGGTGTCCGAACAGGCCATGAAGGGCCTCATAGTTCAGCTGTGGCCTAAGGAAGCCGTGCCTAGGAGCTACTTCGGTCTGGTGCGGTGGCTGGTGGACGCATGTCCATGGATTGAAGTCATCAAGCACTCCACCTGCATTGAAGGTGCCCGTCGGGCCCTTGCCCATGCTAAAGTGCAATGGGGCAAGATGGACGCTGAGAAGCTTGTGACGGACCCGCCACCGCCGGGCAAGGAGTATCGCAAGCCCGAGATGTATTATAAGGGCATCCTGAAGGGTGCCCGCATTATAGCGGGTGAATGCTCCAAAGATGTAATTTTTGAGTAGACTCGCATTTGTTATCCTGTACGCTGAAAACTTTGTTCATATGCGCTAAGCAACGCTTGTTAATTTAAAATATTACCATTACCTTCTGTGCGGCCGTTTATCAAATTTGAGAGATGGCGAGTCGTTGGCTTCAACCCCCATGCCACGAGTGCTGGGGTGTTCGGGATAAACTTGAGCGCTCTTGTTCCTATTCTTGGGTCCTTTCGAGGGAGGCGTTCAACACAACGAATGAGGCAACCAGACTATAATGCTTGAGCACTCTCACTTAGCCATAGAATTCTATAATTTTAAATTTCGGCAAAGCCCCTAGTATTAGGAAGACCGAGTTCGGGGTGCTATCCACGCCTTGGCCGGATAATGCCGACTCCTCACTCTAAGCGGCATGAGTCTTTAGGGACCCGAAAAACCTCTCGAACAGCGACCGGCTCTCGCCCTATCATGACGGTCAGTTTTAGCTTTCTCCACTGAGGTGCTCAAGCTAGATCAACCGGGGCACAATCGCAGTGGTTCTCCCAGCGCTACCTTAGCCGATATAGCGGAACGTAAGGTACCAAAACATGGGAGCCGGGCAAACCCAACTATTGACCCAAGACATGATTCGGAGCCGATTCATATAATGCTATAAGTTCGGGGTGCCGCACTTGTGAAAGTGTTCGGACTTATCACACCATGTTTTGGGGTACTTAAGCCCCTGGTGTATTTGACCATACCAAGTTGTACGGGTGCAACATGTCATAGATGAACATTTATAAAGAAAAAGGAAAAGCAATAATAAGCAGAAGCTATGTATTGTTTATTCAAAAGATACTGCAATAAAAGCAGAACGATACAAATAGTGCGATAAGCAAGGGATGGGACTATTTAACATGTCCCCCTCCAGGGGTAAGCTACGGGATGGTATGTAAAACAGGTATACTACTCGTAATAGAGACCACCTGGACACTCGACGTAGTTTTTCTGCTTCCCTGGCTGTTGCATCGTGAGTTCGGCATTTCTACTGCCGGACAGGGCTTTTGGAAAATGGAGTCCTGCGAATAAGAAGAAAAAAAGAATGGCACAATTGGGAGCCCCTTGTGCGGTTGAGCCGCATTCCGGGCATGCCGTGGTTGTGCCCCTTCCCCTATGCCCATGGTATCTCCAGAGCGTAGTTATGTATGCGTGGTACTGGTCTCGCAATTTCGCGAGGGCTGGGGTTGGGGTCGCATTGCTACGCGTGCTCGGAACGTGCCAGGCGGTCTTGTTGTAGGTTACTCCGGGCGCGCTTGACGGTGTCCGGACATTTAGTAGTCGGACTCGAGAATTGCCTTAATAGGCTACTTTGTACTTCCGCGCGAGGGCCGCCGTGTGCTCCTCCATCCGGAGAGAGCGTTTAGTGTTTCCATTGACCGTGATTACTCCTCGAGGGCCTGGCATCTTAAGCTTGAGGTATGCGTAGTGCGGCACCTCATTGAACTTTGCAAATGCGGTTCGTCCGAGCAGTGCGTGATAGCCGCTGCGGAACAGGACTATGTCGAAGATTAATTCCTCGCTTCGGAAGTTATCCAGGGATCCGAAGACCACTTCAAGTGTAATTGAGCCTGTACAATTGGCCTCTACACCTGGTATGACGCCTTTAAAGGTCGTTTTTGTGGGTTTAATCCTTGAGGGGTCTATGCCCATTTTGCGCATTGTATCCTGGTAAAGCAGGTTCAGACTGCTGCCGCCGTCCATCAGGACTCTAGTGAGGTGAAATCCGTCAATGATTGGGTCAAGAACCAATGCGGCGAATCCGCCGTGGCGGATGCTAGTGGGGTGGTCCCTTCGATCAAAGGTGATCGGGCAGGAGGACCAGGGGTTGAACTTTGGGGCGACTGGCTCCATCGCGTATACGTCCCTTAGTGCACGCTTCCGTTCCCTTTTGGGTATGTGGGTTGCGTATATCATGTTCACTGTCCGCACTTGTGGGGGAAAGCCCTTCTGTCCTCTATTGTTCGGCGGCCGGGGCTCCTCCTCGTCATCGCTATGCAGCCCCTTCTCGTTGTGTTCGGCACTTAACTTGCCTGCCTGCTTGAATAGCCAACAATCCCTGTAGGTGTGGTTGGCTGGTTTTTCAGGGGTGCCATGTATCTGGCACAAGCGATCGAGTATGCGGTCCAAATTGGACGGGCCCTGAGTATTTCTTTTGAACGGCTTTTTCCGTTGACCGGGTTTGGAGCCTCTGAATCCGGCGTTGACTGTCGTATCTTCAGTATTATCGCCGTTAATGCGGCGCTTGTGCTTGTTGCGACGCGACCTGCCATTGCTATCCTTGGTATCCGAACTACCAGGGTTTTTGGTCAGGTTATTACTGCGAGCTAGCCAGCTGTCCTCTCCCGCGCAAAAGCGGGTCATGAGTGATGTGAGGGCTGCCATGGATTTCGGCTTTTCCTTTCCTAGGTGTTGGGCAAGCCACTCGTCGTGGATGTTATGTTTGAAGGCTACAAGGGCCTCTACATCCGGACAGTCAACGATTTAATTTTTCTTGGTTAAGAACCATGTCCAGAATTGTCTGGCCGATGCGTCTGGCTGCTGAATTATGTGGCTTAGGTCATCAGCGTCTGGTGGTCGCACATATGTGCCCTGGAAGTTATCAAGGAATGCGGCTTCCAGGTCTTCCCAACAACCAATTGATTATGTTGGCAAGCTGTTGAGCCAATGCCGAGCTGGTCCTTTAAGCTTGAGTGGGAGGTATTCGATGGCATGTAGATCATCACCGCGGGCCATGTGGATATGAAGGAGATAGTCCTCGATCCAAACTGCAGGGTCTGTTGTGCCATCGTATGATTCAATGTTTACGGGTTTGAAACCTTCAGGGATTTGATGATCCATTACTTCATCTGTGAAGCATAATGGGTGTGCGGCGCCTCTATATTGGGCTATATCACGACGCAGCTCAAATGAGCTTTGTCTACTATGTTTGACCCGGCCGGAATTACTGTATCCGGCGTGACGGTTGTCATCACGTGTCGTGGGGCGCCCACGCAATCCATAGATCGATCTTATTTGCCATGCCTTGTCCTCCAATATATCTCGCAAGTCTGGCGCATTTCCCCGCGGCTTTGTACTTTTCGAGCGACACCGGGGTGCGGCTTTAGTGGAGGGCCTAGAGGCGTCTCTGTCGCGGCCACGAGGTGGCCGGTCGGCCGCGTCATGCGCTGATGATGTAGGTTTGGGTGCTTCCTCCTCTAATTGGGGTAGCAGCATGTGTCTTGGGTAGCTCTTGGAGAGGCGATCGAGTTTATACTCTTCGGCTGCGAGGACTTCGGTCCATCTATCAGCTAGCAGGTCTTGGTCAGCTCTAAGATGCTGCTGCTTTTTTTTGAGGCTGCTTGCTGTGGCCATAAGCCTGCATTTGAAACGCTCTTATTCGACGGGATCCTCGGGCACGACAAATTTGTCGTCGTCGAGGCTTGATTCATCTTCGGAGGGAGGCATATAATTATCGTCCTCTACCTCTCTGTCTGCCACTCTATCATGAGGGCTGGCTTCTCCCTCCTCCTGTGCTGAATCCTGCTGAAGGGGGTTGTCTTCGGCACTGTCCGGGG
This sequence comes from Triticum dicoccoides, assembly GCF_002162155.2. NCBI lineage: Eukaryota > Viridiplantae > Streptophyta > Magnoliopsida > Poales > Poaceae > Triticum > Triticum dicoccoides. The sequence continues at coordinate 417,795,716 of NC_041389.1, read as the reverse complement.
TGTTATTATCTCCCATGTCGGAATCGCCGTTTTTGCTGTGTCAGGATTTAGAGCGGCGCCGCTGACGCTGGCGCTTGGGCTGTTTCTTGGAGGGGTCTTCCTCCGCTGTTCCATTGCCATTCCCATCTTTTGGGGTGTCCACCATGTATATGTCGTATGACGAGGTGGCCTTCGAGTGCCCTGTAGGCGCTGGTTCTTGGATGTCTCCAGTGTCGTCGTCCATACCGTCGATGTATTCGGAGTCTAAGTCGAGCATGTCGGTTAAATCATCGACAATGGCTACAAAGTGGGTGGTGGGTGGGCGTTGAATTTCTTTGTCGTCCGCATCCCAACCTTCCTGCCATAGTCCGTCCAGGGCTATCCTGCTAAAGAGAGAGACTTTAGTAAATTCAGGATGTCGCAGGCGAGTGCTGAAAGATGTCCGCGGCAGTGAACTCCATAACTGGCGCCCAATTAGATTTGATTGGCAGGGGTGCGGGAGGTTCAGAGTCCGAAGAGGAGTCCGTCACCTCGGAGTCACGGGCTTTGCAAAGGACAGGGATGGTGTTCGGCTCAATCGCCATAGAGATCATAGCCCCCGAGGCGGTGTCCAACCACTCATCCTTGATCGGCAAAGTCAGCTCCGAGCTAAGGGTCGGAGCAGACGCTGGTGCGGCCTCCAGGACACTGTTCGGTGGCAGAGCTAGATCATACCCATCGAGACAGTGTGGCGCGCTTGGTTGTGGCTCGAATCCGTTGAAGATCAAGTCTCTGCGGATGTCAGTCGTGTAGTTCAAACTCCCAAATCTGACCTGATGGCCAGGGGCGTAGCTTTCGATCTGCTCCAGATGGCCAAGTGAATTGGCCCGTAGTTCGAAGCCGCCGAATATGAAGATCTGTCCGGGGAGAAAAGTCTCACCCTGGACCGCGTCGTTGTTGATGATCGAAGAAGCCATCGGGCCTAAAGGTGACGACACAGAGGAACTCTCAATGAAAGCACCAATGTCGGTGTCAAAACCGGCGGATCTCGTATAGGGGTTCCCGAACTGTGCGTCTAGGCGGATGGTAACAGGAGACAAGGGACACGATGTTTTTACCCAGGTTCGGGCCCCCTCGGTGGAGGTAAAACCCTACTCCTGCTTGATTAATATTGATGATATGGGTAGTACAAGAGTAGATCTACCACGAGATCAGAGAGGCTAAACCCTAGAAGCTAGCCTATGGTATGATTGTTGTTCGTCCTACGGACTAAAACCCTCTGGTTTATATAGACACCGGAGAGGGTTAGGGTTACACAGAGTCGGTTACAATGGTAGGACATCTAAATATCCGTATCGCCAAGCTTGCCTTCCATGCCAAGGAAAGTCCCATACGGACACGGGACGAAGTCTTCAATCTTGTATCTTCATAGTCTAGGAGTCCGGCCAATGGTGATAGTTCAGCTATCCGGACACCCCCTAATCCAGGACTCCCTCAATGGGATTCAATGAAAAATGGCTTCTATGGATCAAGTCATTATTCTCTTCTGGTAAATCTTCTGTCCTACTGAATGGAATTCCGGGCAGACAATTTATCTGCAAAAGTGGAGTTCAACAGGGTGATCCACTTTCTCCCCTCATTTTTGTTCTTGCGGCTGATCTCTTGCAAGCAACCATAAATGATGCCTTCAGACATGGTCTACTTAATTTACCTTTCCCTAGGCAAAACCAAATTGATTACCCTGTCATCCAATACGCTGATGACACTATTATCATCATGTCTGCCTGCCAAGATCAAGCTCATACAATGAAAAACATTCTCACTGACTATGCCACTTCCATTGGCCTCAAAATTAACTTTCATAAATCAACATTGATTCCAATCAACTGTGATGATGCCCTAAGTAAAGATATTGCAGAAATCTTTGGATCTACAATTGGAAAGATGCCATTCACATACCTTGGATTACCACTTGGGACTTCAAAACCTTCGGTCCAAGACCTAATGCCCATTGTCTGCAATATGGAAAGAAGACTCACTTTTACATTATCTCTGATGTCCTATGGATCCAAACTTTCCTTACTAAACACGGTCATCACCTCACTTACTATTTTTGCACTCTGCATGCTAAGATTTCCTCAAAAAATCCTTGAGGTCCTAGACAAACTTAGAAGGAAATGCCTATGGACAAAGAAGACAGAACAGGGTGAAAAATGCAACTCTTTGGCTGCCTGGGACAGAATTTGCAGGCCAAAGAAGAGTGGAGGGCTTGGAATCATTAACCTTAAACTGCAAAGTGATGCTCTCCTTCTAAAATATTTACATAAGTTTTACAACCGTCTTGACCTACCTTGGGTAGAATTGATCTGGTCCACATACTATACCAGCAAAATACCACACGCCTCAGATCCATGTGGATCATTCTGGTGGAGGGACATTCTCAAGCTTACTCCTATTTTTAGAGGAATCTCCAAAGTTACATTACACTATGGAAATAATGTTCTAATGTGGAAAGATTTAAGGTTTGATGGAGTTCTTTCTGATACACATCCTAGAGCATTTTCTTATGCAAGAAATGAAGATTGCTCAGTCCAAGACTTCTTAACCATAACATCTTTGGAACAAGCATTCTTTCTGCCATTATCTTCACAAGCCCTACAGGAAGTACAAGATATGCAAGGATTGGTAGCCCACATTACTTTGGACAATAACCAAAATGCAAAAGATGTATGGTCTTACCCTTGGAAAGGAACTAATTTCTCTGCAAGCAAATACTACAAATTCTGCTTCAGGGATATGAAGGCCCATAAAACTTACCACTGGCTATGGAAATCAAAAGTTTCTGCTAAACTCAAGGTCTTTGGCTGGCTCATGTTCTCTGAAAGACTAAACACTAGGAACATGTTGAAGAGAAGACACTATAAAATTGGTACAAACCTGAACTGCTTACTGTGTGGCCAAAAAGAAGAGTACATTGATCACTTGATCCTAACATGCCCATTTAGCAGAAATTGCTGGTCAACCTTTGGGATAGACCCTGGAGATCAGGCCACTAGATTGTCCTGGCTAGAGCATGCTAAACTTATTTGGGGCAGGCCTTTGTTCATGGAAATCATTCTTCAAGCATCCTCGACCATTTGGAAAGAAAGGAACAACAAACTTTTCAGAAATATAAGGCCCTCCTACCACTCCTGGCTAGCCAGATTCAGAGAAGAGTTTAGTCTTCTCCAATATAGGGTTAAAGACAACAAGAAGGAGTTTATCTTCTTGCTTTTAGACTCCCTACCCTCTGATTAATTGTACTCTTTAGATCTTTTCTACCCTCACTACAAAGAGAGATGGGGGGAGACATGTACATGATGTAACTACTCCTTGTAAATGTGCTATAATTATTAATATATATGATAGTGGGAGCCTCTCCCACTGTCCCAGTTCCTCAAAAAAACAAATTTGAACTACATGCACATGCTTTAATGCATATAAATTGATTGAAAATTCAAATATGTGTCCTTGGTTGCATGCTTAGGTCCCATGCAAGAAATCGGAATGAATGTCAAACACCCTGCCATCGTCGCTCAGCCGCAAACATTGAGATTCCTGGTTTTTCAATTCTAGTAAATACAAAACTCGTCTAAAATTTATGAAACTTGGCATGCTATCACGGAGCGGCGTCAACATGCCGTGGTAAATTTTTTTGTCCCATTTGGGACAGGTTTGGGGATATGCTTCTCACAAACCAAAGGTTCTCACAACAAGCCTGATGGTTTCGGTAGGGAACGTCCCACCTTTGGGGACGAAACGATATTCGCTGCCTCTTATTGCTTTCAGAATTTTTCTAGTGTCAACATAGAACAATGGGAGTGTTGTGTCAATTTTTCGGATTTTTTGGGGTTCGTTTGGACATTTTTATGCATTAATTGCATTTTCAATGCATTTATGAGCACAATTCAAATTTGAACTACATGCACATGCTCTAATGCATATAAATTGGTTGAAAATTCAAATATGTGTCCTTGGTTACATGCTTAGGTCGCATGGAAGAAATGGGAATGAATGTCAAACAACCTGCTACCGTCACTCGGCCGCAAACATTGAGATTCCTAATTTTTAAATTCTAGTAAATCCAAAACTCGTCTGAAATACATGAAACCTGACATGCTATCATGGAACAACATCAACATGCCGTGGTAAATTTTTTGTCCCATTTGGGGCAGGTTTGGGGATATGCTTCTCACAAACCAAATGTTCTCACAACAAGCCTGATGGTTACGATAGGGAACATCCCATCTTTGGGGACGAAACAATATTTGCTGCCTCTTATTGCATTCAAAATTTTTCTAGTGTCAACATAGAACAACAGGAGTGTTGTGTCAATTTTTGGGATTTTTTGGGGTTTGTTTGGACATTTTTATGCATTAATTGAGTTTTCAATTCATTTATGTGCATAATTCAAATTTGAACTACATGCACATGCTCTAATGCATATAAATTGGTTGAAAATTCAAATATGTGTCCTTGGTTACATGCTTAGGTCCCATGCAAGAAATGGGAATGAATGTCAAACACCCTGCAACCGTCACTCGGCCGCTAACATTGAAATTCCTGGTTTTTAAATTCTACTAAATCCAGAACTCGTCTAAAATTCATGAAACTAGGCATACTATTATGGAGCGGCATCAACATGCCGTGATAAATTTTTTTGTCCCATTTGGGGAAGGTTTGGGTATAAACTTGAAAGATTGACATTTGTTGATCTAGTAACATTGCCATTTGTCAACCTTGTAACACTGCGATTTGTCAAAATATGCAGCTAAAAATCACTAACACTATCTAATGTTTGCAACCAAAATTCAGTAATTAAGCATAGATTTCATTCATAGATTAAGTAGTCATGCTTAATTTGTACAAACATTTCAACTCGACAGCTGAACCGACCAAACATTTCCCCAATTGTTGCCAACCACGTAGAAATAGCTAGTTCTACTTTATATACTAGCTAATTTTAAGTACGTTGTACAGTTCCACCACATCTACAGTCAGATGAACTGAACAAAATAGCCCCTAAATACTATGACGGAGGGGCTTTGTACTACTTCCGGCAACCTTTCCTCTGTCGAACGCGCTCAGTAAGAGGCAGAGGAGGAGGAGCCTACCGACGAGCTGGACAACTGCAATACGGTGCCTGCCGCTGCTGCACCTTCAGCGACGCTCACCTCGAATGCCATATGCCGCTCTAGAGGACCCCTCTCGAAGCGGTGGTTCTCCTTGTAGATCTCCTGATTCTTCGCCTCTGAGGTGGTGTGTGCCGTGGCCATGGCGGCGGTAAGGCTCTTTGCGTACTCGACGAGGCACTCCTCCTCCTCCCGCAGGAACTCGATGTAGCGCGCAAGGTCGCTGACGCACGTGTCGGCATCCACCTCTGCCTCCCGCCTTCGGGCGGCGGTGGCGGAGCGGCTGATGACCCCGGTGGTCGACGGTGAGCTGGTGGCCAGGGCGGCCGATGATGGGGTGGCGACCACGACCACCGCCTCCCGCCTTCGGGCCACGGTGTTGGAGCGGGTGATGGCCATGGTGGCCGGCAGTGGGGTGGCGGCCACGACGACCACCTCCTGCCTTTGGGCCGTGACGGCGGAGCGGGCGATGACCATGGCTTTCAACGGTGGTGTGGCGGCAACGGCTGCCGGCAACAGCTGCCGACGGGCACCGGCGGCGGAGCGTGTGGTGGGTGTTCCATGCAAACCCAACAGGGATGCTACGTGCACTACACTACACTGGGGACTGCGCCGCCGCTATGGTGTAGCCACCCAACTGGAGTTGTTGTCTGATGACGGCGGAGTGGCTGAGCGACCACTACGGACCGGTGCCATTGGCGATTGTGGGAGAAGCAAGCGAGATAAGCTACAGGGAGGGAGGGGAAAATGCAACGCAGGACTCGCCGGCCGTGAGAGTTTCTATAGCAGGCCGGTAAGCATTGGGATTTTGGGGGATTTCACCCAGTTGGGCGGGAAGCTTGGGCGGGAACCTGGAGGTTGCACGGGAACGGGCTCACAGACAATTCGTTGGCGCCACCGTTTGGCCAAAAGAACGCTCCCACGCGTTGCGCAAGCTTGCGCTATAAGCCGTTTGCGGCAATGGAGTGACAAGACGTGCAGGAGGAGGATGAAAGGCCACATACACATACGGTTAATAAAAAAATGTTTGCGATTGAATTACCTACTATATACCCGTCCTGGTTTATAAGTAGGATTTAACTAATAAAATACGAATGCATGTCGCTAAAGATTATATAGTTGGATTCGTATTTGAACATAGTTTTCAATTATATAATTTTTATAACATGCATTAACATTTTGTTGGTTAAATTTGAGGGCAAAGTATGACATATACTATAAAGGGGACTATAGACCAAGACGAAGGTAGTAGCACACGACCGCTCTCTATGCAGCGACGCAAGTGTCGGCCGGCTTGTAGGCGACCATTTCCTGCATGTTCAACTGCTCTATGCGTGTGGTTGCTTGCAGTTGAGGTGGCCGTGGTGCGCTCTGCTTGCGTCCCTCCGGGTGCTTTGCCGTTGTCCCTCCACACATGCTACCAGTGTTTGTGGTCGGCGCACGATCGCGCACGTTCGTGTGCATGCGGTTGCGCCGGGCGTGGCTCCACAATGTAGTTACCCGATGCAAAAACGGCCATGCGGACGCGCCTAGAATCCAGGCCGCCCGACCCCCATTTATTCCTGTGGCCATTTACCTTCATCTCTCGCGTCACACGACACAATAAGCACCTCCATGACGACACATATAGAGAGGACATCCGGCGGTTCCAATGGCGAACCCCGTGGCTCCTATGTTGCTCCCAGCGGCTGACGACGACAACGGCGGGCAGTTCGCCATGCATCATGTAGTGGACACCCACGTGAGGGGGAAGGCTCTCTTGGTGGTGTACACGGACGATCCAGTGTCGGTGGAGAGCTCCATCCAAACTATGGAGCAGTTCCTTATCGAGGACAAGTACCAAGTGGTCGGCTTCGACCTCGAGTACACCATCGGTCGTGCCTGGCGTGATCAGAAGGTTGCCATCACCCAGTTCTGCATGCGACATGACGTCCTCATCTACCACTATCACCTGGCCACAAGGCCTTGCGAGCGTTTCTCCAGGTTTATCAACAGCTCCGACGACAAGTTCGCTGCGGTGGACACCACCAACGATCTAAAAGCGCTCAAGGTTTCGGGCTTGAAGTGGCCGAATCTTGTCAACATCAAGGACCACTACAAGGTCTGGGGCAGCGCCAAGAACAAACTGAACTCCTTGGTTGACCTCGCCTCGGCCATCATCAACCCCAAGTACATGAAGATGAAGGATGAGAGCAAGAAGGACAAGTACACATGGCACAGTGTTTGGCATGAGAGACTGGATGAAGAACACGTCAAGTATGCGGCCAATGACGCGTACACAAGCTACGAGATGTATAGGTGGATCGTTGACATGAGCAAGTGTCTTGTTCATGCCCCAGCCGAGGGATCGAGCCATAGAGCAGTGGCTAGAGTGTCACAAGAAGTAGATGACTAGACGATCGTTTCTCCTACTTTAGAATGCATGAAATTGTTTATTAAGGTGTGTGCGAATGATCTGTATAGTCACTTATGTAATTGGATGTTTATTTCAGTTATATATATATATACATGTTATTCTTCTATAGACAGAGAAAATCACACGGCTTATTAGCAGCAATCGTCTATCTTATTATTGGTCTTCGCACACATTTCTGATCAAGGACCTGTTTGCCGCGTATCACACACATATTGTTCAGTTGAATCGTTTTCATTGTGTTGCGCAATAAAGGCTGCAAAGAGGGATCTATAGCAGCAAGGTCTATCGAGGTCTTTGTTTTGTAATTTTGGACATTTCTAGTTTTTTGAACACATGTTGATTGGCTTGAAGAAGGTCTATCTCGTTACTTTTTGATAATTGTTTGTATGCAAGCAACTAGTTTGCATTTTTCAAAGTCTTTTGTACGAACAGAATCACACACGAACTTACTATAGTAACCATTTGTGTTATAATTTCTCATCGCAAATAGTTCATCCGAGTGTTTGCTGCATATCACACACATCTGGTTTACACGAATCATTTGTGTTCTTTTGGCTGATCGCAAATGCCGCATATCACACACATCTTGTTAAGATGAACCATTTCCGTTCTCTTGCCTAATAAAAAACAATTTGTCCGAGTGAACCGTATGCCGTATATCACACACACCTTGATATGGCTGACCGTTTCTGTTGCATTCCCTAATAGCACACAGCTCATCGAAGGGAACTGTATGTCGTATATCTCACACACATTGATATGGCTGTCCGTTTCTGTTGTTCTTTCTCGTCGCAAACAGCTCTGCTGGATCAACTGTATGCCATGCATCACACACAACTAAAATCTGAATCGTGTTTGATGCACCCATCATCGCAAACATTTTGCACGTTTTAGACGGTTTTCTTACACCATCGTTTGCGATTATTGCATCACACACAGTTTCTGAAGGGTCTCTGATCGTAGTGTCGCACTAGCAGCATCCTGCAGTAGTGCATCCCATGAGATCAATGATCTGACAATGCTTCATCGTCCAGAGCTAGGAACTGCCGGAGAACTAGGGGTGGGAGGAGCAGCCTCGTGCCACAACAACTTTTTGGAGTGTTAGAGGGAGAGGGGGCTTGTCTTTTGCACGAGAACTTTTGCACAAAAAAGGGTTGCCCGCCTTGTGTGTGTGTGTGTGTGTTTGGGGAGGGTAACACACACACACACACACACACACATGATTATCGAGAGGGACCATGGACATATTGACCCCTTCACTCATACAAATGATTATCGAGTGAGCATTTAGCTACCATATGATATTCCTTTTGGTTTGCGGTACTTTAAAAACCCCATTGTGACATATATCGGCATCCCCGCGAGTCAACACATGATCACTATGCCAGTCTTCTCGTTATTGGTTTTGTTTCCTTTTCTTGTTCTTGTGTTCTGGCATCCCTGTGAACAAGTCACGCTGTATTTGGCCAGGAAATGAATGATACTGACGCACCGAGAGGGCCCTAAGAATATATATTCATCATCGAAGGAGCAAATCCCAGTCTCGAGTCTCTAGTCCACTGTCATATGTTTCCAACGAACCTGTAAGTTGTTGTTATGATCACCATGTTACTATTGATGTTAGAACAACCCCAAAGTACATCGTTCAGTATGAAGTGACTCAACACTCCTCTTGGTCTAAGGAATTACGCATACGTTAACTTTCTCTGTGTTATGGACTATAGACTTGTGACGAAGTCATCTCCTAGTATAACTTATAACTTGGATCAATTCAACACAAGTGTTCTTCCAACATCGTGCCCTCAATGTTATCGGCATCATTGTTACACGCAACCCATGCCCATGATGAGGAAAGTAAAACCATCATGCAACACTTGAGATAGTCTTAGAGGCAAGAGTAGGAATTTATTTTACCATTTATTATTGTACACGTGCATATGAGTTTTCCTCTGAGCCTCGTGGTTATTGCAGACTGGAGAACCATTGTAGTTATAGAATAGAATATAAACATTAATTATAAACTTGGAAATAAACAATAACACAATTATTATTGCCTCTACGGCATATTTACAACAGGAAAGAGGTATTAAAGTTGAATATGTTAGAAAGTTACCTCCAATTGGAGATTTATGTGAGCCTATTACTCTAGATCCTACCATATCGAAGCAATATTGGAGCTAACGTGTTCCCAGTTTTGGAATCCCACTTCGCCTCTTCTTCTTCTACTTCTTCTTCTTCAAACTCTCTGGTAGTCATTTTGTCAAACATTTGGCATAGTTCCCCAAGAAATAGAGGGGCTTGCATCACAAGCACAAGAACACCCCCATTGGCGAATGTGAGACAACAATGGAGGAGCAAATTCGCCAATGCCAAGATGGCATGATTGGACCACGGATGTCGACAATGAAGCTTGGAACAACTCGTCTAGTTGTGTTAGAACGATGAAGGATGGAAATTAAGGTTGTGCTTCAACGTGCCGGATTCAACGTCAATGAGATCATTGCTCCAAAATGTCGGTTAACAGTTTTAGGAGTTTCAATGTTGCATATGTTGTCTTGACAAGCCTTGCTATAGGCTTGTGTGTGTTCTTCTACGTGCTCAGGAACAGGTTGTTGTAGTGATCCTGGGCATCTTTGGTAGTTGTTCCATCAATGATGCAAAGTACTTTTCACGTGTTGTTGTAAACATACGTAGAGATACTAAGCACCCTTAGTTTGAAGCCTCCTCGTGCGTCGGGGCTGGTGAGGACACTAACAAGCCCGTCTGGAAGTATGTCTCATTGGTTAAGTGTTCTGGGTTTTAATTTTCTTAAAATTTTACTTTTATATCCACACTTTTTAGTCCATGAATGTTTATGAAAATTCTTGAACATTAAAAAACTGTAAATATATATTAAAATCCGCAAACATTTTTTAAAATTCATGAAAATTTATCGCATACATTTTTAAAGTTCACAAACAATTCTAAAAGTTAGTGGTCATTTTTTGTTTGAGAACTTTTAAATTCACAAATATTTTTTAAACAAGCGTGGATTTTTTAATCGATGAATAAAATATTGTTTTTTAATGCACAATGTCTGTAAAATCCATGACATCTTTTGATTTAAAGAACTTTTCAAATAAATAACATTAGCCAATTTTTTCTAAGCCAGCAGCGAAGCGAGTGGAGCGGGGAGCGGACCTGAGCGAGCAAAAGCTTCGTGGGACGGCCCATGTGAGTGTTATAGCAGTAATTCCACAGTTTAAAAGTGGCACGAGAGCTCTCAAGTGGCTCACGCGACCACCATCGGCTAACACCACGACCGAAATAATGTACATATAGATAAAAATAAAAGAGTTAACCCCATGAGTGAAGAACGGCGTGGCAAAGCACGTGTTAGCCTAAAGTTTTCTTCTATGCTACAAATATTCCAATAAATTTCCAGTGATTTGCCATGTCAAGAAGAGGTTTATTGCATACATTGAATGAATGATCTTTCTTTGGTTGAGTGGTATGCGCCCGTTTTTTCAATTATGAAGCATGGCTAAGCGATCCTACTCACATTGGACCCAGTGCTCAGGTAGTTTGGCCTATAGTAGGGCAAAAAATATTGAATGGTGATGTAGGCGGGGTTTTTCGAGGAATCCAAATAACCTCTAGATTGGCATGTACTTAAAAAGGGACTTACTTTATTTTAAAATTCCACAATGAAATACTAAATTTTCTAGCAATTATACTACTCCGATCCGAAATAAAAAAGAACCCTCAACTTATTTTGAAAAGTTAAAGTAAGCATGCTATTCTAAATCAAAGTATAGTCAAACTTTCTATCTACAATGTTGTGAAGGTCGTTGTGGTCGGACGATCCAAATCTTACATCAGTGAGACCGGACGGCGTGGAAGAGGCAGCCGGCCCGTCGAGAACTGCTTCCCGCAGAGCGACGCCTAGCACTGCCCTACACGAATCTGAAAACTTGTACTGCACCACATCGGCTTGTGCTGCACAAGCCCGTCTCTAGGCTCGCCTAATCTGGTCCACTGCCTCCTTAATCTGTTCTCAGAAGAAATAGTAGGAGTACAACCTTAAGCGCAAGAGGTCGTACACAGTCGAGAAGAAGAAAAGCGAGAGGCCGTACAGAGGAAGTGTGCCCGCGGAGCACTCCTGTCCCTGTGTACTCCTGGCGAGGGAAGGAGGGAGACAGAACAAAACGGACACACGACGAGCCTCCTTTACGCACACACGCACGCGCGCTGCAACGTGAACGGAAACTGCTGGCGCTATTGGCCGGCCGGCCGGCCGGCCGGTAGGCCCACCACGTGAGCGCTGCCCGGCTCCCTCCCTGTTCAGTTGGGGATGGGTACATGACACGACGCAGTGAAGGCAAGAGAAGACAGTGGGTGAGCTGTTGCCGCTGGCTGCTCCTTGTCCCGGCACCCATCCCAACCCACCAAAGCGCGAGCCGTTCGTGTCCCTTGTTGCCGTTGCTGCGCTGCGGCTGCCGCCCGGGCGGGGGCACGCGACGCGGGAGCCGATCGCGAGAAGCGTTCTGGTGGCGGAGAGGATTATTGTGAATGGGACGCTGCTAGGCCGGCGGTTGTTGGCCGCCTGGGGGCTGGGGGTGGGGTGCCCGGGTGGGCATGTGTGCATGGGATCCGACTGGGACCGCCGCGCGCGGCGCTGTAGCACATGACAGCCACGACGTGCGTCTCGTCTGGGGTGGGGCCCGGCCGCCCAGGGTCTGAACTCTGGACCCTGGGACTGTTTACTGCGAGGGAGGGAGCGTGCTGCGAAATGGCTGTGCCGGAGTCAAACCGCAGGCAGGAGCCCGGCCCATCCGATCTGGATCCGGCGCTCCACATCGCGGGTTCTCTCAAGATGGTGTTTTTGTCTGGAGTTGTTGCCTTGATTGCGTGGATAGTACGCCATTGCAGGACATAGCAGGCGTCGATTATTGCAGGCCTGCACTTGCAGCCCTCGCGTAGGCACAGTACTTCTTACAGTTGGTAATTATGCACGGCGGAATGTGGATGGATGGGCGAGATCGCCAGCCATGCCTCCCTACAGTTCATTTTAATTTTTCAGGGTACCCTGCCTACAGCCCGCTCCGTCCTGCGGGTACACGTCCCCCACAAGCTTCGACACAGGCTTCCCCACAAGCCACATCGCGCGTACGCGAACAGGTGGACCAGCGGGAAGCCACGGAGCTGGCTTCCAAGATATCGTCGATGGCTCCGGAGGGCATCTCCAACGCTGCACCGCAAACCGCCTCTAAAGAACGTTCTGCTGCAAACGTAGGTGAAGCCGTCCAGGCGTCCGAATCCCGCAAACCGGCACCATACTAGGATGAGATTTGCGGGCGTCCGAATTCAGGGCATGTAAGGCCAACTCCACCGCGCGCGACCCTATCTTGTCCGCCCCGGTTTGTTTGGGGTAAAAAGGACAAATGAGGCGGCCCAGCGCGCGACGGCACGGACCCATCCTGTTCATTTTGTGTCCGAGCCGACCCATTTCAAGGGCAAACTTGCGCCGGGTTTGAGTCGCGGCGGACACCAAACGGACGCGCCCTCGTCCGCGTCGGGGCCGCATGGCAGGCGGCCACCTACCTTCCTCCCGCTCACATCAATGCGCATGGGCGGGCGGCCCCACCTGTCATCCACACATGGAAGGGTCGCCGTCCTTCTTTAAGTGGGATGCGTGGACCGGTCGTCGTCCACACTGCCCCACGCCACCCCGCGGCCTCCTCGAAACCCGACAGCCCCAGGCCCCAAACCCTAGCCAAGAACTCGCCGGTCGGCCGCCCCGCAGCCATGGGGCTCTGGAACTACGGCCGCAAAGGCGCGCACGACCGCGAGGCTGGCTCCTCGTCGGGGCGTTGCCGCGGCTCGGTGAAGGAGGAGCCGGCCTCGCCATCGCCACCACGCTGGGCCCCCTCGCCGCCCGCGTTCTCCATCGCCCCCGCGTCCGCCGGCGAGCGCGACCGGCACTACATCCGCGCTGAGGTGTGCCGCCGTTATTGGGAGACGAGGACGCCGATCCCCTGGAGCGACGCCCACCTCCCCAACAACTGGCATTTGTCGGCCGACCGCGTGCCGATCCCGTCGGTCCCGGTGACCGACCGTGCGCGCCGCCAGGAGATCGAGCGCCGCCGCCGCCTCCTCCCGAACGACCTCTACTATGACCCCAGGTACGCCCCCGACTCGCCATTGTGGGACACCTGGTTCCGCGATGAGCACGATGCGCGGCGGGCGTCCTATTTCGCCGGCACGTCGACGGGGCCACGGCGGCCATGCCCAGAGGGCCGAGCGGCCGCTCCCCAGGAGCTCGGGCGTAGGGTGGTGCGCGGCCTCACGCCCACGCCGTCGCCGTCTCCACCACCACCACCTCCTCGCATGACGGCGGAGGAGGAAGCCCGTCTCGTGCAGTGTGTCATGGAGGACTCCATGCGCACGCACGACGAGCGGCAATGGGATGGCTTGGAGGAGGCCATGGCACTGTCTGCCGCCGGCGACGTGGCCTTCCCGGAGCTGCAGATGGTTGCCTTGACGGAGGAGAGGAGGGAGGACGCCATGGAGGAGGAGCCGGCGGCCGCCTTCCAGCAGCTGGTGGGCGCGGGGTGGGCCTGGTCCTGCACTGCTCCGGAGATGGCCACCAGCCTGGGCGTGGACTGGCGCGCCACTCCGCCGCAGTCACCGGAGCGGGAGGGGTCGCCACGGGAGGAGGTGTTGCAGGCACCTCCCGCCGTCCAGCCCGCCCCCGTCTACCAGGCACCGCACGCACCGCTGGCCCACCTGTGGACGCCGCCGGCCTACGTCGACCTCGTCAGCGACGACGACGACACCGGCGGCCAGTGAAGAGCGCCACGGCGAAGGCAACGACGGGCACGGGCAGGAGCGCACCGGCGACGACCGTTTTTTTTCTTTTTTATGTTTAATTATTAATGTGGCGAAACTGGGCCGTTTTGTGGCCATGGACCCTTCTAACTAAGTTTTATCTTTTTATTAAACTGCGTTTTTTTACTTTTTAGTCATTTTTTTATGTTTTCTTTTTTTATTGTTTTTCTAAACACGGACGTGATTTGGGGTGCGGCCGCGCGGTGGGCGCACGCACGACCCAATGGACACAGCCGGACACGGGCGTACCCATCGGCGCCCCAAAGATACAAAATCCGGCCAATCTGAACGTCCGTTTGGGGTTGTGCGGTGGAGTTGGTCTAAGCGTCCGCTCGCTCGCACATCCGTTTTAACCGTGCCTCTGCACTAGGCACCGCATTAACGTCATCCACAGCGGATGTGACCGAACACTGCCAGCATACTGCCGAAATGCGTGGCATTCAAACTGTGTGGCGATCGAGAGCGGACGTCACGCCGCGTTAATGCCGGCTTAGAGCGGGGCGACAGGATGGATTCCTACTACATTGGAGTCGGCTTCTCGTCCGTCCGACTGCCCGGCATTGAACTTGCGCGGCGAGCGAGAAACCCACTCTAGGCACCCTCGTTCAAACCGGCGCTTGACCTGGCCGCCGCCCGATATATAAGCACAGATGCGCACGGCAAAAACTGGACCACCTCTGCTTCCCTTACTCCTCCATTCACAATCGTGGGCTCACGTCCGCTTCCAAGACAACCGTCGACACAATGGCAGCGAGAGGCACAGCCGTGGACGGGAACGCGACCAACGTCGGCAGCCCCGAGTCCTTCGCCCCGGGCTGCAACGTCCACGCCGATTGTCGACCTCTTAAGAAGACTAGGAGGTGTGGCACGGATGTGACCATGTCAGACGAAGAGCATGTAGAGTAGGGTAAATTTTGCTATGTAATTTCTTCTATATTAATAAAAATGACGTATCCACTTTTATTTGATGCATTGGGTTGGATGGTCGCCTCCCGAATCCGCGTCCGCGGACGTTTAGTGTGTCTGATGTCAGGTTCGCCGTTGGAGATGCTTGAGTTGTGTGATATTTGAAGAAAACTTAGTCTTGAGAGAACTATAGAGGATGTTGGGTTTGTTGGCGACAGTGCAAACTACCGTCAGATCCCTTAGGGGGGTAGCGAGTGTAATCGGAAGTACTAAAGGGGGGGGGGGTTCTCACGGGTGGTTTACCTAGGATTGAGCCCTCATGGTGAGGTAATAACCTTCATCCTGCTTTGTTATGTATTGATGTGGGAGCACCTCGTGCGAAGGTGTTACAAAAGGATGAAGAGTATGAATATCAAGAGTTCTGCCTGTGGAATAGGATGTGAAATACCCGCCTCGCCTTATATAAGAGTCGAGATCTAAGGTTTACAAGGCTCCTAACCAACCTTGTGTGTGTGAGCTCCTTAGCTTGAACGCCAAGATGGAGCTCTTGTTCCGAGCCATGGGCCCCTGGACTGCCTCTTGGAGTCGTGTTGTTACCAGCCATGGGTCGTGAGGCTGGCCCAATAACAGGCTTTTCCGCCGATGGGCCACCCCGGGAAGGAAGTATGCCCTAGAGGCAATAATAAAGTTGTTATTTTATATTTCCTTATTCATGTTAAAGGTTTATTATTCATACTAGAATTGTATTGATTGGAAACCTTAATACATGTGTGAATACATAAACAAACATAGTGTCCCTAGTAAGCCTCTACTAGACTAGCTCGTTGATCAAACATGGTTAAGGTTTTCTAACCACGGACATGAGTTGTCATTTGATATGGGATCACATCATTAGGAGAATGATGTGATGGAAAAAACCCATCCGTTAGCTTAACATAATGATCGTTTAGTTTTATTGCTATTGCTCTCTTCATGTCAAATACATATTCCTTCGACTATGAGATATGCAACTCCCAGATACCGGAGGAATGCCATTTGTGCTATCAAACGTCAGAACATAACTGGGTGATTATAAAGATGCTCTACAGGTATCTTCGAAGGTGTCTGTTGAGTTGGCATAAACCAAGTTTAGGATTTGTCACTCTGAGTATCGGAGAGTTATCTCTAGGCCTCTCGGTAATACACATCATAAGCTTGTAAGCAAACGACTAAGGAGTTAGTCACGAGTTGATGTATTACGGAACGAGTAAAGAGACTTGCCGATAATGAGATGGAACTAGGGATGAAGGTACCGACGGTCGAATCTCGGGCAAGTAACATACTGAAAGGATCGAGAAGAGGTGTCTAGAGGGGGGGTGATTAGACACTAAGTGCCAAAAGTTGCAGTTTTTAATTTCTTTAAGTTTAAGTGGAGTTTTGGCACAGGTTTAACAATCACAATACATAACAAGCAAGCATGCAAAGAGTATATGAGCAGCGAAAAGTAAATCATGCAACTTGCAAGAATGTAAAGGGATGGGATTGGAGTATGCAAACGCAAATGGAGACACGGATGTTTTTGTCGTGGTTCCGATAGGTGGTTTTATCGCACATCCACGTTGAT
The DNA here is from genome assembly GCF_002162155.2 of Triticum dicoccoides. Classification (NCBI taxonomy): domain Eukaryota; kingdom Viridiplantae; phylum Streptophyta; class Magnoliopsida; order Poales; family Poaceae; genus Triticum; species Triticum dicoccoides. The sequence goes on along the minus strand of NC_041389.1, from coordinate 417,778,792 downwards.
GGAGACTTCAATCCACGAAGGGTAGCGGTTGCGCGAGTCCACAGAGGGCTCCATCCACGAAGGGTCCACGAAGAAGCAACCGTGTCTATCCCACCATTGTCGTCGCCCACGAAGGACTTGCCTCACTAGCAGTAGATCTTCATGAAGTAGGTGATCTCCTTGCCCTTACAAACTCCTTGGTTCAACTCCACAATCTTGTCGGAGGCTCCCAAGTGACACCTAGCCAATCTAGGAGACACCAATGTCCAAGAAGTAACAAATGGTGTGTTGATGATGAACTCCTTGCTCTTGTGCTTCAAATGATAGTCTCCCCAACACTCAACTCTCTCTCACAGGATTTGGATTTGGTGGAAAGAAGATTTGAGTGGAAAGCAACTTGTGGAAGGCTAGAGATCAAGATTCATATGGTAGGAATGGAATATCTTGGCCACAACACAAGTGTAGGTGTTCTCTCTCAGAAAATGTAAGTTGGAAGTGTAGGTTCGTTCTGATAGCCCTCTCTCCGAATGAAGAGGAGATGGAGGGGTATATATAGCCTCCACACAAAAGCTAACCGTTACACACAACTTGCCAATCTCGGTGGGACCAAATTGAGAAACTCGGTCGGACCGATTCAACAAATCTAGTGACCGTTAGGATTTTCGGTGGGACCGACATGCAACTCGGTAGGACCTATATGGTTAGGGTTAGGGCATAATGTAATCTAGGTGAGACCGATTACACAAACTCGGTGGGACCGATTTTGGTAATAAGCTAACCAGAGAGTTGGTCAGGTAAACTCGGTGGGACCGATTTGCTCATCTCGGTGAGACCGGAATGTTATGAAAGGAAAACAAAGAGTTTACATTGCAATCTCGGTAGGACTGATTACACAAACTCGGTGAGACCGATTTTGGTAATGGACATACACAAAGAGATTACAATCCCATCTCGGTGAGACCGAAATCCCTATTAGTGAGACTGATTTGCCTAGGGTTTGTGGCAGTGGCTATGACATCTGAACTCGGTGGCGCCGGATAGAAAGAATTGGTAGGCCCGAGTTAGACTTTTGATTTGGGTCATATGTGGATGTGAGAAAGTAGTTGATGGCTTTGGAGCATATCACTAAGAATTTTGAGCAAGCAAGCCATTAAGCAGCACCTCATCCCCTCTTGATAGTATTGGCTTTCCCTATAGACTCAATGTGATCTTGGATCACTAAAACAGAAAATGTAGAGTCTTGAGCTTGGAGCTTGAGCCAATCCTTTGTCCTTAGCATCTTGAAGGGGTTCCACATCCTCTAGTCCATGCCACTTCATTGTTGAACTTATCTGAAACATACTAGGTAAAAATGGTAGTCCAACAAGAGATATGTTGACATTAATTACCAAAATTACCCAAGGAGCACTTGTGCTTTCAATCTACCATTTTTTGGTAATTGATGACAACATACATCAAAGCTTTAGATAAAGATATAGAGAATAGCAAGTAAAGCTTTGGACAGACATGTAACATGCATAGCCCCCCCCCCTACATGTATGCAATCATGTGAATATGGAATATAGAAGCATGTGAATGCATAACCATGACAGAGTAGGCAATGTGTTACATGTATCTTGGCTATATGCATCAGAGAAAAAGATGTGAATATGTGAAATGTACCTTCATGCTCATGAGTCCTCCTTGCAAACAGTATGTACATCAGCAAGAATTCCTCATACACATGACTGTGATGCATATACTTACCTTGCGGTCTTGAGTTGGCTTAGGATGGAATGAACCTGTGAAAATAAGGTTAGATAACACATATGCACCTACTAGCCAGAGCAAACGAAAGAAACCACAAGAGTACCAATACTGGGATGACATGTAGAGAGTGAGTACTAAGTACCACATTGGATATAGACGTGTCCCCAAAGGTAAAGATGTGCAAAGAATTCAAAGAATTGCTTTCCCTTAGATGTCTTGCTCCCCCTGAATCTAGCATGGGATACTGGGAGAAGATAGGGAACAGAAAATCAGAGCTCAAAGAAACAAATGAACAGAGCTAATGCAAATAAGCACATATGAACATGTCTTTCCCCTCTAGAAGACATGTAACATCTCTCCTCTTGAACACCAAGCATCTGTGATCCTTGAAGATTACTCTCTCCTTGAGTGTTCTCTCCCCCTAGAGATATGATTAATCTTTGATGTGATCTCTCTCCCCCCTTTGACATCAATTTCCAAGAAGGGTTTCTGGAATTTGTCATGAATGGGTTTGGTCCTTGAGTCACAGAACAAAGCAACAAGTAAAATGTGACGCTGGTAGAGGACAAGATTCATTGAGTGGAGCTGGATCAAAAGTAATGCAGGAACAAGTGGCAAAATGTCATTCCTGTAGTGAAATCGGTGGCACCGAGTTGTATGCTTCGGTTGCACCGAAAGGATTGGGTTTGACCGAAAACAAGAGACCGGTGGGACCGAGTTCATCACAGAGAAAACACTTGTCACCTCAGCTCACTAGACAAGTAAGCTCTCACAAGGATTTGCAAGGAATTAACTGAAGGATTTGCAATGAATTGGATGCAGGGAATGCAGAACAGAAAATAAAAGAGAAGAAACTTAAAAGAAATCTAGATGAAGTTTTTTTTAAAGGGGAAACAATATGCATGAGGCAAAATGCAAGAGCATAGAAAGGAACACAAGAGAACTTCATCTAGAAATGGTCGGCGACAAAGTCACCTATGTTAGAGTATATTGACTTAGGAGTCAAGTGAGATCACTTGATCACAGGTCATATTCATCATTTAAGCTCAAAATGGGGTTACCATTTTTCGTTTAAGCATCTTGATGTATTCACATCTTGTCGAGTTGCTTTGACTCATGACTTGGAGTAAAGCTCCTCTAAGATGGAATAACATACCTTGGGTGGTGGTGTTGATCGTGATCATGTAGTTGAACTTGTGTGGGTTGCTCAATGTTGATGTAGCTTATCAAGAGTTGGGAGCACCACTTGGAATTTGAGTTCAGCTACCTACATGGGTTAGTTTTGCAAGGAAGAGCACTTGTGTATCCAAAATGACAATCATGAATTTCAACATAGAATTTGTCAAAGGATATGTTTGAATGGTTCCATGCTTCCTTGTCTTCAACCACCGTTGTGTAGAGACTTGGTGATGTAGAGATTGCTCAAGATGTGAGTGAGTTGCAATCTCATAGACTTAGATTCATCCAAGTACCTACAAGGGTTAGATAACATGCAGGGTGCAAATGTATCCAAGACATAAGATAGTCATCATAAGAGAAATATCAAGGATTAGTCATAGGCTCATGCCTTGCATGTATCAAATGGAGTTCCTACTCCAAGTTTGAAGCATCAATGATGTTTAATTCACCTCTTAACCTGCAAAACACTTTCTCATCAAGTGGTTTAGTTAATATATCCACTAATTGCTTTTCGGTGCGAACATGCTTAAGGTTAATGTCCCCTTTGGCAACATGATCTCGAATGAAATGATGTCGAACTTCAATATGCTTAGTTCTAGAATGTTGCACGGGTTTGTGAGCAATCTTGATAGAACTTTCATTGTCACAAAGTAATGGAACATGTTTCACATATATCCCATAATCTTTAAGAGTTTGGGTCATCCAAAGTAACTGAGCACAACATGACCCAGCGGCAATGTATTCCGCTTCGGTGGTGGATAAGGATACCGAGTTTTGTTGCATGGAAGACAAAGATACAAGAGATCTACAAAGAAATTTACAAGTACCCGAAGTGGACTTTCTATCAACCTTGTCTCCGGCATAGTCCGAGTCGGAGTAGCCAACAAGATTGAAAGAGGCCCTCTTTGGATACCAAATGCCAAAGTTTGGTGTATGGATTAAGTATCTCACTATCTTTTTCACGGCCTTAAGATGACATTCTTTAGGAGCAGCTTGATATCGTGCACACATGCACACACTTAGCATAATATCGGGACGTGAAGCACATAGATATAACAATGAACCAAACATAGAGCGATAAACCTTTTGATCGACCGGTTCACCATCTTTGGTCAAATCAAGATGTCCACTAGTAGGCATGGGTGTAGTCATACCTTTGCATTCTTGCATATTGAACTTCTTGAATAAGTCCTTGGTGTACTTCGTTTGAGAAACAAAGGTACCTTCCTTAGTTTGCTTGATTTGCAAACCAAGAAAGAATTTGAGTTCACTCATCATAGACATCTCAAACTTCTCCGACATTAGCTTTCCGAACTTTTCACTAAAATGAGGGTTAGTTGATCCAAATATAATATCATCAACATAAATTTGGCACACAAATAGTTCTCCATTAACCCTTTTAGAAAACAGAGTAGAATCTATTTTTCCAATTTCAAAGCCTTTTTCAATAAGGAACTTGGTCAAGCATTTATACCATGCTCTAGGAGCTTGTTTAAGTCCATAAAGAGCTTTGTGAAGTTTGTAAACATGATTAGGTTTCTTAGGATTGACAAAGCCGGGAGGTTGCTTAACATAGACTTCCTCCTCTACTTCACCATTTAAAAAGTCTCTTTTAATGTCCATTTGGTATAAGGTGATATCATGGTGATTAGCATAGGCAAGCAAGATGCGAATGGACTAAAGTCTAGCAACGGGAGCATATGTCTCACCATAGTCCATACCTTCGACTTATGTGTAGCCTTGGGCGACGAGACGTGCTTCGTTGCGAACTACTTGTCCATCCTCATCTTGCTTGTTGCGAAACACCCATATGGTACCGATGATGTTGTGGTTGTTGTCGGGCTTCTCAACTAATGTCCAAACTTGATTTCTCTCAAAGTTGTGTAGATCTTCATGCATAGCGTTTATCCAATCCGGATCTTCCAATGCTTCTTCAACCTTCATAGGTTCAATGCTAGAGATGAATGAATAGTGTTCACAAAAGTTAGCTAAACAAGTTTTTGAGCGAGTGATTCTCCCGGTTTGGATATCATTGTAGATTTGCTCGATGGGATGGTCTTTAGCAATTCTTGCTCGAACTCGTGAAACCTTTTGCTTGGGTCTTGGTTTAACATCTTCTTCATCTTGTTCTTCTTCTTGGCCTTCTTCATTGTTGGCGTTGTCGTTCTCTTGTTGTGGTGGAGAAGGAGGTTGTTGATGTTCTTGGTGTACTTCCTCATTTTCTTCATCTTGGTGTGTTCCACTTGTGGATGCTTCCATATCAATTCTTGGTTCACCTGGTCGTGAGGTAGAAGCTTCCACTTGGATGGACGAGGTACTCTCCTTCACCTCCGTTGGACGAATCTTGCCAATAGACAAATCTTGGATTACTTCCGAGGGGTCTTTGTCTCCTACATCAATTGGCAATTGCACTACTTGCGAGCCGTTAGATTCATCAAACTTCACATCTACCGTCTCTTCAACCTTTCGGGTGAAATTATTGTAGACACGGTAAGTCTGAGAGTTTGAGCCATAACCAAGTAGGAAACCTTCATGAGACTTAGGAGCAAATTTAGAACGACGATGCTTATCAAGAATGTAGCACTTTGATCTGAATACTCAAAAGTATCCAACTTGTGGTTTGTTACCAGTGAGGAGCTCGTATGCCATCTTGCCGAGTAGCTTGTGAAGATACAAGCGATTTGTTGCATGACAAGCTGTCTCAACCGCTTCTGCCCAAAAGTGCTTCGGCGTCTTGTACTCATCAAGCATCGTTCTTGCCATTTCGATGAGCGTCCGGCTCTTCCTCTCAACAACTCCATTTTGTTGAGGTGTGTACGTAGCCGAGAACTCATGTGAAATCCCTTCTTCGTCAAGAAAGGTGTCCACATTTGCATTCTTGAACTCTGTTCCGTTGTCGCTGCGAACCTTCTTGATCTTCACTTCAAATTGATCTTGGGACTTCCTAGTGAAGTTTTTGAAGATCTTTTGGACCTGCAATTTATCATCTAGAAAGAACACCCACGTAAATCTTGAAAAATCATCAACTATAACTAGACCAAAAGAATTTCCACCGAGACTTTTGTAGGCGTTGGGGCCAAAAATATCCATGTGAAGTAGCTCGAGTGGCCTCCTTGTGGTCATGATGTTCTTCACGGGATGCCTTCCTCCAACCTGTTTACCTGCTTGACAAGCGCTGCAAAGTCTATCCTTATCAAATATGACATCGTTAACGCCAAGGATATGATTTCCTTTAATAAGCTTGTCAAGGTTTTGCATACCAACATGACCTAATCATCTATGCCATAACCAACCTTTAGAGGATTTAGCAATAAAGCAAGTTCTAGGTTGAGCCTTTTTAGTGAAATCAACAATGTAAAGATCACCTCTACGTATACAGGTAAAGACCATTTTATGATTATCCCTACGAAACACTTGGCAATCTACTTCAGTAAATGGGACATTGAAACCGAAATCAGCAAGTCTAGATACTGAAAGTAAGTTGTAGCCAAGGGATTCAACGAGAATAACATTTCGTATGGAGCTGTCATGTGATATGACCACCTTACCGAGGCCAACCACCTTACCCTTTGAGTTGTCACTGAAAGTGACGTACTTTCGAGGACCATCATTTTCAGCAAGCTCACAAAACATATCTTTATCTCCGGTCATGTGATCGGTACACCCACTATCAAGAACCCATTCCTTTCCTCCTGCCATATATCCCCAAAGATTTGCCATAAGACCAAAGTGTCTCATTGCATCATCAAGATCAAAGTCACTATCATCATCCTCGTCATAGTATCCATGTTCAACATTGTCATGTGGTGGATCAATTCCTAGAGAGGGTGATTCGTTAGAGTGAGTTTGAAAATGATCTCCTTTATGAATTCTAGTAGCTTCGGAGATAATATCGCTAATGATTCCAACATTTCCTTTGGCACACATAAGATTTGTAAGCTCAAATAGACAATCACCAAACGTAGGATCATTGGAATCCATCTTACTCAAGGCAATAGACTTATGGAGAATTTCATCTAGATTCTTCAAGGAATAATTCGGAAATCGTTCCTCAAGAAATTTCCATATAGTGTAGGCACACTCAAGAGTAGGAAAGTTTCCAATCAAGTTTCTAGGCAAGCCTCTAGTGATAAGATTAACTGTTCTAAGATTGCGAACCATGTCAATTGACTCATCAAGGGTAGGATGCATAGGATTAACATGAGGTGCACAAGGGCTAGCAATGTACTAGTTCAAATGATATTGATTGAAAATCACAAGCATCTCATTTTTCCACTCATGAAAATACTCTTCATCAAGTATAGGTACTCTATGTCTAAGACTCCCCAAAGTAGACTCATCCATCTTCCTCCAATGGTGATTAAACCAAAGCAATGGATCCCAAAGCTCTGATACCAATTGAAAGGATCGAGAAGAGGTGTCTAGAGGGGGGGGGTGATTAGACACTAAGTGCCAAAAGTTACAGTTTTTAATTTCTTTAAGTTTAATTGGAGTTTTGGCACAAGTTTAACAATCACAATACATAACAAGCAAGCATGCAAAGAGTATATGAGCAGCGGAAAGTAAAGCATGCAACTTGCAAAAATGTAAAGGGATGGGATTGGAGTATGCAAACGCAATTGGAGACACATATGTTTTTGTCGTGATTCCGATAGGTGGTGCTATCGTACATCCACGTTGATGAAGACTTCAACCCACGAAGGGTAATGGCTGCGCGAGTCCACGGAGGGCTCCACCCACGAAGGGTCCACAAAGAAGCAACCTTGTCTATCCCACCATGGCCGTCGCCCACGAAGGACTTGCCTCACTAGCGATAGATCTTCACGAAGTAGGAGATCTCCTTGCCCTTACAAACTCCTTGGTTCAACTCCACAATCTTGTCGGAGGCTCCCAAGTGACACCTAGACAATCTAGGAGACACCACTCTCCAAATGATGAACTCCTTGCTCTTGTGCTTCAAATGATAGTCTCCCCAACACTCAACTCTCTCTCACAGGATTTGGATTTGGTGGAAAGAAGATTTGAGTGGAAATCAACTTGGGGAAGGCTAGAGATCAAGATTCATATGGTAGGAATGGAATATCTTGGCCTCAACACAAGTGTAGGTGGTTCTCCCTCAGAAAATGTAAGTTGGAAGTGTAGGTTCGTTCTGATAACTCTCTCTCCAAATGAAGAGGAGTTGGAGGGGTATATATAGCCTCCACACAAAATCTAACCCTTACACACAACTTGCCAATCTCGGTGGGACCGAATTGAGAAACTCAGTCGGACCGATTCAACAAATCTAGTGACCGTTTGGATTTTCGGTGGGACCGACATGCAACTCGGTAGAACCGATATGGTTAGGGTTAGGGCATAACGTAATCTCGGTGAGACCGATTACACAAACTCGGTGGGACCGATTTTGGTAATAAGCTAACCAGAGAGTTGGTCAGGTAAACTAGGTGGGACCGATTCGCTCATCGCAGTGAAACCAAAACGTTACGAAAGGAAAACAGAGAGTTTACATTGCCATCTCGTTAGGACCGATTACACAAACTCGGTGAGACCGATTTTGGTAATGGACATACACAGAGAGATTACAATCCCATCTCGGTGAGACCGAAATCCCTATCGGTGAGACCAATTTGCCTAGGGTTTGTGGTAGTGGCTATGACATCTGAACTGGGTGGCGCCGGATAGAAAGAATCGGTACGGCCGAGTTAGACTTTTGGTTTGGGTTATATATGGATGTGAGAAAGTAGTTGAGGGCTTTGGATCATATCACTAAGCATTTTGAGCAAGCAAGCCATTAAGCAGCACCTCATCCCCTCTTGATAGTATTGGCTGTGCCTATAGACTTAATTTGATCTTGGATCACTAAACCAGAAAATGTAGAGTCTTGAGCTTGGAGCTTGGGCCAATCCTTTGTCCTTAGCATCTTGAAGGGGTTCCACATCCTCTAGTCCATGCTACTTCATTGTTGAACTTATCTGAAACATACTAGGTAAAAGTGTTAGTCCAACAAGAGATATGTTGACATTAATTACCAAAATCACCCAGGGATCACTTGTGCTTTCACATACCGATGGAAAAAGGGAATTACATATGTTGTCATAACGGTTCGACTGATAAAGATCTTCGTAGAATATGTAGAAGCCAATATGAGAATCCAGGTTCCACTATTGGTTTTGACCAGAGAGGTGTATCGGTCATGTCTACATAGTTCTCGAACCCGTAGGGTCCGCACGCTTAACATTCAATGACAATATAATATTATACGAGTTATGTGATTTTGTGACCGAAGGTTTTTTGGAGTCCTAGATGAGATCACAGACATGACGAGGAGTATCGAAATGGTCGAGAGGTAAAGATTGATATATAGGATGATGGTATTCGGACACTGGAAGTGTTTCAGAGGGTACTGGGTACATATCGATTCACCGGAAGGGGTTCCGGGCATCCCCGACAAAAGATATGGGCCTTATGGGCGAAGAGGGGAAACGCTCCAGCCACAACAGGCTGGTGCGCCCCCCATATGGGCCGGCCAAGGTGGAGAAGGAAAGGGGAAGGAGGAAATGAAAGAAAGGGAATAGGATTCCCCCTTCCTTCCCCTTCCCCCCTCTTTCCTTCCCCCTTCGATATATATGGCAAAGGGCGTGCAGCTTGGGAGGAGCCCAAGTAGGATTCGGTCCTACTTGGGGCATCTCCTGGCCTCTCCCCTCCCCCTCCAACCTATATATATGTGGGGGCACCCCTAGAACACACTAGACAATTGCCTAGCAGTGGGTGGCGCGCCCCTCCACCGTTTACTCCCCCGGTCATATTTCCGTAGTGCTTAGGCGAAGCCCTACGGAGATCACTTCACCATCACCGTCACCACGACATCGTGCTGACGAAACTTATCTACTACCTCGACGTCTTGTTGGACCAAGAAGGCGAGGGACATCACCTAGCTGAACGTGTGCAGAACTCGGAGGTGTTATACGTTTGGTACTCGATCGGTGTATCGCGAAGAAAGTTAGAGTACATCAGCCGCATTGTGAAACGCTTCCGCTTACGATCTACGAGGGTACGTAGACACACTCTCCCCCTCGTTGCTATGCATCTCCATGGGTAGATCATTGCGTGTGCGTAGAATCTTTTTGTTTTTCCATGCAACGATTCCCAACAGTGGCATCATGAGCCAGGTCTATGCGTAGATGATATGCATGAGCAGAACACAAAGAGTTGTGGGCGGTGATAGTCATACTGCTTACCACCAATGTCTTATTTTGATTCGACGGTATTGAGGGATGAAGCGGCCCGGACCAACCTTACATGTCCACGTACATGAAACTGGTTCCACTGATAGACATGCAACTAGTTTTGCATAAAGGTGGCTGGCGGGTGTCTGTTTCTCCTACTTTAGTTGAATCCAATTTGACTACGGTTGGTCCTTGAAGTATGTTAAAATAGAAAACTTGACGAAACACCGTTGTGGTTTTATGCGTAGGTAAGAACAATTCTTGCTAGAAGCCCGTATCAGCCACGTAAAACTTGCAACAACAAAGTAGAGTACGTCTAACTTGTTTTTGCAGGGTATGTTCATGTCGGTTGGAGCGACACCTATGGGATCACAAGAATCCCTACTGTGGTCGGCGGGCACGGGGTTGTGAGAAGAGCAGGTCTAAGAGCCAGCACAAAGGTCATTTACCCAGGTTCGGGCCGCGGAGATCGCGTAATACCCTAGTCCTGCTTTGGTGTGTATATCAGTGTTCTTGAACTAGCTATCGAGCGTGACTTGCCCAAAGAGCCGAATCCCCCTCCAGTACGCCTAGGGCCTCCTTTTATAGTTGAAGAAGGCGCCACAGTGGCACACATGAGGTGGAAAGGGTACAATAGCTATGTTTATCGCTTGCCATTACGGGATAAGGTGCATTAAATGCACCTCTGAGGTGTTCCCCTGCTTTATCGCCGCCTCGCCCTGCTTCGACACACGCCCAGGCCAGCGAGGCGGTCTGCGCCATGTAGGCTGGCAGGCTGCTGAGGTGGTGCGGTAGCAGCATATTGAAGATCTGCATGCCACCACGCAGGTGCTTGCTGAGTTGGCCTCGGGACCGCGCGTTGCCACGCAGGTGCCCGCCTGGCTGGCTGGGCTGGCAGCTGCATGGGAACGGCGGTGGGGTCTTGGTGCGCGCGGGCCTGGTCGCGACCTCGTTGATGTGCTCGGCAAGAGTCTTGCTGGGGGCCCCGACAAGGGTCTTGCCGCGGCACTGTGGTCGTTCCCGGAAAGGATGTCGCTGGAGGTCTCGTCTCCTGATCCTCATCTGATATTGGGTGTTAATGATCTTCACAAAGATCTGCATGCCACCATGGAGGCACCTCCCGAGCCTTGGTTTCACTGTGGTTGTTGGTGTTGGAAACCTCGGGCTCAAGGGTGGCGCGCTTCGTTGGTGTCGGGCAGGTTGCCCCGGCAAGGCTCTTGCCGGGGCTGCAGAGGCCGCCCCGGCAAGGCTCTTCCCGGGGGAGTCCACCTCGCCCTCTTGCTCTTCGTGTCTTTACCTTGGCGTCGCTTGATCGTCTCATGGCTTCGGCTTCCCTCCCTTGCCTTGCTAAGTGTGGCCACGGGCGCGGCTCCGATAGCTCGTGCACTGTTAAAGGGGTACAAGTAGAGCACCTACTTCTGTACACCGACAGGAGCCCCCGGGCCTAGGCCACACATAAGCACGACACATTGTTGGGCTAGGCCCAGAACGGTGCGCGGGCTGGCGGGGCTAGTTTTTACCGCGGTAATTTTCCGCCCGCTAAGCTTCCCCATGACCCGCGTGGAACGCGCGACGTGGAAGGCCGTGCGTGACATGGGAGGCATGTGTGGGGCGTCTGCTGCACGCATGCGTCATGTTGCAGTAAATGGTAAAGAGGCGGCCCGCACCTTCCCCATAAAAAGGAATAACCGCAGGCGCGCTGCTCATTTACCCTCTGCGTTTTCCCCAATCTCGGCACATCCGTCCTCATCTTCCTCCTCGAGCTCGTCTATGCTCGTCGCTGCCGCGCCCCCATTGCTCTTGATCCTTCGCCTTCGCCCAGTCGCCATGGCACCCCAGACCGGCAAGGGAAAGGGCAAAGGGGCGGCCAAGGATGTCGTGGAGAAGGAGGCGCCGGAGAACAAAGCGGCAGCGCGGCGAGTGCAGTTCGCCTACTTCTCCCCGTCGTCGGTCGGTGTATTCCACCTCAAGGATGTCTTCAGGACTCTATGGGAGGCGGAGACGATGGGGCACCTGCCCACGCACATCATCCCGACTGCGGCGAGGCTGGCCCAAATCGGTACCCTTTCTTTGTTGATTTCTTCTCCTGTGGGCTCTGCCCCCTTTCTTTGATTTCTTCAACGACGTCATGGCACCTTCGTCTTCCGTCTTCTGGACCTCACGCCGAACGCCGTGGAGTACATGGCGTTCTTCGGCCATCTCTGCGAGGGCTTCGTTGGGGTGCTTCCCAGCACGGTGCTCTTCCGCTACTACTTCTCCCCTCGTCTTCAGCCAGGGGGCGCCCTCTCCGGAAGCATCTCCTTAATCCCGAGGGTCCAAGGGAGAGGCATGTATCCGGAGGGTGCCCAAAAGGAGAGGTGGGAGGAGTGGCGGGGTCGGTGGTGCTTGATCAAGGAAGAGAATTCGCCGAAGTTCTGCCGGGTTTGCTGGAGCCCGCCGCTTCGCAGTGACGACTGGAGCAACGTCATTGCCGACGACGTGAAGCTCTCGATCGCCATCGCCAGGATCCATCACCTCACCATGGCTGGGCTCACCCTTGAGATGACTGGGGCGGATTTCATCCGCCGCCGAATCGCTCCGCTGCACAATGAGGGGAGGCCGGCCTGGGACTTCAGGAACACGGCCTACATCACGAGGCTCCGCTCCGTCCTGAAGCACAACTTCACAGTGATGGGACACGCCCATCACTGCCAGAGGCTCTTCTAGCTTGAGGTATTCGCCGATGGTAGGGTGGAGAGGACCGGCAGGGCCGCAAAGGCCGACAAGGCCATCAAGGGGCCCCTATTTGGGTCGCCGTCGGGCGTGTTCCCGCTGAGCAACAACACGTGCCAAGCCGCCATCCTCGAGATGATGCCGGTCTTCAACGCGCACGGCCTCGACCCGTCCTGGGTCGAGCCCCCGGCACGCGAGGTGCAGGAGTTCCTCGACAACTTGTCAGAGGGCTTTGAGCATGATGAGCCGCTGCTCATCATGGAGACCACCCAGGCGGAGATCAACTACATCGCTGCCAGGGTGGCGGAGGCACAGCTCGCCATGGAGGCCGGTAGCGCTGGCGGCATGGAGGACGAGGACGGCGTGGCCGTGGTGGAGATGGAGCTTGCCTAGTGGGCATAGGCTGCCGGGAAGGCTAGCGGTGCCAACACCGAGGCTCCTCTTATCAAGGAGGTGGGCGAGGAGTCGGCCGAGGGAGAGGACGAGTCCGACGATCCTTCAGCCATGGGAAGAGAGCTTGTCTTGCGGCGGGCCAGCTCTGGCGAGCCGGTCCGGCCTAGGAGGACTGGGCCGTGGCAAGGGACCTAGGGGGAGCCCGTGCGCCAAACGAGAGCCGCGACGGCGAAGAAGGCAATGAAGACCGTGGTGGCAAAGAAGAAAGCGACTGATTCTTCTTCGTCCAAGCGCCGCCGAACTCCATCCCCCTCTCCTCCTCCCGCAGACGTCGACACGGGGGTTGTCTTTAATCTTGGGTCCCTCGGCCCAAAGAGGAAGAGGAAGGCAGCGGGAGAGGAGGCAGACGACGAGTAAGTGTCTACCCTTCTCCACCCCGCTTTCTTAAACCGCGCTGCTTCCCGTGACTTGTCTTTGTCTTCACAGGGACAGGGAGACGCTGGCCTAGAGGGTGGCAAAGAGAGCCAAGGCGTCGGCGGGCGACCAGTCCCCGGCGGGCGCTTCGCACGCGCCGTTGGTGGAAATCAGCTCGGACAGCAGCCCCTGGCGCAGCCCCCGGCTCAGCCCCTAGCGTACGTCCGCCACTTGACTCCTTATACATGTGCGCCAGTGTACGACTTTGTGGCACTGACCTTGCCGTGGCTGCAGGAGGAGGACGACAGCAGGAGGAGCCACCGAGGGCCACCTCTAACACGCCGCTCCCATCAACCACACCGCCCCAAGGGGTGTCCCCGACAAGGGCACCAAGCGTCGAGCCCATGCGCACGGAGGAGGAGGAGGTGGACTTGGGCACTGGCGGCTCCGTCCCGGCAACAAATGTTGGCGGGGAGGGGGCCACTTCTTCTCAGCCCGACACGGGTAAGTCACCCGCTTTTGGTCCTTGCTTTTCTTTCATCTCCTTTTTTTCTTGATCCTTCATCTTGGCCTTGCCTCGTCCTCCCTTCTGGCATCAAGATCCCCCCCGGCGGACCAAGAGGATATCGACACCATCATCACGGAGGTCGCCCAGGATGCCGTGGCCGAGGCCGATAAGGTCGCCACTGAGGAGGCCGCCGAGATCGGCGCCGAGGAAACCGCCAAGGGGCCTGCCGGAGGGACCGAGGAGGCTGCCACCGAGGAGGCCAGCGAGGGCACCGCCGAGGGGGTCAACAAGGGGCCTGCCGGGGAGCCCGGCAAGGCCGTTGCCGAGGAGGAGGCAGCCAATGATCAACCTTCCTCCCCGCTGCCTCTGGCTCGAGCAGGTACCTGAAGGTGGGCGATGACCTATACGTCCACCTTCCAGGGACGGCGGGCACCAGGGCACCGACCGAGGGAGAGGTGTTCAACGACGAGGTGCTCGCCGCCGCCGGGCTCGAGGTTGTTGATGAACCGAGCGCCGGTGGCGGCGGCACCCAGGAGGAGCGGCTTCTCTGGGCTATGGGTGCAAGTTTCTGGAAGCTCCAGGCGCTCCATCACGCCCGCCTGGACAAGGCGAAGTCCAGCGGCGGTGGGCAAGGCGGAGGCGAACCTCGAGGCGTGCCTTGCCGAGGCATAGGCCTGGTTCTGCCAGGCCCACGAGGAGCTGAAGGCTGCTCAAGACCAGCTGGTGGAGCGCGAGCAGGAGCTCCTCTTGAAGCAGGCCGACATTGAGAAGGCCCAGGAGACGGCGAGGGAAGAGGCCACCCAAGCCGAGGCCGCCCGGTCACAGCGCCGGGCTAAGCTAGACTCCCAGGAGGAGGATCTCGTCGCTCGTGAGGCGGCGCTTACCACCACACTCCGTGGCAAGGACGAGGAGGCCGCGGAGCTCGTTGCGTAGCGGACCTAGGAGCTGGAGTGGAAACACCAAGAAGCACTTGATGCTCAAGCTCTGGCCCACGGCGACAAGGTGAAGGAGCTGGAGGCAGAACAGGACGCCTGAAGACAAGGGCCGAGCAGCTGGTGAAGGAGAAGGACTCGATCCACTTCACCTTGACGCAGGCGCAGGGCGCAGTCTTCGACAAGGCCGAGTTGTTCACTCGCGCCAACGAGTCCATCCAGGACCTGAAGCTGAAGCTGGAGGGTCTTGAGGGGATGCTTTCGGAGGCCAAAACCCAGGAGGAGGCCCTGACCAAGAGCCTGGAGACGGAGAGGCAGCTGCGGAAGAACGATGCCGCCAATCACGAGGATTTCGTGAAGGGCGAGAACCTTTGGATCAGCCGCCTCGTCAATGTCGCCAACAGGATCACTGAGAAGCTGGCTGACATGGGGATGCCGGACGTGAGGTACACCCCGTAACCGAACGTGAGCCCCAATGTCAGGCTGACCCTGTTCTTCGAGGGTATTCTTGGAGCCTTGGAGCAGTTTCGCTCTAGCAGAGCGAGCTCTCTGGCCAATGAGGCCCGGCAGCTTTGCCGGGGTGCCCTGACCAAAGTCCTCACCAAGCTGGCGTACTGATACGTCTCCAACGTGTCTATAATTTATGAAGCATTCATGCTATTTTATTATCTGTTTTGAATAATTATGGGCTTTATTATACACTTTTATATTACTTTTGGGACTAATCTATTAACCGAAGGCCCAGCCGATATTGCTGTTTTATTGCCTGTTTCAGTGTTTCGAAGAAAAGGAATATCAAACGGAGTCCAAACAGAGTGAAAACTTCGGGAGCGTGATTTTTGGAACGAACATGATCCGGGAGACTTGGAGTACAAGCCAGGGAAGCTTCGAGGAGGCCAGGAGATAGGAGGGCGCGCCCACCCCCCTGGGCGCGCCCCTGTCTCTTGGGCCCCTCGAGGCTCCCCCGACCGACTTCTTTCGCCTATATAAGTCCACGTACCCTAAAAACATCGGAGGAGAAGATAGATCGGGAGTCCCACCACCGCAAGCCTCTGTAGCCACCAAAAACCTCTCGGGAGCCTGTTCCGGCACCCTGCCGAAGGGGGAATCCATCACTGGTGGCCATCTTCATCATCCCGGCACTCTCTATGACGAGGAGGGAGTAGTTCACCCTCAGGGCTGAGGGTATGTACTAGTAGCTATGTGTTTGATCTCTCTCTCTCTCTCTCTCTCTCTCGTGTTCTCTCTATGGCACGATCTTGATGTATCGCGAGCTTTGCTATTATAGTTGGATCTTATGATGTTTCTCCCCCTCTACTCTCTTGTGATGGATTGAGTTTTCCTTTTGAAGTTATCTTGTCGGATTAAGTCTTTAAGGATTTGAGAACACTTCATGTATGTCTTGTCATGCTTATCTGTGGTGACAATGGGATATCATTTGATCCACTTGATGTATGTTTTGGTGATCAACTTGCGGGTTCCGCCCATGAACCTATGCATAGGGGTTGGCACACGTTTTCGTCTTGACTCTCCGGTAGAAACTTTGGGGCACTCTTTCAATCACTTTGTGTTGGTTGAATAGATGAATCTGAGATTGTGTGATTCATATCGTATAATCATGCCCACGGATACTTGAGGTGACAATAGAGTATCTAGGTGACATTAGGGTTTTGGTTGATTTGTGTCTTAAGGTGTTATTCTAGTATGAACTCTATGATAGATTGAACGAAAAGAATAGCTTCATGTTATTTTACTACGGACTCTTGAATAGATAGAACGGAAAGGATAACTTTGAGGTGGTTTCGTACCCTACCATAATCTCTTTGTTTGTTCTCCGCTATTAGTGGCTTTGGAGTGACTCTTTGTTGCATGATGAGGGATTGTTATATGATCTATCTATGTTATTATTGTTGAGAGAACTTGCACTAGTGAAAGTATGAACCCTATGCCTTGTTTCCTAGCATTGCAATACCATTTACGCTCACTTTTATCATTAGTTACCTTGCTGTTTTTATTATTTCAGATTACAAAACCTATATCTACCATCCATATTGCACTTGTATCACCATCTCTTCGCCGAACTAGTGCACCTATACAATTTACCATTGTTTTGGGTGTGTTGGGCACACAAGAGACTCTTTGTTATTTGGTTGCAGGGTTGTTTGAGAGAGACCATCTTCATCCTACGCCTCCCACGGATTGATAAACCTTACGTCATCCACTTGAGGGAAATTTGCTACTGTCCTACAAACCTCTGCACTTGGAGGCCCAACAACGTCTACAAGAAGAAGGTTGCGTAGTAGACATCAAGCTCTTTTCTGGCGCCGTTGCCGGGGAGGCTAGGTAAGTGGCACTCACACCCCGTCAACTAAGCTCTTTTCTGGCGCCGTTGCCGGGGAGGTGAGTGCTTGAAGGTATATCTTTAGATCTTGCAATCGAATCTTATTGTTTCTTGTTTTATCACTAGTTTAGTTTATAAAATAAAATTACAAATAAATGGATTTGAGTTTGTCTCATACGCTTCATCTTTTTAATATCTTTTGTGAGTATGATGGAAAGGAAAACTGTGCTCAAGTGCTAGAAGAAGAATGCATTAAAATGCTTGGTACTAAATCTTTGAATGATGAGCATGATTGCAATGTTGTTAGTATGAACTCTTTGAATATCCATAGTACTAATGATGATTGCACTAGTTCTGATGAAAATATCTCTTATAAGCATGTCGATTTTTGTGGAGTAGATTGGATTTGAAAGTACACACCAAATAGGGAAAATAGATATTGCAAGAGGCATCAGTATTTAGAAACTAAAGGTTGCAAGAAAGTCTTGATGTTTGTGCTGAAAAATTCAATATTTTTCGCGCTCCTTGTGAACTTTGCAATGAACGTGGTCATTTAAATCTCCAATGCACATTGTTTCATGATCAAATCGTGTCCAAAAATTGTGATAGCTTGATTACCCTTGGGCATCATAAAGAGCTTAGTCTTCTTTTGGGGTATGAAGAAATGAAACGTATAACTGAGGGTATTCCAAAATTTAATCTTGATAGATTTCTTGATTTAGATTTAGAGGAGATTTATTTGTTTTGTGCGGTGAATTGCATTGAAAATCCTTATATTTCCAATCACCTAAAGAAAAGAAAGAAAATAGAAGATGATGAGAATACTAATGAAAGGGAAGAGACTTCCCAATATCCTCCTATTATTTTTTATGATGAATCAGGTAATGAGGAGGAGCTTTCTATTCAACAAATCTCATCAATAAGGAGCACAAAGAAGAAGGTTGAACCCACACATAATGTGAAGAAGAAAAAGAAAATAAGGAGCAACAAAGGTAAAAAGGTATCCCTCCCAAATGATGTTGCTCCTACTACTCATTGTGATGATGATAACTGCTATACTATTGGTGCTATCCATACTATTAATGATGAGAGTGATTATGCTTATGATATGAAAAGGCCCAAGCTTGGGGAAGCTATGTTTGATGAGGATGAAATATTTGAGAATATATTTGCTAAAATTAATGTTTGTCCCAAGCTTGGGGATGCTATGTTTAATGAAGATGATATTTTTAGCATCCAAGTTTTGATATGCAAAGTTGTTATGATGATAGCATGCCTCTTACCTATGATGATTATATTGATGAAAGTGGGTTTGGAAGAGTGTCAACTTTAGGAAGTAGTGATCCCACTATTTTGGAGGATGTTGAATCTTATTGTGATGAATATGAAAGTGGATTTGGAAGAGTGTCAACTTTATTTAGTGATGATTCCACTATCTTGGAAGAGGTTTCAATCAATTATGATGAGAACAAAGTTGCTACTTATGATGATTATTGTGATGAAACTTATGCTATAAAAAGTAGTGATGATTATATTTATAAAACTTGTCATGATTATGATTACCCTTTTTCTGAACATTACTCTTTTCATGTGGAAACCATTTTTAGTGTTCAAGTCTCTTATGATACTCCCACTATTCCGAATAAGAAGAATTTTGCTTATGTGGAGAGTAAATAAATTTTCTATGCTTGTAGATCATGAAAAGAATGCTTTAGGTGCTGGTTATATTGTTGAATTAATTCACGATGCTACTAAAAATTATTATGAGGGAGGAACATATGCTTGTGGGAATTGCAATAATATCAAGTTTCCTCTCTATGTGCTTAAAGTTTTGAAGCAATGCTTGTTTTGCCTTCCTATGCTAGCTGATTATTGTTCCCATAAGTTGTTTGCTCACAAAATCCCTATGCATAGGAAGTGGGTTAGGCTTAAATGTGCTAGTCATATGCTTCATGATGCTCCCGTTATGTTTCAATTCTTATCTTTTATGTGAGCATCATTGCCATCATCATGCCTAGCTAAAAAGGCATTAAAGAAAAGCGCTTGTTGGGAGACAACACCATATTTACCCTTACTGTTTTTGTGTGTCCACATGATTATGATACTGTAGTAATCATGTTTTATAGCTTTTATTTCAATAAAGTGCCAAGTAGAACCTTTAGGAAGACTTGGGTGAAGTTTATGTGATCTTGCTGTAAAAAACAGAAACTTTTGCTCTCATGAGATTAGCTGCCATTTTTTACTGGAGAGTGATTTTAGGTTGATTCTTTTTGCATATGATTAATAGAAAAATTCCTCAGGTCCATAAATTTATTTCAGAAATGTTTGAGTTCCAGAAGTATACGTTTGATACAGATTACTACAGACTGTTCTGTTTTTGACAGATTCTGTTTTCTATGTGTTGTTTGCTTATTTTGATGAATCTTTGAGTAGTATCGGAGGGTATGAACCATAGAGAAGTTAGAATACAGTAGATATTACACCAATATGAATTTATAATGAGCTAATTACAGTACCTAAGTGGTGGTTTTATTTTCTTATACTAACGGAGCTTACGAGTTTTATTTTGAGTTTTGTGTGGTTGAAGTTTTCAAGTTTTGGGTAAAGATTCGATGGACTATGGAATAAGGAGTGTCAAGAGCCTAAGCTTGGGGATGCCCAGGGAACCCCAAGGTAATATTCAAGGACAACCAAGAGCCTAAGCTTGGGTATTCCCCGGAAGGCATCCCCTCTTTCGTCTTCGTTCATCGATAACTTTACTTGGAGCTATATTTTTTTATTCACCACATGATATGTGTTTTGCTTGGAGCGTCATTTTATTTTGTTAGTATTTTCTTGCTGTTATTTAGAATAATGTTTTGCATCTATATTTTCAATAAAAATGTCAAGGATAGCCTTTACCATGCTTATTTTGCTAGTATACATGTTGCTGTTTGAAAACAGAAAGTTTACCGCTGTTGCAAAAATTCCCTGGAAAAGTCAGAGAATGATATAATGTTGAAACCTTTTGCATAATGAGCTCTGATAAATCTTCTACAGATTAGTATTTTTCCCATAATTTTTGGAGTTAGGGAAGTATGATGAATCTTGTATTCTTTACAGACTATATTGTTTTGGCAGATTGCTGTTATGGTTACATTGTTTGCATATGTTTGCTTGTTTAATGATTCTATTTGAGGATATGAGTGTTAAATATGCAGAGGCATTTAGTATGCAATGTTGAATAATTTTAGTGATTTGTTACAGTAGAAAATGATAAGGTTTTGCATTGGTTTATACTAACATATCTCACGAGTTCTTGTTGAGTTTGGTGTGGATGAAGCTTTTTGATAAAAAGAGAAACCGTGATATGAGAGGAATTAAGGAGACACAAAAGCTCAAGCTTGGGGATGCCCAAGACACCCCAAGATAATATTTCAAGAAGTATCAAGCATCTAAGCTTGGGGATGCCCCGTGAGGCATCCCACCTTTGTTCTTCAACAACTATCGGTTAGTATCGGTTGAGCCTATGTTTTTGCTTCTTCACATGAGTTGTGCTATCCTTGCAATGTCATTTTATTTTGTTTTGCTTGCTGCTTGATTAGAATACCAAGATCTGAAATTCTTAAATGAGAGAGAGTCTTTGCATAGTTGCATAATTATTTAGCTACTCATTGATCTACACTTATATCTTTTTGGAGTAGCTTTTCATTTACTCGTGTGCTTTACTTATATCCTATGAGTAAATGGTTGAATGAGTTGAATGTCATAAATCTGAATTTATATATGTTTTATATGCTTATCCCATGGGGAGTAATGACTTCACATCTAAGAAGTAGAGGTAGTAAGTTTATTGAAGGTTAGCAAGTATTGTATTGGTCATTTGAACAATTCATGAAAGAATATTGAAGGAAGAGAGATTTTACATATAAATATACTATCTTAGACATCTTTTATAATTGTGAGCACTCATTAAGTATGACATGCTAAAGAGTTGATGTTGGACAAGGAAGACAAGATAATGGGTTATGTTTTCTCACATCTCAGTTAAAGTATATTGTCATTGATCATTCAAACATGTTGAGCTTGCCTTTCCTCCTCATGCTAGCCAAATTCCTTGCACCAAGTAGAGATACTACTTGTGCTTCCAAATATCCTTAAACCCAGTTTTTGCCATGAGTGTCCACCATACCTACCTATATGCGGTATTTACCTGCCGTTCCAAGTAAATTTGCATGTGCCAAACTCTAAACCTTCAAATATTATTATGTTTTGTATGCCCGAATCGCTCATGTAGCGACTGGGGGCTGTCAGTATCTTCCTTGCTAGGTGGGTTATTCTCAAGAGGAGTGGACTCCGCTCCTCATTCACGAGAAAGGGCCAGTAACTGGGATGCCCAGTCCCATGATCCAAAAAGATCAAAATCAAATCAAAAAAATTACAAACAAAACTCCCCCAGGTTTGATGTTAGTTCGAGGCACCCGTTGTTTCGGGCAAGCTATGGATTGATGATTGTTGGTGGAGGGGGAGTAAAAACTTTTACCATTCTATATGGGAGCCGCCTATAATGTATGTAGTATGGAAGATATTGGGAACTCTTGGTTGTTATGTTGACAATGAGATCATACCTCTCAAAATTATTTATCTCTATTTCAAAATTGAGCTCTCGCACCTCTGCAAATCCCTGTTTCCCTCTGCGAAGGGCCTATCTTTTACTTTATGTCTTTTACTTTATGCAAGAGTCAAGGTGATCTTCACCTTTCCCTTTTTCATTTTATTCTTTGGCAAGCACCTCGTGTTGGAAATATCCTGATATATATATATATATATATATATATATATATATATATATATATATATATATATATATATATATATATATATATATATATATATATATATATGCAATTGAATGTAAGTTAGCATGAACTATTATTGTTGACATCACCCAAAGGTGAACACGTTGGGAGGCAACACTATAAGTCCCTATCTTTCTCAGTGTCCGATTAAAACTCCATAACCACAAGTATTGCGTGAGTGTTAGCAATTGTAGAAGACAATATGATAGTTGAGTATGTGGAGTTTGCTAAATCAAAGCTCTGACATAGACCCTTCCTGATAATAAGATGAATTGCAATTGTTTGATGACTCAGAATGAAGTTTGCTAGTTTTTGGTCTATGCTTTAACATGTGAATAGCTTTTTACTTGATCTTGAGAAGTTTTATGAGATGAACTATTGTTATGACATATAATCATGCTATAAAGGGTGATTGAAATTATCATTCATCAAACTTGTGCACCTGCTAGCATTCACACTTCATAAATTCTTTCTTTTATCATTTACCTACTCGAGGACGAGTAGGAATTAAGCTTGGGGATGCTGATACGTCTCCAACGTATCTATAATTTATGAAGCATTCATGCTATTTTATTATCTGTTTTGAATAATTACGGGCTTTATTATACACTTTTATATTACTTTTGGGACTAACCTATTAACCGGAGGCCTAGCCCATATTGCTGTTTTATTGCCTGTTTCAGTGTTTCGAAGAAAAGGAATATCAAACGGAGTCCAAACGGAATGAAACCTTTGGGAGCGTGATTTTTGGAACGAACATGATCCGGGAGACTTGGAATACAAGCCAGGGAAGCTTCGAGGAGGCCAGGAGATAGGAGGGCGCGCCCACCCCCTGGGCGCACCCCCTGTCTCCTGGGCCCCTCGAGGCTCCCCCGACCGACTTCTTTTGCCTATATAAGTCCACGTACCCTAAAAACATCGAAGGAGAAGATAGATCGGGAGTTCCGCCGCCGCAAGCCTCTGTAGTCACCAAAAACCTCTCGGGAGCCCGTTCCGGCACCCCGCCGGAGGGGGAATCCATCACCGGTGGCCATCTTCATCATCCCGGCACTCTCCATGACGAGGAGGGAGTAGTTCACCCTCAGGGCTGAGGGTATGTACTAGTAGCTATGTGTTTGATCTCTCTCTCTCTCTCATGTTCTCTCTATGGCACGATCTTGATGTATCGCGAGCTTTGCTATTATAGTTGGATCTTATGATGTTTCTCCCCCTCTACTCTCTTGTGATGGATTGAGTTTTCCTTTTGAAGTTATCTTGTCGGATCGAGTCTTTAAGGATTTGAGAACACTTCATGTATGTCTTGCCGTGCTTATCTGTGGTGACAATGGGATATCACGTGATCCACTTGATGTATGTTTTGGTGATCTACTTGCGGGTTCCTCCCATGAACCTATGCATAGGGGTTGGCACACGTTTTCGTCTTGACTCTCCGGTAGAAACTTTGGGGCACTCTTTCAAGCACTTTGTGTTGGTTGAATAGATGAATCCGAGATTGTGTGATGCATACCGTACAATCATGCCCACGGATACTTGAGGTGACAATGGAGTATCTAGGTGACATTAGGGTTTTGGTTGATTTGTGTCTTAAGGTGTTATTCTAGTATGAACTCTATGATAGATTGAACGGAAAGAATAGCTTCATGTTATTTTACTACAGACTCTTGAATAGATAGAACAGAAAGGATAACTTTGAGGTGGTTTCGTACCCTACCATAATCTCTTTGTTTGTTCTCCGCTATTAGTGAATTTGGAGTGACTCTTTGTTGCATGTTGAGGGATAGGTATATGATCCAATTATGTTATTATTGTTGAGAGAACTTGCACTAGTGAAAGTATGAACCCTATGCCTTGTTTCCTACCATTGCAATACCGTTTACGCTCACTTTTATCATTATTTACCTTGCTGTTTTTATTATTCCAGATTAAAAAAACCTATATCTACCATCCATATTGCACTTGTATCACCATCTCTTCGCCGAACTAGTGCACCTATACAATTTACCATTGTATTGGGTGTGTTGGGGACACAAGAGACTCTTTGTTATTTGGTTGCAGGTTTGTTTGAGAGGGACCATCTTCATCCTATGCCACCCACGGATTGATAAACCTTAGGTCATCCACTTGAGGGAAATTTGCTACTGTCCTACAAACCTCTGCACTTGGAGGCCCAACAATGTCTACAAGAAGAATGTTGCATAGTAGACATCACGTACTGGTACCCCGACCTCGACTTCGACGTCGCGCTCGAGAGCTTGCCGGAGGACGTGGACCTCATGCCGCTCAAGGAGCGTATCAAGCCCGTCATCAGCCGCGTCGACGGGATCGAGAGGATCGAAGGCCAGCGCTGGGACTAGGCGCCCCATTTCTTGTTGTCGCTACAGGTTCACGATCAAGACAATTCACATCTTTAGTTAGAACCACAACAACAATTGATGTAATATAACCCTGCAGTACTTTTGAAACAATGCATGTTATTTTCCAATTTGATCTTTCTCTGTATGTCCACCCTGCGTTAATTGGGTAGGCTTGCCGGCGCGTAAACCCATGCCGTGGCATCTCGAGGACGAACCCCCAATAGCCTGCCGGGTGTGCGTGCGGCCAGGCGAACCAGCTTGCCGTTCTCAGCGCGGCCGCTCAAGCTATCGAGCGGACTCGAGACAGAGCAAGAGTGTTGCCAATAGCGGAAGGCTACCCTGCTGTTCTCGACGCAGCCGCTCGAACTGTTGAGCGGACTCGAAACAGAACGAAGGTGTTGCCAATAGTGGAAGGGCCCCATTGCATGCAGGTTTCGTATATACAGAGGGAAAGATCTTCAGGGAAAATAACCGTATATAGAAAGAATTGCTCAAAGTTTCTACGTGACTTAGCTTTCCTGTTGTCACGCGAGCGCCCACGGTACTCGCAGGTGATGCCGCCCGTTCGGTCGCCTTCTTGCTTGGAAACCACAGCGATGAAGAGCTACTGGACCAGCTGCTAGACCAGATTCTCACGACTGCGCCCCCTACCTGGCGTGCCAAAGATGTCGGTAGGAATGACACCTATGGGATCACAAGAATCCCTACTGTGGTCGACGGGCGCGGGGTTGTGAGAAGAGCAGGTCTAAGAGCCAACACAAAGGTTGTTTACCCAGGTTTGGGCCATGGAGATCGCGTAATACCCTAGTCCTGCTTTGGTGTGTATATCAGTGTTCTTGAACTAGCTATCGAGCATGACTTGCCCAAAGAGCCGAATCTCCCTCCAGTACGCCTCGGGCCTCCTTTTATAGTCGAAGGAGGTGCCACAATGGCACACATGAGCTTGAAAGGGTACAGTAGCTATGTTTATCGCTTGCCATTACGGGACAAGACGCATTAAATGCGCCTCTGAGGTGTTCCCCTGCTTTATCGCCACCTCGCCCTTCTTCGACACGCGCCCAAGCCACCAAGGTAGTCTGTGCCATGTAGGCTGGCATGCTGCTGAGGTGGCGCGGTGGCAGCGTCTTCACGAATATCTGCATGCCACCACGTAGGTGCTTGCTGAGTTGGCCTCAGGACCGCGCGTTGCCACGCAGGTGCCCGCCTGGCTGGTTGGGCTGGCAGCTGCATGGAAACGGCGGTGGGGTCTTGGCGCGCGCGGGCCTGGTCGCGGCCTCGTTTATGTGCTCAGCAAGAGTCTTGCTGGGGGCCCCGACAAGGGTCTTGCCGCGGCACCATGGTCATTCCCGGCAAGGATGTCGCCGGAGGTCTCGTCTCCTGGTCCTCATCTGATATTGGGTGTTAATGATCTTCACAAAGATCTGCATGCCACCATGGAGGCGCCTCCTGAGCCTTGGTTTCAATGTGGTTGTTGGTGTTGGAAACCTCGGGCTCAAGGGTGGCGCGCTTCATTGGTGTCGGGCAGGTTGCTCCGGCAAGGCTCTTGCCGAGGCTGCAGAGGCTGCCCCGGCAAGGGTCTTGCCGGGGGAGTCCACCTCGCCCTCTTGCTGTTCGTGTCTTTACCTTGGCGTCGCTTGATTGTCTCGTGGCTTCGGCTTCCGTCCCTTGCCTTGCTAAGTGTGGCCACATGCGCATCTCCGACTGCCCGTGCACAGGTAAAGGGGTACAAGTTGAGCCCCTACTTCTGTACACCGACAGTTGTGATGTGATATGGTCAAGACATGATGGGATATACATTATTGTATGAGATGATCATGTTTTGTAAGATATCTGGCAACCGCCAGGAGCCTTATGGTTGTCTATTTATTGTATTAAATGCATACGCCATGTAATTACTTTACATTATCGCTATGAGTTAGCAATAGTTTAGAAGCAATAGTTGGCAAGACGATCATGACGCTACGATGGAGATCAAGGTATCGAGCCGGTGACGATGGAGATCGTGACGATTCTTTGGAGATGGAGATCCAAAGCACAAGATGATGGCCATATCATGTCAAATATTTTGATTGCATGTGATGTTTATCTTTTATGCATCTTATTTTACTTAGTACGGTGGTAGCATTATAAGATGGTCCCTTCACTAAATTTCAAGGTATAAGTGTTCTCCCTGAGTATGCATTGTTGCGATAATTCGTCGTGTTAAGACACCACGTGATGATCGGGTGTGATAGACTCTACCTTCACATACAACAGGTGCAAGACAGTTTTGCACATGCGGAATACTCGGGTTAAACTTGACGATCCTAGCATGTACAGACATGGCCTCGGAACATTGGAGACCGAAAGGTCAAACATGAATCATATAGTAGATATGATCTACATAGAGATATTCACCTTTGATGACTACCCCATCTCACGTGATGATCGGACATGGGTTAGTTGATTTGGATCACGTATTACTTAGATGACTTGTGGGATGTCTATTTAAGTGGGAGTTCTTAAGTAATTTGATTAATTGCACTTAATTTATCATGAACTTAGTCCTGATAGTATTTGCAAATTATGTTGTAGATCAATAGCTCATGATGTAGCTCCCCATTTATTTTTGATATGTTCCTAGAGAAAAATAAGTTGAACGATGATAGTAGCAATGATGCGGACTCGGTCCGTGATCTGAGGATTATCCTCATTGCTGCACAAAAGAATTATGTCCTTGATGCACCGCTAGGTGACAGACCTATTGCAGGAGCAGATGTAGATGTTATGAACGTTTGGCAAGCTTGATATGATGACTACCTGATAGTTTAGTGCGCCATGCTTTACGACTTAGAATTGGGGCTTGAAAGACGTTTTGAACGCCATGGAGCATATGAGATGTTCCAAGAGCTGAAATTGGTATTTCAGACTCATGTCCATGTCGAGAGTATGAGACTCTGGCAAGTACTTTGCCTACAAGATGGAGGAGAATAGCTCAGCCAGTGAGCATTTTCTCAGAATGTTTGGGTACTACAATCACTTGAATCAAGTGGGATTTAATATTCCAGATAAGATAGTGATTGACAAGAGTTCTCTAGTCACTATCACTAAGTTACTAAAACTTCATGATGAACTATAATGTGCAAGGGATGGCGAAAATAATTCCCAAGCTCTTCACGATGCTGAAATCGACGAAGGTAGAAATCAATAAAGAGCATCAAGTGTTGGTGGTTAACAAAACCAGTAGTTTCAAGAAAAAGGGAAAGGAACAGAAAGGGAACTTCAAAAAGAACAGAAAACAAGTTGCCGCTCCCATGAAGAAGCCCAAAGCTAGACCCAAGCCTGAAACTGAGTGCTTCTACTACAAAGGAAATGGTCACTGGAAGCGGGACTGCCCCAAATACTTGGTGGATAAGAAGGATGGCAAAGTGAACAAAGGTATACTTGTTATACAGGTTATAGATGTGTACTTTACTAGTGTTCATAGTAGCCCATGGATATTTGATACATGTTTAGTTGCTAAGATTAGTAATTCGAAACAAGAGTTGCAAAATGAAGAGAGACTAGTTAAGGGAGAGGTGACGATGTGTGTTGGAAGTGATTCCAAGGTTGATAAGATCACCATAACACACTCCCTCTACCTTCGGGTTTAGTGTTGGACCTAAATAAATGTTATTTGGTGTTTGCATTGAGCATGACTATGATTGGATCATGTTTATTGTGATACAGTTATACATTTAAGTCAGAGAATAATTGTTGTTTTATTTACATGAATAAAACCTTCTATGGCCATACACCCAATGTAAATGGTTTATCGAATCTCGATCATAGTGATACCCATATTCATAATATTGATGCCAAAAGATGCAAAGTTGATAATGATAGTGCAACATATTTGTAGCACTACCGTTTAGGTCATATTGGTGTGAAGCGCATGAAGAAACTCCATGCGGAATGATTTTTGGAATCACTTGATTATGAATCATTTGATACTTGTGAACCATGCTTCATGGGTAAGATGATTGAAACTCCGTTCTCTGGAACAATGGAGCAAGATAATGACTTATTGGAAATATTACATATCGATGTATGTGATCCGATGAGTGTTGAAGCACGCGGCGGGTATCATTATTTTCTCACCTTCATAGATGACTTGAGTAGGTATGGGTATATCTACTTAATGAAACACAAGTCTGAAATATTTGAAAAGTTCAATGAATTTTAGAGTGAAGTGGAGAATCATCATAACAAGAGATAAAATTTCTATGATCTGATCACAGAGGCAAATATTTGAGTTACGAGTTTGGCCTTCATTTAAAACAATGTGGAATAGTTTCACAACTCATGCCACCTGGAACACCACAGCGTAATGGTGTGTCCGAACGTCGTAACCGTACTTTATTGGATATAGTGCATTCTATGATTTCTCTTACCGATTTAGAGACAGCCGCATTCACGTTAAATAGGGCACCGTCTAAATCCGTTCAGACGACACCGTACGAACTATGGTTTGGCAAGAAACCTAAGTTGTCGTTTCTTAAAGTTTTGGATTGCGACACTTATGTCAAAAGGCTTCAGCCTGATAAGCTCGAACCCAAGCCGGAGAAGTGCGTCTTCATAAGATACCCTAAAGAAACTATTGGGTACACCTTCTACCATAGATCCAAAGGCAAGATCTTTGTTGCTAAGAATGGGTCCTTTCTAGAGAAGGAGTTTCTCTTGAAAGAAGTGAGTGGGAGGAAAGTAGAACTTGATGAGGTAATTGTACCTTCTATCAAATTGGAGGGTAGCACATTAGAGAAATCTGTTCCCGTGATGCCTACACCAACTAAATAGGAAGCTAATGATGATGATCATGAAACTTTAGATCAAGTTAATACTAGACTTCGTAGGTCGAACAAAGTACGTTCCGAACCTGAGTGGTACGGTAATCCTGTCCTGGAAGTCATGTTATTAGACCATGGCGAACCTACGAACTATGAAGTAGCTATGATGAGCCCAGATTCCGACGGATGGCTTGAGGCCATGAAATTTGAGATAGAATCCATGTATGAGAACAAAGTGTGGACTTTGGTATGGACCTTCAAGAGGAAGACTAACGCTGATGGTAATGTTACTGTCCACAAAGCTCGACTTGTCGCAAAAGGTTTTCGACAAGTTCAAGGAGTTGACTATGATGAGACTTTCTCACTCGTAGCGATGCTTAAGTCCGTCCAAATCATGTTAGCAATTGCCACATTTTATGATTATGATATCTGGCAAATGGATGTCAAAACTGCATTCCTTAATGGATATCTCAAAGAAGGGTTGTATATGATGCAACCAAAAGGTTTTGTCAATCCTAAAGGTGCTAACAAAGTGTGCAAGCTCCAGCGATCCATCTATGGACTGGTGCAGGGATCTCAGAGTTGGAATATACGCTTTGATGAGGTGATCAAAGCATATGGTTTTATACAGACTTACGGTGAAGCCTGTATTTACAAGAAAGTGAGCGGGAGCTCTGTAGCATTTCTGATATTATATGTAGATGACATATTGCTGATTGGAAACGATATAGAATTTCTAGATAGCATAAAAGGATACTTGAATAAGAATTTTTCAATGAAAGACCTCGATGAAGTTGCTTACATATTGGGCATCAAGACCTATAGAGATAGATCAAGTTGCTTGATAAGATTTTCAATGACTACATACCTTGACAAGATTTCGAAGGAGTTCAAAAATGGGTCAGTCAAAGAAAGGGTTCCCATCTGTGTTTCAAGGTGTGAAGTTGAGTAAGACTCAAAGCCCGACCACGACAGAAGATAGAGAGAGAATGAAAGTCATTCCCTATACCTCAGCCATAGGTTCTATAAAGTATGCCATGCTGGTACCAGACCCATTATGTGCCTTGCCAATGAGTTTGGCAAGGGGGGAAATAGTGATCTAGGAGTAAATCACTAGACAGCGGTCAAAATTATCCTTAGAGGACCAAGGAAATATTTCTCGGATATGGAGGTGATAAAGAGTTACGTCGATGCAAGCTTTTACACCGATCCAGATGACTCTGAGTCTCAATCTAGATAAGTATTGAGACTAGGAGCAATTAGCTAGAGTAGCTCCATGCAGAGCATTATAGACATGAAAATTTGGAAAATACATACGGATATGAATGTGGCAGACCCGTTGACTAAACCTCTCTCACAAGCAAAACATGATCACACCTTAGTACTCTTTGGGTGTTAATCACATAGCAATCTGAACTAGATAATTGACTCTAGAAAACTCTTTGGGTCTTGGTCACATGGCGATGTGAACTATGGGTGTTAATCACATGATGATGTGAACTAGATTATTGACCCTAGTGCAAGTGGGTGCCTGAAGGAAGTATGCTCTAGAGGCAATAATAAAGTTTTTATTTTATATTTCCTTATTCATTATGAAGGTTTCTTATTCATGCTAGAATTCTATTGATCGTAAACCTTAATACATGTGTGAATACATAAAAAAAACATAGTGTCCCTAGTAAGCCTCTACTAGACTAGCTCGTTGATCAAAGATGGTTAAGGTTTCCTAACCATGGACATGATTTGTCATTTGATTATGGGATCACATCATAAGGAGAATGATGTGATGGACAATACCCATATGTTAGCTTAGCATAATGACCGGTCTGTTTTATTGCTATTGCTTTCTTCATGTCAAATACATATTCCTTCGACTATGAGATTATGCAACTCCTAGATACCGGAGGAATGCCTTGTGTGCTATCAAGCATCACAACGTAACTAGGTGATTGTAAAGATTCTCTATAGGTATCTTAGAAGGTGTCTGCTGAGTTGGCATAGATCAAGATTAAGATTTGTCACTCGGAGTATCAGAGAGGTATCTCTGGGCCCTCTCGGTAATACACATCATAATCTTGCAAGAAAACGACTAAGGAGTTAGTCACGAGATGATGTATTACAGAACGAGTAAAGAGACTTGCCGGTAACGAGATTGAACTAGGTATGAAGATACCGACGATCGAATCTATGGCAAATAACATACCAATGGACAAAGGGAATTACGTATGTTGTCATATTGGTTCGACCAATAAAGATCTTCGTAGAATATGTAGGAGCCAATATGAGCATCCAAGTTCTACTATTGGTTATTGAACGGAGAGGTGTCTTGGTCATGTCTACATAGTTCTCGAACCCGTTGGGTCCGCACGCTTAACGTTCGGTGACGATATAATATTATATGAGTTATGTGATTTGATGACCGAATGTTGTTCGGAGTCCCGGATGAGAACACAGACATGATGAGTTGTCTTGAAATGGTCGATAGGTAAAGACTGATTATAGACGATGGTATTCGGACACCAGAAGTGTTCCAGAGGGTACCAGGTACATACTGGGTCACCAGAAGGAGTTCTGGGCACCCACGGCAAAAGATATGGGCCTTATGGGCCAAGAGGGGAAACGCAACAGCCACAAGGGGCTGGTGTGCCCCCCATATGGGCCGGCCAAGGTGGACAAGGAAAGGGTAAGGAGGAAAGGAAATAAAGGGACTAGGATTCACCCTTCCTTCCCCTCCCCCCTCTTTCCTTCCCCCTCCGATATATATGGCAGGGGGCGTGCGTCTTGGGAGGAGCCCAAGTAGGATTCGGTCCTACTTGGGGCGCCTCCTGGCCTCTCCCCTCCCCATCGGACCTATATATATGTGGGGGCACCCCTAGCACACACTAGACAATTGCCTAGCTGTGTGCGGCGCCCCCCTCCACCGTTTACTTCCCCGGTCATATTTTTGTAGTGCTTAGGCAAAGCCCTATGGAGATCACTTCACCATCACCGTCACCATGCCATCATGCTAACAGAACTCATCTACTACCTTGACATCTTGCTGGATCAAGAAGGCGAGGGACTTCACCGAGCTGAACATGTGCAGAACTCGGAGATGTCCTATGTTCGGTACTCGGTCGGTGAATAGCAAAGAAAGTTCGACTACATCAACCGCGATATGAAACGCTTCCGCTTGCGGTCTACGAGGGTACATAGACACACTCTCCCCCTCGTTGCTATGCATCTCCATGGATAGATCATCGCATGTGCGTAGAATTTTTTTTGTTTTTGCATGCAACGATTCCCAACACCCCGGTGTATTGTCCCATCAGTAGCCCCCAAGCATGTGTGGATATTGCAGTCTTGCATCTTCAGGAATGAAATCTAGGTGGGCTCCCTTTGTATCGGTGATAGGTGCAGTCTAGCTTCTGGCTCCGGCTTCGAGAATCTTTGGGTTTGCCAAGTGCGCAACCTATGCAACTTTAGAGCTCATGGTTTCAAGAAATGGAGGTTTGAGGCTTCGTATCCTGCGCCTTCACAGGTTTGCAACCGGTGTTTTCACAGTCTTGCGAATGATATCTTTGTGGCTTATTGACCTGTAACTTTGCGACTTTATGACCTTTGTCTTTGCAGCACCGCGACCTACATCTTCATGGCTTTGGGGGAATTCCAGCCTCAATGATGCCCATTCTACCCATCATTGGTGATCTCTACTACACAACTTATTCTTGTTGACTCGTGCTTGGCCTCCAAGCACAGATTTTGTAGGACAACAACAAATTTCCCTCAAGTGGATGACCTAAGGTTTGTCACTCCATGGGAGGCGATGGATGAAGATGGTCTCTCTCAAACATCCCCTGTAATCAAATACAAAGAATCTCTTGTGTCCCCAACACAACCAATACAATGGTAAATTGTATAGGTGCACTAGTTAGGAGAAGATATGGTGATACAAGTGTACTATGATAGTAGATATAGGTTTTTGTGATGTGAAAATATAAAAACAACAAGGTAGAAAGTGATAAAACGGAGCACAAACGGTATAGCAATGCTTGAAAACAAGGCCTAGGGTTCATACTTTCACTAGTGCAATATCTCAAAAATTCTAACATAATTGAATCATATAACAATCCCTCAACATGCGACAAAGAATCACTCCAAAGTTCTTATCAAGTGGAGAACATAAGAAGAAATTGTTATAGGTAGCAAACCACCTCAAAGTTATCCTTTTCGATCAATTGATTGAGCTATTCCTAAAAGTGTCATAAACAACCCTAGACTTCATACTAAAATAACACCATATGATACGCATCAATAAACTATAATCTCACCTAGATACTCCAATGTCACCACAAGTATCCATGAGTCAATTATACGATATGCTTCAAATAATTTCAGATTCATAATATTCAATCCAACACAAAAGAACTTCAAAGAGTATCCAGAAGTTCCTACCGGAGAAATTAGGGAAAAAACATGTATCAACCTCTATGCATAGATTACCCCAATGTCAGCACGGGAATCTGCAAGTTGATTGCCAAAACATATATCAAGTGAATCAATAGAACAACTCATTGCCACCTAGGGGATCCACATGCAAGACATACATCAAGTGTTATCAAATCCAAAATATGCAATTTGATAATAGTGAAACCTAACAAAGCAAGCCTCAATTCATCACAACAAAATAGAGAGGGAAGAACACCATATGATCCAACTATATTAACAAAGCTCGCGGTATATCAAGATCATGCCAAATAAGGAACAAGAGAGAGAGAGAGACCAAACACATAGCTACTAGTACATATCCTCAGCCATGAGGGTGAACTACTCCCTCCTTGTCATGGTGAGCGCCAGGATGATTAAGATGGCCTCCGGTGATGATTTCCTCCGAAAGTTAAAGAAGTAAGGACCGGGCAAAGTAATATGGAAAAGACGACGCCTGTTAAAGATTAGCCTATATACAAATGGAGGGTTGTTCCTCTCAAGGAACTGGTGGCGTTCCATAGCATCATAATAAAGAAAACAAGGTGTCAAGATGGTATCATTTTCTTTAATGGCTGCTGTCGGTGTCAAAACCGGCAGATCTTGGGTAGGGGGTCCCGAACTGTGCGTCTAAGGATCAAAGATAACAGGAGGCAGGGGACACGATGTTTACCCAGGTTCGGGCCCTCTTAATAGAGGTAGTACCCTACTTCCTGCTTGATTGACTTTGATGAGTATAGGGGTTACAAGAGTTGATCTACTTCGAGATCGTAATGGCTAAACCCTAGATGTCTAGCCTGTATGATTGTGATTGCCCCTAAGGACTAAACCCTCCGGTTTAGATAGGAACCAGAGGGGACTAGGGTTGTACAAAGTGGATGTACAGAGGAAGGAAACTACACATCCGGACGCCAAGCTTGCCGTCCACGCAAAGGAGTCCCATCCGGACACGGGAGAAAACCTTCTATCTCGTATCTTCACGGCCCATCAGTCCGGTGTAACATCCCAAATTTTCAAGTTGGAATGTTATGCATTAGATCATCATTGCATATCTTATTTTATTGCATTTTGGGTTGATCCTAGAAATTCTACGCAACTCAAGGACCCACGGAGAGAGATGGGGATTTCGTTAGTTTCATATTCGAGTTTTTCTCGAATTTTGAAAAGAGGATCATTTGGTTTTAATTATTTTTCTCTTCGAATATTTCTTATATGAAAATAAAAGAGAGGGGATAAAATGACTTTCCCAAAATAAAGAAATATTGGAGGTTAAATATTAAAATCAAATAAGGATTTTATTCAGAGTTTTATTGCTATTTTATTTGAATTAGGAAAAAAATGTGTTTTTCCAAAATTGCATTAGACGCCCAAATAAATGTTCACTTTGTCCGCTATATTTTTAGAGGATGGGGAAAATTTATTTCAAGATTTTTGGAGTCCGTTTAGTGTTTCTTTTCTTTGTTTTTTGCGCGGAATTATTTTTAAAAAGTCAACCGACCTAGCCCGGCCGTGCCCGACTAGGACTCCAGCCCGGCCAGCCTTTAAGAGGCGAGGCCCGAGCTGCCCCAAACCCTAGCCCCGCCCCAGCTCTGCACCCCGCCGTCGCCGCCAGCGCCAGCCGCCGCCGCCGGACGCCGCCTCGCCGCCGCGCCTTGCCGCCGCCGGATGCCGCCGTCGCCGCCCAGTCCGCTGCCTCGCCACCAAACCCGGCGGCCCGCCGGAGTTTCTCGCTGCCACCGCCCGTCCTGAGGTAGCTGCCGGTTTTCGTAGAAAAACCGTTCGTTTTTTTAGAAACCCTCGGTTATTTTTTATTACATCGGTTTTATATTTTTTCCCAGTTTTGTTATTTAGCGAACGCCCGTTCGTACGTTTGTTTTAACGAACGGTTTTCACCCATTAGACACAGACAGAGAACGTTCATTCGTTAGCCTGTTCGTCAGTTTTTCTTTTTCCAAGGTTTTTCCGCGATTATTTTCGATCGTGATTTCTTCCCTGATTTTTCGTTTAGTTTATCTTTTCGCTCGTTTATCGGAATCAGGCGATTCAAGCGCCTAGATCTTCATCTCGAAGCCCTCTTTCTATTTTATCAACTTAAACAAGGTTTTGTTACTATAAAAATTTGACTAAAGTCCAGATTAGTAAACGGATCTTGTTTCTTTCGTAGTTTGAGTTTCGTTGCTTCGTTTGATTTGATTCTTTTTGCAAACCGGAGTTCTTAAGTTGAACTTTCTGGTTAGATCTCTTATTTGAGTTTCACCCGTGCTTCTATTTGAGTGCTTATTGTATGCTTGTTTGTTTGCGATAGAGTACCCGAAGTGCGAAGCGTGCTACTACAAGTCTCTAGGTTTCACGGATCATCAGCAAGGCAAGTAACACTTTGATCATCCCTCTTTACTACCTAGTTTTATTGCATCATATCAATCCTCAAACAATTGCATGGTTACGATCTGATTAACATGTGGGTTCTGGGAAGTAGATGATGAGGTATAACCTATTACCTGTTTGTTATCAAACCTTTGGGAGTTACTTTTACGTTATGCTTATACTTCTATGCTATGCTCGTAGACGTGGTTTGGTTTGAGTGATTCATGACAGATGTGATTGTTATTATTTAATGGTTAACTTAAGGTGGCTACTTAAATACACATCTGGTGGATTGCTTGAGGCACCCTGGAGTACCCAGTGGTTGTCAGGGCACCTAGAGAATCTAGTGCTTTCCTAGGATATCCTGGAGTACTCGTGTGATCATCCTACGGTCCGCCACCCAGGCTCAAAGGGATCATAATATTATTCATGCTAGAAACTTCCGTGTGCAGCCACAAGCCATTATGGGCTCTGGCATAATTGAGTAAGTTGTGTGAAGCTCTTAAAGAGGTAGACTAGCAGATGTAGTGGGTTGTAGGTGGTACTGTCTATCAAGAGTAGAGAGTTAATGCTTCAAAAATACCGTGTCTCGAATCTCCGACCATGGATGTATTTGAGTCTTGTGGGGAAAAGTGCGCAAACCTCTACAGAGTGTATAAACTAATCATGGTTAGTCGTGTCCCCGGTTATGGACGTTTTGAGTATCTAGTTCTTGGATTATCATGTTGATCTCATCACTCTTAATATAATTTGATTTAATGATGATGCTTAATTGGGATTGAGTTGGAGGAACCTTCTCAATGTTTAACAACAACCATGATAGTTAAATAAAATTTATTCCTTTTGTTGTAGGAAAAAATTGGCTTTATGCAAAACTGTAAGCATAGAGCTTTCTACCAGCCATATATGCATGTAGTGATAGCATTTATTCTGTTCATTACTCTATGTGTTACCTTGCCAGCATATTCCATGTGCTGACCCGTTTCGGGCTGCAACGTTCATGTTGCAGACTTTTCATACGACGAGTAAGGTGCCATAGGTCGTTGTCTTTCACTCAGTGATGCTATTGCAGTCGATGGACTCACTTTATCTTCCAAGCCTTCCGCTGTTATCGTTTTTAGATGGCCTTAAGCCATATTATTGTAATAAGTTCTCTTTTGAGACATTCGATGTAATAAGTGTGCGATTAATACTCTATTATAAATCCTCAAGTACTGTGCGTGTCAGCATTACCAATCCAAGGATGACACTGATGCATAGAGATTAGACTGTTTAAGGTCTGGTCGCTACAAGATGGTATCAGAGCACACGCTGACTGTAGGACACGACCACTAAGCTAAAGCCCTAGATCACTACTTTCTTCTCATTTCTGACTCCTCTCCCTTTTCTACTCTTTAGGATGGCAGATGCAAGGAACAAGTTCACGCAACCAGATGAAGATACACCATTTGGACGACACTTGAAGGAAGTTGCTAGATACCTGAACATTGGAATACCAAGCTTCACCGGGATCTACATCGCCACTTTACCTGAAGAGGAGCGTTGGATGATTCGAGTTCAAGTTACAGGAAGGACGTTCATGCCAGTCACTAAGCCCATAGAGTTTTCCTTTGATGCACCAACCTGGAGTCTAGGAAAGAGCATGGCAGCCCACATCACCATGGGACGCATTGGAGAAGTTTACCACAAGGATCTCAAGGATACTATCTACCAGATTTGTGGGCGCCAAGATGAGCAATGAGAGATGATCAACACCAGAAAGGATAGATCCATTGCAGCTTTCATCCAGGAGTTAAACCAGCACATTCGATGCCAAGAGAACCAGATGTGCGCAGACATGATAGATCTGAAAAAGGCAATGACTAGGATCACGGAGCTGGAGAAGAATTCAAGTCTACATGCGACGGATATGAGGAGGAAATGACGATACTCATGGAGAAGAATGATGATTTGACGAAGAATCTAGGAGTATTCATGGGAGACCCCGCGCCTGGAGGAGAAGACGACGATTCCACTTGCCCGGAGAACTACATCATCATCAACGACACTGATGCAGACCCCGACGATAGCGATGATGACTTTGTTGATAAAGCTGGAGCAGATATCATGGAATATTCCACCGATCAAGTTTTCTAGTCGACCACCATGTCAGTAGTAGTATTCCCCCATGTAAATAGTATAGTCCGAGCACTTTTGTAATGATAGTTAGACCGATTGTATGTCCTTGTTTGAATTGATTGAAGTGATATGATTGTGTTTGTCTCATGTGCATATGGGTAGTGTTTTCCCTCTAGATCTCATTCTATTCTATTTTCTCATATTTTCTAAACCCATCAGATGCCTCCGAGACGCGATAATGGATTTGCTTTCCCGCCGGAGCTCACTCAGTTGATCCAGCAGCAGAATGCATTGATGCAGATACTAGTCCAGAATCAGAATCAGGAGAACAACAACAACAAAAACAACAACAACCCACCACTGTCGGTGCCAAAACCGGCGGATCTCGTGTAGGGGGTCCCGAACTGTGCGTCTAAGACTAATGGTAACAGGAGGCGGGGGACACGATGTTTACCCAGGTTCGGGCCCTCTCGATGGAGGTAATACCCTACTTCCTTCTTGATTGATCTTGATGATATGAGTATTACAAGAGTTGATCTACCACGAGATTAGAGAGGATGAACCGTAGAAGCTAGCCTATGGTATGATTGTTGTTGTGTCCTACGGACTAAACCCTCTGGTTTATATAGACACCGGAGGGGGCTAGGGTTACACAGAGTCGCTTTACAGAGGAGGAGATCTACATCCTAATCGCCAAGCTTGCCTTCCACGCCAAGGAGAGTCCCATCCGGAACGGGACGAAGTCTTGAGTCTTGTATCTTCATGGTCGAACAGTCCGGCCAAAGTATATAGTCCGGCTGTCCGGATACCCCTTATCCAGGACTCCCTCAGTAGCCCCTGAACCAGGCTTCAATGACGATGAGTCCGACGGGTAGGTTGTCTTCGGCATTGCGAGGCGGGTTCCACCTCTGAATACTCCAAAATTAATTCCAAACACAAGCACCGTGTCCGGTTCTGCAAGATAAATTCCATATATCACTGTAGAGAGAATAATAATCCACGAATCTGATCTGCTGACAATTCCTCATTGTGTGACATCACGCCACGGCTCGGTAACTTATTCGAGCCGTTTTTACAACCTGTTCCCACACACATCGCAAGGCGGTTTCTTTGGCACGTCCTGTCAAAGCAGAGATCGTGTCCCCTTATCACGGGATCTCCATTAATACAGGTATGGGTAACCCAACCAGCGCCATCAATCGAGGCGCTTGGAAAGATAAGAGATTTCGAGAGGCAAGTGGGGAGGCGCACATTCTACATTGCCTTTATAAAGGGATAGAGATCTCCCGTTTTTACCCACGCCTTCTTCCTCATTTGCTCATCCGTTCTCGCACCCTTGAGCTCCAGCGCCCAAATTCTCACCTTCTCCGTAGGATCGCATCTTGTCCGGAGAGGGAGGCAAGTGGATGGCCTCCTCTGTCACAGAGGAGAACATCACCAAGCTTCGGGAAGCCAGATACCTGGCCGAGAATATCACGCACATGCTTCCAACAGAGGGACAGATTACCCCCACTCTGAAGTCTCGGGAGAGAGTAGTATTTCTCCCTCATTTCGTCCGCGGACTAGGATTTCCACTCCACCCGTTTGTCCGCGGGCTTATGTACTACTAGGGGCTAGATTTTCATGATCTGGCCCCGAATTTCGTCCTCAACATCTCGGTGTTCATCGTCGTGTGCGAGGCATTCGTCCTCATCAAGCCCCACTTCGGCCTATGGTTGAAGATCTTCTGCGTGAAGCTGAAGATTGTGAGCGGCCAACAGGCGGAGTGCGGAGGTGCCATGGTGGGCAAAATGCCCAACGTCACATGGCTCGACGGCTCCTTCGTGGAGACCGTAAAGGGGTGGCAATCAGGGTGGTTCTACATCACCGAGCCGATCATATGGCCTTTCTTTCGCCAAAATCAAGTAAAGCCCCGGCCCAAGAAATGCAGCAAAGCAAGTCGTCTTTGGTTTGGAGCGAAATTCCCGGATGTATAGGCTTGATCGAGTGCCTTACCAGAAATCGATGATATAAAGTGGGCTCGACGCCAACTGGGTGGCGGCCCCCAAATTCAGATCCGGAATCCCCACGCGGCTCACTTCTTGGGAGAAGAAGGGCCTGGCCTGGGGCAAACCCACAGAGCTGGCCGGACTCGAGACCTACATCCGAAGTATGAGGGACAAGAAGATCAAGCTTGTCAACATGTTCTAGGTCATGCTCATTCGCCGGATTCTCCCGTGTCATAGATGGGCATTTGATATGTGGGAGTTCAACACGGTGGAACACCAGATGCTACTAGAGCTCTTCGGCACAACGCACAAAGAAATCTGGAAGGTGTTGTTCAAGACCGTCGAAGTTCCTCTTCCCCTTTCCGAGGACCGGGGGCTCAGCGCAAGCCGCCTCGCCAATCCGGTAAGTCCTCGGGTTATTTGTAAGATATTTCCTTCCTGGTATGTTCGTGGGAGGATTCTTAGGTCACTATATTGACCGAACAGGATTGGGTGGAGACGGCAGAGCGGATTAACTGTCTGGCTCCTTTGCCTGAGGACCCAACGAGCGCACTCCTAGCGGAGATGCTGGTTCCGGTGCCTTAGAAGGTGCCAGAGAAAAAGGCACAGGGACCCAAGGGTCTCCGGCGTGAAGCCGCACCAGACGCCTCGCCAAAAGTTGATGAGGAGCACTCCTCCCACGAAGGGGAGGAGAGGAAGAAGAAGAAGGCCGCCTCAACTAGGGGGCTGGAGGGTCCAAGAAGGTGGCCGCGGGGATCAGAAAAGGTCCCCGGCACAAGGCCGTGATAGAGTCGTCATCCGAAGACGACGGGGAAGATTCTCCCCCCAAAGACGGGGGAGAACATGAATAAATGCCTCCTCCCCGCGCTAGGGAGGAGAATAAAAGGAAGGCCGCCTCATCAGGGGAGGCCGGGACGATGATGTCGGCGTTCTGGGAACGGGGGTCCCCAGACTTGCCTGCCTGCGGCCTGCGGCATGGATCAAAGGGGGGCCCAGCGCAGCCCATCTTCATCAACACAAGCTCAAGACCGTCGCGAGGGGACAAGCCTCGCGGGGCGGACGACAAGGAGCTTCCTCAGGCATGGCCTCATCAGGCTGGCTCATGAGGAGGCGGAGAGTTCAAGGCGGGGTACCTCGCGAGGTGCCCATGACGCAAGCAATGACGACCAAGGGCGCCAGTCGGGCGCCAGCCCGCACAGTGTCCTCCTTTCCTCTTTGGTGCAAGGGGAGCAAGCGCAGGCGAGAGCATCAAGCAAAGGCGTCCATTTCGGTGCAACAAGACCAAGACCAGTCCAACGGCAGGATGGAGGTCACCGTGGAGCCCAAGCCGGCGTCACCACCAGAGCCTTTGACAAGCGAGGACCAACTTTAGTCAGGATAAGTGTACCCGCTGTTCCCCTTCAAAATGGCCAATTGTTGGCACCCTTCCTGCTCAATATTTGGGAAGAGGCCCAGGGCCTTTGCCTATAAATAGGACTAGCCACCCCCAGGGTAGAGGCATCTGAAAAAGAGAACCCAACCAAGAAACTAGTAGATAGAGCGACTGAACTCCTCCTAGCAATTCATCGCACCAGCCAAGAACAGACCCTCGCGGGGCTGTTCTTCCTTGTATTGTTCATCATCAGCCCAAGAGGCAATCCACCACACCACACACTGGAGTAGGGTATTACACCACAATGGTGGCCTGAACCAGTATAAACCTTGTGTCTCTTGTGTTGATCCTTTGGTAGTTTAGATCCTAGCGATTCGGTGAGGAGCAGGTAGGCGGAGGGTGTAATCTCCGCGCGCACCCCAGTGTTCGAACCTCAAGGGTCTGCTGGAACTCAAAATCCGATAGAAGAAGAAGGGAAAAGTGTCCCTTCCCGATCACTCCACTACCGCCGCTTTCAGCGACGAGGAGTGGCTACCCAGGGGCGAGCCCCGGGCGAGGTCGTAAGTATCCGTATTCCATAATACTTTCCGTGTGACTTTGACCTCATGGTTTATAATGACGCCAGACATGTTTATGCAGTGCGGCCGGGTCCGAT
The DNA here is from genome assembly GCF_002162155.2 of Triticum dicoccoides. Classification (NCBI taxonomy): domain Eukaryota; kingdom Viridiplantae; phylum Streptophyta; class Magnoliopsida; order Poales; family Poaceae; genus Triticum; species Triticum dicoccoides. The sequence continues at coordinate 417,736,401 of NC_041389.1, read as the reverse complement.
CTCGAGGAGTCCTTTTCGAAGGAGTCTCTAAACGAGTCAGAGATGAATTCGCTCCCGACGGCAACCTCCCCCCGACCTGTGGATGACACCGAGGTGTTGTCCCGGTGGATGCCGGAGCAGGAGGCGATGGCTCCGGGGATGCCCCAAGGGAAAATCTTGGGCGCCGGACACATGGGGGATGAGAACCCCATGGATTATGCTGATGGGAGCCATAGCAAGTCTGGCTCCTAGCCGGTTACTGCGCCGGAACCTACAAAGGTTCTAGATTCCAGCAAGCAGTCCCTCTGGAAGGAGGGCGAGCCGGCTGTGCCGATGACCTCCGCCCAGCCGGAGGCATCGGATAATTTGTTGGAAGTGCTTCGAGGCGCTTCCATCGAGGATGAACACCGTACACTTATGGGTACGGTGATTGAGAAGGTTCGGTTCACCAAGGGCGGATTGACCGAAGCCTGCACCAGCCTGCTAACAGGCTTTGAGGTAAAGAAAGTGTGAGAAAATATCACCAGATAGACAGTAGCCCCTGATACTCTGGTTGGTGTTCGGAAAGAATAGCCAAACGGAGGGTCAACTAAAAAACCGCAGGAAGCTAATGGTATTTGTCTGAATGAATTAAACAGGCACTGCTGCTGACCGCTGCTGCGCGCATGGCTGAGGTTGCCGGACTCAAGTGCGAACTAGGGCAGGCCAAAGAAGAGCTCGGCCTCGTGAAGAAGCAGCTCAAGGCAAACAAAGGTAAGAGAAACCTGTCCATATGTCGTATAGAGGATAAAAAGTTGGTGATGCTAAGAAAAAGCATCATGGCTTTTGATAGGGACCGCGACCGAAGTGGCGGCCCTGAAGGAAGCGTTGTTCGCGGCAGAAGCCAAGGCGGATACAAAGTGCACCGAGCGAGAGAAGCAAGATGCTCGGGTGGGAGAGGTATAGCAGCAGCTCCCGGAGCTCGGCAAGAAGTTCGGCTCCCTGGAGCATGACTACAAGACGCAAGCGTCTGAGCTTACAAAGGCCCTCCAGAGCGCGGCCGATGCCAAGGCCGAAGCCCAAAAGGCCTATCGGTGTCAAAACCGACGGATCTCGGGTAGGGGGTCCCGAACTGTGCGTCTAGGCGGATGGTAACAGGAGACAAGGGACACGATGTTTTTACCCAGGTTCGGGCCTTCTCGGTGGAGGTAAAACCCTACTCCTGCTTGATTAATATTGATGATATGGGTAGTACAAGAGTTGATCTACCACGAGATCAGAGAGGCTAAACCCTAGAATCTAGCCTATGGTATGATTGTTCTTCGTCCTACGAACTAAAACTCTCTGGTTTATATAGACACCGGAGAGGGCTAGGGTTACACAGAGTCGGTTACAATGGGAGGAGATCTTCATATCGTATTGCCAAGCTTGCCTGCCACGCCAAGGAAAGTCCCTATCCGGACACGGGACGAAGTCTTCAATCTTGTATCTTCATAGTCCAGGAGTCCGGCCAAAGGTCATAGTCCGGCCATCCGGACACCCCCTAATCCAGGACTCCCTCAGTAGCCCCTGAACCTGGCTTCAATGACGACGAGTCCAGTGCGCAAATTGTCTTCGGCATTGCAAGGAGGGTTCCTCCTCCGAATACTTCATGGAAGATGTTGAACACAAGGATAGTGTCCAGCTCTGCAAAAATAAGTTCCACATACCACCGTAGAGAGAATAATTTCCGCACAAATCTAATCTGCTGACGTATTCCACAGTGTGATATCATGCCACGGTCAAGCCTTTATTTGAATCGTTTTACTGTTCCACCTCAACGTGTTTAGCGAGGCAGTTTCCTTAGCACGTCTTGTCAAAGCAGAGATCGTGTCCCCTTATTCCTGGATTCTAATCAATACGGGCGTGGGTAACCCAACCGCGTCATTAACCGCGGCGCTTGGGAGATAAGCAAGTTTTATTAGGCTGGTGGGGGCTTGTAGTTTCGGCCGCCCATATAAGGGGATAAGGATCTACCCTTTCCATTTACGCCTTCTTCCTCCTTTGCTTATCCCTCCCTGCGCACTCGAGCTCCAGCGCCCAAGCCCGCACATCTCGCCTCGACCTTCTCCAACCATGTCCGGAGCAGGAGGCAAGTGGATGGCCTCCTCCGTCACGGAGGGGCACATCAAAAGGTTGTGGAAAGCCGGATACCTGCACAACGACATTGCACACCGGCTTCCAGACGAGGGGCACCTCGTCCCCACCCCCAGGCCCCATGAGAGGGTGGTATTCCTTCCCCATTTCCTCCGTGGACTGGGCTTCCCACTCCACCCATTTGTCCGAGGGCTCATGTTCTACTACGGCCTGGATTTCCACGATCTGGCCCCAAATTTTATCCCCAACATCTCGGCGTTCATCATCGTGTGCGAGGCCTTCCTCTGCATGCTGCCCCACTTTGGCTTATGGCTGAAGACTTTTAATGTAAAGCCGAAGGTAGTGGGCGGCCGCCAAGCGGAGTGCGGAGGAGCCATGGTGGGCAAGATGCCCAACATCACATGGCGCGAAGGCGCTTTCGTGGAAACCATCAAAGGGTGGCAATCGGGGTGGTTCTACATCACCGATCCGCGTGACCCTGAATGGGCGGCGGCCCCTGAATTCAGATCTGGCATCCCCACACGGCTTACCTCCTGGAAAGAGAAGGGCCTAACATGGGGCGATTCGGAGGAGCTCACCGGACTCCAAGCCTGCGTCCAAAAGCTAGTGAACAAGAATCTCAAGCTTGTCAATGTAGTCCAGGTCATGCTCATACGCCGGATCCTCCCGTGCCAACAGCGGGCCTTCAACTCGTGGGAGTTTGATCCGGCACAGCACCAGACCTTGAGCAGGCTCTTCGACACTATGTATGAAGACGCCTGGAGGGTGCTTTTCAAGGGCGCCGAGGCTCCCGCATCCGCTACCGAAGATCACGGATTTAGCTCGCGGCATAAAGCCGATGAGGTAAGATATTTTACCCTTTACAGGACGCTTTTTCATAGTTTGACACTATGAGGGATCTAAACTCCCTCACCTTTGACAGGACTGGCTGAAGAAGTCCGGGCAGGTTAACTGTCCGGCTCCCTTACCAGAAGACCCAGCGGGCGCCCGATTGACGGGGCTGCTGGTTCCGGCACCTCACGTGGTGCCGGAGAAGAAGGCCAAGAGAACGGCCACGGGAACTCGAAAGAGTTCCCGTCGTCAGGTGTTATCAGACTCATCGTCCGATGACTCCAAGGCGGACTCCTCCCGTGAAGACGAGGAGGAGAAGAAAGAGGCTTCTCCCCCAACGGGGGGAGAGAATAAAAGGAAGGCCTCCCCAACTAGGGAGGCCGGAGGGTCGAAAAAAGGAAGGACCCTTCCTCCGGACTACTCCACCAACGACGACGAAGAGGAGTGGCCCTCGAGGGCCAAGCCCCTGGCGAGATCGTAAGTGTCCGGATTCCATAATAACTCATGATTTTTCTTTTGTCGCATAGTGTCTTCTAATGCCGAATACAACCCTGTAGCCCGCCCAGGGACGATCTCCCCACTGCGTCGAGCAGGTCCCTGGGTTCGTCGGATGTGAATAGCACTTCGCTTCCGACCGCCTCCTCCCCTCGTGACGCAGACGACGCCAAGGTGGGGTCCCGGAAGGGGCCCAACCAGTAAGGTGGTCCTGGAGGTGTTGCAAGGCGACCTTCCGGACTTTGGGCGAAAAGAGGGCGGAACCCCCAAGGGTTCCAAGTTTGGCCCTGTGCCGGACTCCGTACCGGAACCTACAGTGGTTCCGAAGTTCGGCGGGCGGCCCCTTCGTGAGAAGGACGAGACTGCGACGCTGGTGGCCTCCGTCCAACCGGAGGCGCCGGATAATTTGCTGAAGGCGCTTAACGGCGCCTCCATGAACAAGGAGCACCGCACTGTCATGAGTGCGGTGATCCAGAAAGTTCAGTCCGCCAAGAGCGGGCTGACTGAAGCCTGTACTAGCCTTCTAACAGGCTTTGAGGTAAGTAATTTAAGATATGTAAAAGTGGTACCGCATAGACAGTAGCCCCTGATGCTCAGTTTGGTCTCCGGAAAGAAAAAGCCAAGCTGAGGATCTAAAAAGATATACGCAGGAGTCCAACAGAAATATGTCAATATGGGAATGCAGGCTGCGCTGCTGACCTCTACTGCACTGACTGCGGAGGTCAATGCATTGAAGCAGAGCCTCGAGCGGTCCGAGAACGAGCTCGGCCTTGCCAAGAAGTAGCTCGAGGACAAGGAAGGTAAGTAATACCTTATTAAAGTAGTACCTTATAGAAAAGGATTTGGTTGCAAAAAATGACAGGAATAACGTGGGTATTGCAGGGGCCACAAACGAGTTGGCGACCCTAAAGGAGGCGGTGTCCAAGGCCAAAAATAGTGCGGCCTTGGAGTGCACCGAGCGAGAGAAGCAGGAGGCATGGGTGGCGGAGGTGCAGCAAGAGCTCCAGGCTCTCGTGGAAAAGCACGAGAGTTTGGAGCGTGACTCGAAGACTCGAGGGTCCGAGCTCGCCTTGGCTCTTGAGAGTGCCAAAACCACTAAGGCCGAAGCCCAGAAGGCCCTCCAGGAGATCGAGGCGATGAAGAAGATAGCGGCGGGTAAGGCATTTTTTATGCAAAGCAAGAATATAAAAGTAAATTATCTGTTACTTACCCAGATCCGGAGCTCTCCAGGAGCGTTCGTCGATCTGCCCTGTAGTGTGTCTGATGCTGCCGCGTTCTACCGAGCCGAGGAGGGGAGCTCGACGGAAAAGGTGTTCTGGTCTCAGTATGCTGAGGCCGAACACCCGGTGCCCCTGAGCGACCAGCTGAAGCAGCTGGTCGAGCTCCACAAGGTGGCCGAACATGCCATGAAGGGCCTCATATTTCGGTTGTGGCCTGGAGAGGCCATGCCTGGGAGCTACTTCGGTCTGGTGCGGCGGCTGGTGGAAGCGTGTCCGTGGATTGAAGTCATCAAGCGCTCCGTCTGTATGGAAGGTGCCCGTCGGGCCCTTGCCCGTGCTAAAGTGCACTGGGGAAAGCTGGACGCGGAGAAGCTTTTGACGGACGCGCCATCGCCGGGCAAGGAGTATCGCACGCCCGAGATGTACTATAAGGGCGTCCTGAAGGGTGCCCGCCTTATAGCGGATGAGTGCTCCAAAGATGTAATTTTTGAGTAGACTCGCATTTGTTATCCTGTACGCTGAAAACTTTGTTCATGTGCGTTAAGCAACGCTTGTTAATTTAAAATATTTCCTTCTGTGCGGCCGTTTATCAAATCTGAGAGATGCAAGTCATCGCGTTCTACCCCCATGCCATGAGTGCTGGGGTGTTTGGGATAAACCTGAGCGCTCTTGTTCCCATTCTTGGGTCCATCTAGGGAGGCGCTCAGCACAACGAACCAGGCCATCGGACTTATAATGCTTTATCACTCTCACTTAGCCATAGAATTCTATAATTTTAAATTTCAGCGAAGCCCCTCGTATTCGGAAGACCGAGTTCGGGGCGCTATCCACGCCTTGGCCAGATAAATCCGGCTCCTCGCTCTAAGCGGCATAAGTCTTTAAGGACTCGAAAAACCTCGCGAACAGCGACCGGTCTCTCGCAGTATCATGAAGTTCAGTTTTAGCTTTCTCTACTGTGGTGTTAACCCAGCTCAACTGGGGCACAATCGCAGTAGTTCTCCGAGCGCTACCTTAGCCAACATTGCGGAATGTAAGGTACCAAAACATGGGAGCCGGGCAAACCCAACTATTGACCCAAGACATGATTCAGAGCCGATGCATATAATGCTATAAGTTCGGGGTGCCGCACTTAGGAGAGTGTTCGGTCTTAATACACCATGTTATGGGGTACCTAAGCCCCTGGTGTATTGGCCGTACCAAAGTGTACAGTTGCGTAATGTCATGACTGAACATATATGTATAAAAAATAGATGAATACAATAAAAGATAAGAGCTATGTCTTGTTGTATTAAAAGGGCTGCTATAGAAGCAGGACGATACAAATAGTGCGATAAGCAAGAGATGGGATTATTTGACATGTCCCCCTCCAGGGGGAAGCTGCGGGTCTTTAAGTAAAAACAGGTATTTAACTCGTTATAGAGACCACCTGGACATTCAACGCGGCTTGTTCGCTCCCTGGCTGTTGCTTCGTGTGTTCAGCGAGTGTATTGCCGGACTGGCCTTCCGGATAGTTGGGTCCTGAAAGTATATATAAAAAAAGAAAACGGCAGAATAGGGAGCCCCTAAGTGCGGTTGAGCCACATTTTGGGCGTGCCGTAGTTGTGCCCCTCCCCTTATGCCCATGGTATTTTCAAAGCGTAATTATGTACACGTGGTACCGATAGCACCATCTAGCGAGGGCCAGCGTTGGGGCCGCACTGCTATGCTTGCTCGGATCATGCCAGCCGGCGCCGTTGTAGGTTGCTTCGGGCGCGCTTGACGTTGTCCGGACGTTTAACACCCAGATTGGAGAGTTGCCTTGAGAGGCTGCTCTGTACTTCTGCCACCAGGGCCACTGTGTGCTCCTCCGTTCGGAGAGAGCGTTCGGTGTTTCCATTTACCGCGATGACTCCGCAAGGGCCTGGCATCTTGAGCTTGAGATATGCGTAGTGCGGCACCGCATTGAATTTTGCAAATGCGGTTTGTCCGAGCAGGGCGTGATAGCCACTGCGGAATGGGGCTATGTCGAAGATTAACTCCTTGCTTCGGAAATTATCCGGGGATCCGAAGACCACTTCGAGTGTAACCGAGCCTGTACAGCTGGCTTCTACACCTGGTATGATGCCTTTAAAGGTTGTCTTTGTGGGTTTAATCCTTGAGGGATCTATACCCATTTTCGCACTGTATCCTGATAAAGCAGGTTCAGGCTGCTACCGCTATCCATGAGGACTCTAGTGAGGTGAAATCCGTCAATGATTGGGTTTGGGACCAATGCGGCGAATCCACCATGACGGATGCTAGTGGGGTGGTCCCTTCGATCAAAGGTGATCGGGCAGGAGGACCATGGGTTGAACTTTGGGGCGACTGGCTCCAACAAATAGACGTCCTTGAGAGCACGCTTCCGCTCCCTTTTGGGGATGTGGGTTGCGTATATCATGTTCACCGTCCGCACTTGCGGGGGGAATCCCTTCTGTCATTTGTTGTTCGGCGACCGGGGCTCCTCCTCGTCATTGCTACACAGCCCCTTGTCTCTGGTTTCGACACTTAGCTTGCCTGCCTGCTTGAACACCCAACAATCCCTGTTGGTGTGGTTGGCTGGTTGTTCGGGGGTGCCGTGTATCTGGCACGAGCGATCGAGTATCCGGTCTAAGTTGGATGGGCCCGGCGGGTTTCTTTTGAATGGCTTCTTCCGCTGACCGGGTTTAGAGCCTCTGAATCCGGCATTAACTGCCGTATCCTCGGTATTGTCGCCGTTAATGCGGCGCTTATGCTTGTTGCGGCGTGACCTGCCATTGTTGTCCTTGGTATCCGAATTGCCAGGGCTCTTGGTTATGTTATTGCTACGAGCTAGGAAGCTGTCTTCTCCCGCGCAAAAGCGGGTCATGAGTGTCGTGAGGGCTGCCATAGATTTCGGCTTTTCCTATCCTAGGTGCCGGGCAAGCCATTCGTCTCGAATGTTGTGCCTGAAGGCCGCAAGGGCCTCGGCATCGGGATAGTCGACTATTTGATTTTTCTTGGTTAGGAACCGTGTCCAAAATTGTCTGGCAGATTCCTCTAGCTGCTGGATTATGTGGCTTAGGTCATCGGCCTCTGGTGGTCGCACATAAGTGCCCTGGAAGTTGTCGAGGAATGCGGATTCCAGGTCGTCCCAACAACTTATTGACTCTGCTGGCAGGCTGTTAAGCCAATGCCGAGCTGGTCCTTTAAGCTTGAGCGGGAGGTATTTGATGGGGTGTAGATCATCCCCACGGGCCATGTGGATATGAAGCAGATAATTCTCGATCCATACCGCGGGATCTGTTGTGCCATCGTATGATTTGATGTTTACGGGTTTAAAACCCTCTGGGATTTGATGATCCATTAGTTCGTCTGTGAAGCATAGTGGGTGTGCGGCGCCCCTGTACTGGGCTATATCGCGATGTAGCTCGGATGAGCTTTGTCTGTTGTATTTGGTCTGGCCGTATTTATCATATCCAGTGTGACGGTTATCGTCACGTGACGTAGGGCGCCCACGCGATCCGTAGATCGATCTTGTTTGCCTTGCCTTATCCTCCAATATGTCTCGCAGGTCTATTGCATTCCCCCGTGCTCTGGTGTTCTTGGAGCGGCGCCGGGGTGCGGCTTGGGTTGAGGGTCGAAAGGCCTCTCTGTCGCGGCCACAGGGTGGCCGATCGGGCGCATCGTACGCTGGTGATGTAGGTTTAGTTGCTTCCTCCTCTAGTTGGGGTAGCAGCCTGCGCTTTGGGTAACTCTTGGAGGGGCGCTCGAGTTTATACTCTTCGGCCGCCAGGACTTCAGTCCATCTGTCGGCTAGCAGATCTTGGTCAGCTCTAAGCTGCTGCTCTTTTTTCTTGAGGCTTCTCGCCGTGGCCATAAGCCTGCGCTTGAAACGCTCTTGTTCGACGGGATCCTCTGGCACGACGAATTCGTCATCGTCGAGGGTTGCCTTGTCTTTGGAGGGAGGCATATAATTGTCGTCCTCGACCTCCCTGTCTGCCACTCTCTCATGAGGGCTGGCTCCTTCATCCTCCTGCGTTGAATTCTGCTGGAGGTGGTTGTCTTCGGCACTGTCCGGGGTGTTGACGTCTCCGGTGCCGGACTCGACGTTTTTGCTTTGGCGGGATTTAGAGCGGCGCCGCTGACGTCGGCGCTTGGGTTGCTTCTTGGAGGGGTCGTCCTCCATTTTTTCATTGCCATCCCCTGCTTTGGGGGTGTCCACCATGTATATGTCATATGACGAGGTGGCCTTCCAGTGCCCTATAGGTGCTGGTTCTTGGTTGCCTCCTTCATCAGCGTCCATACCGTCTATATCTTCGGAGTCGAAGTCGAGCATGTTGGTTATATCATCGACAGTGGCTACAAAGTGGGTGGTGGGTGGGTTTCGAATTTCTTCGTCGTTCGCATCCCAACCCTGCTAACCATAGTCCGGCCAGGGCTCTCCTGACAAAGAGGGAGACTTTAGTGAATTCAGGATATCGCTGAAAGGCGAGTGCTGAAAGATGTCTGCGGCCGTGAACTCCATGATCGGAGCCCAATTGGGTTCGATCGGAAGGGGTGCGGAAGGTCCAGAGTCCGGACAGGAGTCTGACACCTCGGAGTCACTGGCCTCGCAAAGGACTAAACCGGTGTTTGGCTCTATCACCGTAGAGATTGCAGCTCCAAGGGTGGCGTCCAACCATCCGTCCCCGATTAGCGCAGTCGGCTCCGAGCTAATGGTCGGAGCGGACATCTGAGCGGCACTCTAGGTGCTGTCAGGCGGCAGAGCTAGATCATGCCCATCATGACAGTGCGGCGCGCTCGGCCGTGGCTCGAATCCGTCGAAGATCAAGTCCCCGCGGATGTCAGCCGTGTAGTTTAAGCTTCCAAACCTGACCTGATGACCAGGGGCGTAGCTTTCGATCTGCTCCAGATGGCCAAGCGAATTGGCCCGCAGTGCGAAGCCGCCGAATATGAAGATTTGTCCGAGGAAAAAAGTCTCACCCTGGACCGCGTCATGGTTGATGATCGAAGAAGCCATCGGGCCTAAAGGTGACTACACAGAGGAACTCTCAATGAAACCTCCAATGTCGGTGTCAAAACTGTCGGATCTCGGGTAGGGGGTCCTGAACTGTACGTCTAGGTGGATGGTAACAGGAGATAAGGGACACGATGTTTTTACCCAGGTTCGGGCCCTCTTGGTGGAGGTAAAACCCTACTCCTGCTTGATTAATATTGATGATATGGGTAGTACAAGAGTGATCTACCACGAGATCAGAGAGGCTAAACCCTAGAATCTAGCCTATGGTATGATTGTTCTTCATCCTATGGACTAAAAATCTCCGGTTTATATAGACATCGTAGAGGGCTAGGGTTACACAGAGTCGGTTACAATGGGAGGAGATCTTCATATCGTATCGCCAAGCTTGCCTTCCACGCCAAGGAAAGTCCCTATCCGGACACGGGACGAAGTCTTCAATCTTGTATCTTCATAGTCCGGGAGTCCGGCCAAAGGTCATAGTCCGGCCATCCGGACACCCCCTAATCCAGGACTCCCTCAAGGCCCTCCAGGAAATCTACGCGGCCAAGAAGATAGCGGAGGGTAAGGCATTCTTTATGCAAAGCAAGCATGTGGAGGAGTCATTTCTTTTACTTACACGAATCCGGAGCTCTCTAGGAGCATTCGCAGATCTGCCACGCAGCATTTCGGATGCCGCGGAGTTCTATCGCGCTGAAGAGGGGAGCTCTACGGAGAAGTTGTTCTACTCCCAATATACTGGGGCCGAACACCCTATGGCTCTGAGTGATCAACTGAAGCAGCTGGTCGAACTCCACAATGCGGACGAACAGGCCATGAGGGACCTCATAGTCCGGATGTGGAATGGCGAGCCCCTGCCCGACAACTACTTTGGCCTGGTGAAGCGGATGGTGCATGGCTGTCCACGGCTAGAAGTTATCAAGCAGTCCTTATGTATTGAGGGTGCCCGACGGGCCTTTGCCCACGCGAAGGTGCATTGGGGCAAACTTGATGCTGAGAATATCGTGAAGGATGGACCCCCGAAGGGCAAGGAGCATCGCTACCCCGAGATGTATTATAGTGGCGTTATGAAAGGCACTCGGCTTGTGGCGGATGAATGTCCTAAGAACATTATTTTCGAGTAAATGTACTCGTGTCGTCTGTGTAATATGAGGACGAGTTTGATTGCGCTATATAATGCTTCATTTGATTTAAAATATTACCTTCCCTACGGACATTTATCAAAACCTGAAAGTAGGCCAGTCGTCAGCTTCCGCCCCCTTGTAACTAGTACTGGGTGTTCATTAAAAACCTAAACACTCTTTATCCAAATTCTTGGTCCTTTAAGGAGGTGTTTAGCGCAGCGAAATAGGCAATCGAACTATTCGGCTTAATAACTCTCACTTGGCCATAGAAGTCTATAATTTTAAATTTCGGTGAAGCCCCTAGTATTCGGAAAGCCGAATCAGGGCGTTATACACGCCTAAATCGGGCAAGGCCGATTCCTCGCCTTAAGCGGAAAAAATCTTTAGGGATTTTACTACCTCGTGAACAGCGACCAGCTCTTGCCGCATCATGATGGTCAGTTTTCGGCTTTCTTTACTGAGGTGCTCGTCCGGAAGAACCAAGACACAATCGTAGTAGTTCTCCCTGTGCTACCTTAGCCGATATAATGGAACGTAAGGTACCGAAACAAGGGAGCCGGTCTAACCCAACTATTGACCCAAGGTTCGGGGTGCCGCACTGTTGAAAGTGTTCGGACTTTGCTTGCCATTTTATGGGGCTTGATAAGAAGCCCCTGGCGAGCTGACCGTACCACAGTGTACAAATGCAAATATTGAATAAATATTCAAAGGAAAATATGAGGATAGTAATAAGAAGCTGACGCTATGTATTACTTCCAATTTATTTGGACAATACGGCAAACCGTAGGTGTACAATTGATGCATTAAGCAGAAAAAATAGGACTATTTGACATATCCTATCCAAGGGCAGGCTACATGCGTGTATGTAAGGACAGGTATAATGATCATTGGAGAAGACCACCTGAGTATTCCCTTGCGTGCGATGCCTCTGTGCCTCCTTGGTGTACCTTCTGTGATGAGTCCGGTTATACGATCTCTCTGAAGGGGCTGCCCGAAAGTGGGGTCCTGAAAAAAGAAAAAAGTATGCGAGCCTCATGGCGGCTTAACCGCACTCTGGCCGCATTATCGTCCTGCCTCCACCTATGCCCATGGTATCTTGAGCGCGTAGTTATGTATGCGTGGCACTAACTCCGCTTGAATGGGGCTGGGGTGGAGGCCGGGTTGCTAATCGAGCTCCTCGCGTGCCTGGCGGTCCTGTTGTGGGGTAGTCCGAACTCGCTTGACAGTGTTCGGGGATGTCGTTGCCGAATTGGCTGTTTATCGGAGGAGGCGGCTTTGTACTTCTGCCACGAGGGCCGCAGTATGCTCTTCCGTACGAAGGGAGCGGTCTGTGTTTCCATTGACTGTTATGACACCGCGAGGTCCTGGCATCTTGAGCTTGAGGTATGCATAGTGCGGTACTGCATTGAAACGAGCGAACATAGTTCATCCAAGTAGTGCATGATAGCCACTACGGAAAGGGACGATATCAAAGATTAACTCCTCGCTTCGGAAGTTATCCGGAGATCCGAAGACCACTTCCAGTGTTATTGAGCCTGTGCAGCGGGCCTCTACCCCTGGAATTACACCTTTGAAGGTGGTTTTGGTGGGTTTGATCTATGACGGATCGATGCCCATTTTGCGCACTGTGTCCTGATAAAGCAGGTTCAGGCTGCTGCCACCGTCCATGAGGACTCGCGTGAGGTGGAATCCATCGATGTCTTCGGAGTCGAAGTTAAGCACGTCGGTTAAGTCATCGACCGTGGCTATTAAGTGGGTGGTGGGTGGGTAACGAATTTCTTCATCGCCAGCTTCCCACTCGAGCCGGACATAGTTCGGCCAGGAGTCTCCTGACAAAGAGAGAGACCTTAATGAATTTAGCACGTCTCCAAAGGGTGAGTGCTGAAAGATATCCGCGGCGGCGAACTCCATGACTGGAACCCAATTAGATTCGATGGGCACGGATGCGCGTGGTCCGAAACACACTACCGGAGATGAGTCCGGGGGTCCGGAGGTACAGATTTCCTGAGGAGAGGAGTCTGTGTTCGGCTCCAACGCCGATGAGAATGCGGCCTCCGGGGCGGGGTCCATCCACCCGTCCTCGGGAGACACAGCCTGCTCTGGAACAAAGTCCAGAGCTGAAGCAGGTGCGATGTTCCGAATATTGTCCGACTGCAGATCTAGGTCATGCTCGCATGATTGTTTGGCGCACCTGACACGGGCCCGAATCCATCGAATATCAAGTCTCCACAGATGTCGGTGGTATAGTTTAGGTTTCCAAACCTGACCTGATGGCCAGGGGCGTCGCTATTGATCTGCTCCAAATAGCCAAGCGAGTTGGCCCGCAGTGCGAAGCTGCCGGACATGAAGATCTGTCCGGGGAGAAAAGCCTCACCCAGGGCAGTGTGGTTGAAGGTTGGAGAAGCCATCTAGCCTTGCAGCGACGACACAGAGGAACTCTCAATGAAAGCACCAATGTCGGTGTCAAAACCGGCGGATCTCGGGTAGGGGGTCCCGAACTGTGCGTCTAAGACAAATGGTAACAGGAGGCGGGGGACACGATGTTTACCCAGGATCGGGCCCTCTCGATGGAGGTAATACCCTACTTCCTGCTTGATTGATCTTGATGATATGAGTATTACAAGAGTTGATCTACCACGAGATCAGAGAGGCTGAACCGTAGAAGCTAGCCTATGATATGATTGTTGTTGTGTCCTACGGACTAAACCCTCCGGTTTATATAGACATCGGAGGGGGCTAGGGTTACACAGAGTCGGTTTACAGAGGAGGAGATCTACATCTGAATCGCCAAGCTTGCCTTCCACGCCAAGGAGAGTCCCATCCGGACACAAGACGAAGTCTTGAGTCTTGTATCTTCACGGTCCAACAGTCCGGCCAAAGTATATAGTCCGGCTGTCGGGATACCCCCTTATCCAGGACTCCCTCAACCACCACCACCACCTGTTGATCACTTAGCCCATTTTCTAAGGCTGAATCCACCGATGTTCTCCAGTAGCACCGAGCTAATGGTTGCAGATGATTGGTTCCGCAAGATTGGAAGGGAGTTGACAACTGCAGGATGCACAGATGCGGAGAGAGTGCGGTTCGCCGCACATCAGCTTGATGGACCCGCAACATCGTGGTGGGAGAATTTCACAACCACTTACCCTATCGACACTGTTACATGGGATCAGTTTCAGCAGGCTTTTCGCACTGCCCATGTTTTAGCAGGAGCTATGGCCATGAAGAAGCGCGAGTTTCGCAACTTGCGCCAAGGAGGACACACAGTGGGCCTTTATGTGGATGATTTTAGTAAGTTAGCTCGTTATGCCCCAAATGACGTTGCTACAGATGCAGCTAAGCAGGAGAAGTTTCTGGAAGGGCTGAATGATGAGCTGAGCATGCAGTTCATGGTGGCAACCTTCAACAACTACCAGGAGTTGGTGGATAGAGCTCTTATGATTGAAGGGAAGCAGCAGTAGATTGACAACCGCAAGAGGAAGTATGGACAAGGGAAGTACAATCCAGGAGCTCAGCAGAGACCCCGTTTTACCCCGAACTCGGGAGGACCCCTTCACCATAACCATGGAGGTCAAAATCACAATGGAGGGAGTTCGCACAACCTTAGTGGCCCGAAGAATGGGAATGGTAATGGAGGAAGCAACGGCCAGAACCGTACCAACCCAGCAACGCCCGCCAAGAAGGATCTGAGTCACATTACTTGTTTCAAGTGCGGGAAGAATGGACATTACGCCACGGAGTGTTCTGAAGCAAAGAATGGAAATGGCAATGGAGGCTCTAGGAAGAAGCCCAACCCTTTCAATAGGGGACAAGTGAACCACGTTAGCGTGGAGGAGGTTGAAGCGCAGCCCGATGCAGTAATAGGTAAGTTTTTGGTTAAGTCATTTAATACAATCTTTCTTTTTGATACTGGTGCATCGCATCCATACATATTAAGGGGATTTGTGGATAAATTTAACCTGCGAACCCAAGCCCTTATGTCACCCATGTTAGTAACCTCGCCAGGAGCAGAGTATATGGCTAGCCTATGGTGCGATCGGTTACCATTAAGGATTGGTAACTACGTGTTCCCCTCAGACCTAATAGTATTGGAGTCACAAGGACTGGATGTGATATTAGGCATGGATTGGTTATCAAAGTATGGAGGGAACATTGACTGTGCCAGTAAGTCGATTTTGCTCACCACCCCAGAAGGAAGAAGGATCAAGTATGTATCCCGGCATGTGCCGAAGAGGACTCAAGTGAATTCCTTATCAGGAGTTGTACAGGAGGAAGTACCAGTGGTGAAGGATTTCCTTATGTATTTCCAGAAGAGTTGCCAGGCATGCCACCGGATAGAGACATTGATTTTTTGATTGAGCTTTTGCCAGGCACAGGGCCAATATCTAAGAGACCGTACAAGATGCCCACAAAGGACTTGGAGGAAATTAAGAAGCAGATTAAGGAGTTACTGGATAAAGGCTATGTTCGCCCAAGTTCATCACCTTGGGGATCACCAGTGCTTCTGGTGGAGAAGAAGGATGGATCGTTGAGGATGGTTGTTGATTATCATGGATTGAATGAAGTAACAATCAAGAACAAGTACCCAC
Organism: Triticum dicoccoides; assembly: GCF_002162155.2. NCBI lineage: Eukaryota > Viridiplantae > Streptophyta > Magnoliopsida > Poales > Poaceae > Triticum > Triticum dicoccoides. The sequence goes on along the minus strand of NC_041389.1, from coordinate 417,721,055 downwards.
TGCCGATGATCAATGATTTGTTCGACCAGTTGCAAGGAGCTAAAGTATTTTCCAACATCGATTTGAGATCAGGATACCACCAGCTGAAGATTCGAGAGCATGATATACCTAAGACAGCCTTTACCACAAGGTACATGCTATATGAGTATACCGTTATGTCTTTTGGTCTGACTAACACACCTACCTATTTCATGAACATGATGAACAAGGTGTTTATGGAGTTTTTGGATAAGTTCATCGTGGTGTTCATGGATGATATTCTGTTTTATTCGAAAAATGAAGAGGAGCATAAGGAGAATTTGTGTTTGGTACTTGGGAAGCTCACAGAACATCAGTTATATGCCAAGTTCAGCAAGTGTGAGTTTTGGTTGAAGGAAGTTGGATTCCTCGGACATGTTATAAACGGAGAAGGAATAACAGTAGACCCCACCAAGGTCGTCACTGTGACAAATTGGGAAGCACCCACGTCAGTTGGAGAGATCCAGAGTTTACTTGGACTCGCAAGACACTACAGGAGGTTCATTGAGAATTTCTCGAAGATTGCAAAGCCCATGACAGAGTTGTTGAAGAAGGATAGCAAGTTTAGATGGACTCAGGAATGTGAGGCCAGTTTCCATGAATTGAAGAAACGTTTGGTTACAGCTCGAGTATTGATTCTTCCAGATCAACGCAAGGATTATCAGGTGTATTGCAATGCTTCTTGTCGAGGACTTGGAGCAGTGCTTATGCAGGAGGGAAGAGTTGCCTCATATGCCTCACGACAGCTTAAACCCCATGAGTTGAATTATGCTACGCACGATTTGGAGTTAGCAGCCGTAGTGCATGCGTTGAAGACATGGAGACATTTTCTCATTGGAAACCATTGTGAGGTATACACGGATCACAAGAGTTTGAAGTATATCTTCACGCAGAAGGTGTTGAATCTCAGGCAGAAGAGATGGTTGGAGCTCATCAAGGATTATGATATGAGGTTGCATTATCATCCCGGAAAGGCCAACGTAGTATCCAATGTGTTGAGCCGCAAGAGTCATGTCAACACGCTCATGACCGGAGAGTTACCTAAGGAGTTAGCAGAGGATCTTTGTGAGCTATGTTTGGAGATCGTTCCGAGAGGCTATGTAGCAGCATTGGAAATTCAGTCTACTTTGATGGATAAGATTAGAGAAGCTCATAAGACGGACAAGGAGAGTGCCGAGATAAAGGAAAGGATGAGCAAAGGAAAGGCAAAAGGATTTCGTGAGGATGAGCACGATACCGTATGGTTTGAGGACCGCATATATGTGCCTAATGACCCCGAGATCAGGAAGTTGATTCTGCAGGAGGCCCATGATTCACTGTATTCGATTTACCCAGGAAATACCAAGATGTATCTAGATTTGAAGGACAGTTTCTGGTGGACCAGAATGAAGAAGGATATTGCGGAGTATGTAGCAGTTTGTGATGTATGTCAGAGAGTGAAGGCAGAACATCAGAAGCCAGCAGGATTACTACAACCATTGCCGATAACCGAATGGAAGTGGGATAAGCTCGGCATGGATTTTATCATGGGATTGCCCAGGACTCATTCATGCTATGACTCGATATGGGTTGTAGTCGATCGGTTGACGAAGGAAGCTCATTTCATCCCTGTGAAGACCACTTACACCAGTGCTAAGTTGGCAAAGATATACATGACCAGGATCGTATGTCTGCATGGAGTTCCAAGGACCATTGTATCAGATAGAGGAACCCAGTTTACCTCAAAGTTCTGGAATCAGTTTCTTGAGACTTTGGGTACCAGGCTAGAGTTCAGAACAACCTTTCATCCATAGACGGATGGGCAGACCGAGAGAGTCAATCAAATTCTAGAGGACATGTTTAGAGCTTGTGCGCTGGATTATGGATGTAGTTGGGACGACAATTTGCATTATGCAGAGTTCTCTTACAACAACAGTTATCAAGCCAGTTTGAAGATGGACCCTTTCGAAGCTTTGTACGGAAGGAGGTGCAGGACGCCGTTGTTGTGGGATGAAGTTGGAGACCGTTAGTTGTTTGGACCGGATTTGATTAAAGAGTCTGAAGAGAAGGTTAAGTTGATTCGCGATAGACTCAAGGTAGCCCAGTCCAGGCAGAAGAGCTATGCGGATTCTAAACGCAAGGAGACAGTTTACAAAGTCGGAGACAGAGTTTATCTTCGAGTGTCCCCACTTCGAGGAGTTAAGCATTTTGGAGTTAAGGGAAAGTTAGCACCACGTTTTGTGGGACCATACAAAGTTTTGGAACATATGGGAGAAGTTGCTTACAAGTTGCAATTGCCCGAAGGATTGTCAGGAGTTCATGATGTGTTCCACGTTTCCCAGTTGAAGAAGTGCCACGCAGAGATGGCTGACATTCCACTTAGAGATACAGTGCCATTGGAAGCGATTCAGTTGGACAGTGATTTGACCTACGAAGAGAAACCAGTGAAGATTCTCGAGTTTGCCAGCCTAGTCACCCGCAGCAAGGTTATCAAGTTCTGCAAAGTTCAGTGGAGCCACCATACAGAGGATGAAGCCACCTGGGAACAAGAGGAAGACCTACGGAAGGACCACCCTCACCTATTTTCTAGCCAACCCGAATCTCGAGGGCGAGATTCATCTTAAGGGGGGTAGGTTTATAACATCCCAAATTTTCAATTTGGAATGTTATGCATTAGATCATCAGTGCATATCTTATTCTATTGCATTTTGGGTTGATCCTAGAAATTCTACGCAACTCAAGGACCCACGGAGAGAGTTGGGGATTTCGTTAGTTTCATATTCGAGTTTTCCTCGAATTTTGAAAAAAGGATCATTTGGTTTTAATTATTTTTCTCTTTGAATATTTCTTATATGGAATTAAAAGAGAGGGGATAAAATGAATTTCCCAAAATAAAGAAATATTGGAGGTTAAATATTAAAATCAAATAAGGATTTTATTCGGAGTTTTATTGCTATTTTATTTGACTTAGGAAAAAATGCGTTTTTTTCGAAATTGCATTAGAGGCCCAAATAAATGTTCACTTTGTCCGCTATATTTTTAGAGAACAGGGAAAATTTATTTCAGGATTTTTGGAGTCCGTTTAGTATTTCTTTTCTTCCTTTTCTATGCGGAATTATTTAAAAAAGTCAACCGGTCGGCCTTTAAGAGGCGAGGCCCGAGCCGCCCCAAACCCTAGCCCTGCCCCAGCCCCGCACCCCGCCGCCGCCGCCAGCGCTAGCCGCCGTTGCCGCCGCCGGACACCGCCTCGCCGCCGTGCCTCGCCGCCGCCGGACGCCGTAGCCGCCGCCCGCCGCCTCGTTGTCGACCCCGCCGCCCCACCAGAGTTGCTCTCGGCCGCCACGCGTCCCGAGGTAGCTGTCAGTTTTCATTGAAAAACCGTTCGTTTTTTAGAAACCCTCAGTTATTTTTTATTAGATCGGTTTTATTTTTTTCCCGGTTTAGTTATTTAGCGAACGCTCGTTCGTACGTTCGTTTTAAAGAACGGTTTTCACCCGTTAGCCGCAGACAGCGAACGTTCGTTAGTTAGCCTGTTCGTCAGTTTTTCTTTTTCCAGGGTTTTTCCGTGATTATTTTTGATCGCGATTTCTGCCCTGATTTTTCATTTTAGTCTATCTTTTCGCTTGTTTATTGGAATCAGGCGATTCAATTGCCTAGATCTTTGTCTTAAAGCCCTGTTTCTGTTTTATCAACTTAAACAAGGTTTTGTTATAGTAAAAATTTGACTTAAGTCCAGATTAGTAAACAGATATTGTTTCTTTCATAGTTTGAGTTTCGTTGCTTCGTTTGATTTGATTCTTTTTGCAAACCGGAGTTCTTAAGTTGAACTTGATGGTTAGATCTCTTATTTGAGTTTCACCCGTGCTTATAGTTGAGTGCTTATTGTATGCTTGTTTGTTTGCGATAGAGTACCCGGAGTGTGAAGCGTGCTACTACGAGTCTCTAGGTTTCACGGATCATCAGTAAGGCAAGTAGCACTTTGATCATCCCTCTTTACTAACCAGTTTTTTTACATTAGATCAATCCTCAAACAATTGCATTGTTAGGATCTGATTAACATGTGGGTTCTAGGAAGTAGACGATGAGGTAGAACCTATTACCTGTTTGTTATCAAACCTTTGGGAGTTACTTTTATGTTATGCTTATACTGCTATGCTATGCTCGTAGACGTGGTTTGGTTTGAGTGATTCATGACAGATGTGAGTGTTATTATTTAATGGTTTACTTAAGGTGGCTATTTAAATACACATCTGGGTGGATTGCTTGAGGCACCCTGGAGTACCCAGTGGTTGTCAGGGTACCTAGAGAATCCAGTGTTGTCCTAGGATATCCTGGAGTACTCGTGTGATCATCCTACGGTCCGCCACCCAGGCTCAAAGGGATCATAAGATTAGTCATGCTAGAAATTTCCGTGTGCAGCCACAAGCCAATATGGGCTCTAGCATAGTTGAGTAAGTTGCGTGAAGCTCTTGAAGAGGTAGACTAGCAGATGTAGTGGGTTGTAGGTGGTACTATCTATCCAGAGTAGAGAGTTAATGCTTCAGAAAATCTGTGTCTCGAATCTCCGACCATGGATGTATTCGAGTCTTGTGGGGAAAAGTGCGCAAACCTCTGCAGAGTGTATAAACTAATCATGGTTAGCCGTGTCCCTGGTTATGGACGTTCTGAGTATCTAGTTCTTGGATTATCATGTTGATCTCATCACTCTTAATATAATTTGATTGGGTTTAGTGATGATGCTTAATTGGGATTGAGTTGGAGGAACCTTCTCAATGTTTAACAACCACCATGGTAGTTAAATAAAATTTATTCCTTTGTTGTAGGGAAAAATTGGCTTTATGCAAAACTATAACCATAGAGCTTTCCACTAGCCATATATGCATGTAGTGATAGCATTTATTCTGTTCATTACTCTATGTGTTACCTTGCCAGCATATTCCATGTGTTGACCCGTTTCGGGCTGCAACGTTCATGTTGTAGACTTTTTAGACGACGAGTAAGGTGCCATAGGTCGTTGTCTTTCACTCAGTGATGCCGTTGAGTTGATGGACTCACTTTATCTTCCAGTCCTTCCGCTGTTATCGGTTTTAGATGGCCTTAAGCCATATTATTGTAATAAGTTCTCTTTTGAGAAATTCGATGTAATAAGTGTGTGATTGCTACTCTGTTATAAATCCTCAAGTACTGTGTGTGTCAGCATTACCAGTCCAGGGATGACGCTGAGGCACAGAGATCAGACTATCTGAGGTGTAGTCGCTACATCCGGCCCCTGTCAGATATGCCGGCTCCCCGAGGACCCCACAGTCCAGGACTCCCTTGGTAACCCCTGAACCGGGCTTCAATGACAATGTATTCGGCGTGCAGATTGTCTTAAGCATTGCAAGGTAGGTTCCTTCTCCGAATACTCCAATGCAGTCCCCCACACAAAATAGCTGTACCCAGCTCTGTTAAATAATTACAGCCTTAAGCTGTGAGGTTAAAAATACTCAAAACAAAGTAAGTCACGTCCATAGGAAATTTTCCCGGCGAGGCGTTATGTCCTGGCCTTGTTAGTATTCTAAACTGTTTTATAGCCCTTGCTTCGTGTTTCGAGGCACGGTCATAGGCACGTCTTGTCAAAGCAGGGATAGTGTCCCCTTATCGCGGGATTCTCATCAATAGGGTTTTTGGGTAATCCAACCGTGTCGTTCACACGACCCCTTGGGAATAAGCGAGATTTAAGGCTTATGAGGGGGCTGCCGGATTTCGGGTTCCGGCAGACCCTCTAGGTTCGAACTCTGCGGTGCGCGCGGAGATTTCACCCTCTACCTACCTACACCTCACCGCCTCGCTATGATCTAAGAAATCAAAGGAACAACACAAGAGACATAGAGTTTATACTGGTTCGGGCCACCATTGTGGTTTAATACCCTACTCCAGTGAGTGGTGTGGTGGATTGCCTCTCGGGTTGATGATGAACAATACAAGGAAGAACAGCCTCGTGAGGGTCTGTTCTTGGCTGGTGCGATGAACTACTAGAGGGAGTTCAGTCGCTCTCTCTCTATTGGTTTCTTGGTGACGATTCCCTTCTGTCCTCTCCCTACTTTGTGGTGGCTAGTCCTATTTATAGGCAAAGGCCCTGGGCCTCCTCCCAAATATTGAATGGGAAGGGCGCCAACAACTGGCCATTTTGAAGGGGAACATCCAGTACACTTATGCTGACTAAAGTTGGTCCTCGCCTGCTAAAGGCTCTGGTGGTGACGCCAGCTTGGGCTCCATGATGACCTCCATCATGCCATTCTGCTGGTCTTGGTCTTGTTGCACCGGAATGGATGCCTTTGCTTGATGCTCCAGCTTGCGCTTGCTCCCTTTGCACCAAAGAGGAAAGAAGGACACGGCGCAGGCTAGCGCCCGCCTGGCGCCCTTGGTCGTCATGGCTTGCGTCATGGGCACCTCGTGAGGTACCCCGCCTTGATCTCTCCGCCTGCTCGCGAGCCAGCCTGACGAGGCCACGCCTGAGGAAGCCTCCTTTTGTCCGCCCCACGAGGCTTGGCCCCTCGCGAGGGTCTTGAGCTCGTGCTAATGAAGGTGGGCCATGATAGGCCGCCCCTTGAGCCACGCCACAGGCCGCAGGCAGGCATGTCTGGGGACCCCCGTTCCCAGAACACCGATAGTAGCCCCCGGGCCCAAGGCGCGCCCAGACTTGGCTGAGCAGAGAGGCGAAGGGGCAAGTGCGAAGCGCCGTGGGCCCTAACAGCCTGCGGCCTCGGGCGCCACGTGGCGGTTGATTGGACATGGGTGACCCTGCTTCCCACGCCTCCTTATTTTGCGCCCAGCTAGGAGGACCCGTGGTTGCACACAGTCTTTCCTCTTTTCGCCGCTCAACCGTCCCCTGCTCTTCCTCCCCTCGAGCTCCAGTCTTTGCTTCCAGTCCAATCTCGAATCCCCCCTCTTCCCGTCGCCATGGCTCCGACGAAGAAGGGAAAAGGGAAGAAACCTGTGCCTCCGCGTCGCTCACCGTCGCCGGCGGCCTCCGCCGTCGATCGGTCGATCATACTCAACCGAGAAGGTTTGTGCAAGGTCAGCTCTGCTCTGGCCACCATCTTCAACGAGTGCAGGAGGACGACAGCCTAGCCCGCATCCCTCTTGTCCATCGACAGGGTGGTCACCGAGGTCCAGTACTTTGCCGACGCCCTGTGGGCGGGATTGGTTCCCCCTTTCTCCGATTTCTTCAACGCCGCGCTTTCCCATTACCAGATCCATATGATGCATTTGGGTCCTGAATCCATTACTCTTCTAGCCGTCTTCGCCTTTGTCTGTGAGGCGATGATGGGCATCCCTCCTTCGGTTGCCTTGCGGCGCCACTTCTTCTCTCTACGCCTCGTCGATCCCACCCAATGCTCAGGGTGCGTGAGCTTCATGGCCGCACCAGAAATAGTGGCTTCAGGGATTGATTTCAGCCTTCCTCGGTCCGCGCCTGAGTTCCACGAGCGGTGGCTGTACGTGGATGTTGGGTTGCCCAGCCCCCTGCTCTCGGAGCCAAAGGCGCCCGCTGTCCCCAATTCAGGCTGGGTCCAGGAGACGCTCACGAGCCCCCGGCTCATCTTCGTCTGGCACCGCTTTGCGTTCTTGAGGGCGCTTGGTGTGACGGCGCCTAAGGTGGTGAAGGAGTTCCTGCTATGCCGCATTGCTCTTCTCCAGCGCCACTCCTGCCGGATGTGGTCCTTCAGTAGGTGTGAAGATCGCATGAGGCTCCAGGAGGAGGACCTGACGCCCGAAGCACCGAGGAAGGTTCTCTTGGTCTTGACTGGGGACCCTTCCCCCCGCAGCGTCCAGCATGGGGGGCTTTGTTGTACCTTTGCTCGAACAGGGGCGACTTCGTGAAGCAGATGCCCAGCTTCGACGAATGGGGGCTGCGCCCCGGCGTCCTCAGGGGTTCTCGCGAGAACCCAGTGATTGTGACAGCCCTCCCAATCGCCCACGGCAGTCATTCCTTGAGTGGCGAAGCAGGGAGGCATGGGCCGCCGGAGGCTGAGGGGGCCCCCGCCGGAGTGACGGCGCCAGGCGGCACTCCTGAGGGGGCAGCTCCTAATGCCCGTACTGCCGTGGCTGGAGGTGCTGAGCCGCTGCCCACGACACCTGTGGTTGAGGCCCCTAGGGCCCCAGCTATCCTTCTTGGTGAAGCGACCAACGGCGTGCATCAGGACGATGCACCACACGCTGGGCATCTTGACGCTTCTTCCTCGTCGCAGGCTGACCCCTGCGCTCAACTCCTGGGTCGCTTCTGCGTGGACTTCGAGGCTCTCCTGAGGAAAAGGGAGGCTTTGGGTGACGATTACCCTTACCGCATGCTGAAGCGCCAGAAGTATTTCTCCATTGATGAGTAAGCCTTCCCCTTTCCCAGCTCTTGGTCCTCCCATTGCTTTGGCCGATTCTTGCTCCGCAGGCCCCTTCCTACCGATCTCGCAGAGATGGCCGAGGAGCCATCCCCCCAGGCTCCGCCCTCTCCACCGCCTTCAAGCGCTCCGAGTTCCAGCAGAGCCCTCTCGGTGAGACCGGCCGAAGAGGTGAGCCATCCTATGGTGCATCGCGGCCCTGCGTGCCTCGCGACCCTCCTTCGCGAGCCTCGTCGGGGCATAGCTAGCCTGCCTTGGGTCTCGAGGCTGATCATGGATGGCGATTGGCTGAGGTCGGCCCTGCGCTCTTTACTTGGGGAGGGGCCGGCCCCCGGCCGGGCTTCTGGCGAGGCGTGCCCGGCCATCATGAGGGCGCCAGCCCCCAGCCCCCTGCCTAGAAGGGGAGTGCTGATTCGTGGCCCCCGACGCTTACTTGGGGCGGATGCCGACGCAGAAGACGCGCTCGAGCGCGCCTGGAGGCGTCGAGTTCTTCGCCAAGGGTTTCTCCGGAGGGCGGCTGACGCGGTGAGCCAGCTTGGTGACGAGCTTGATGATGAACACGCGCGCCTTAAGGCTGAGGGCCTACGCCTGGCTGAAGAGAAGCCCAAGCTGGAGGCGGCTGTCGCCCTTGCGCGCCACCAGCGTGACCTCGACAAAGTGGAGGCTGAGGCGTTGCTGGCGGCCTCTCGGGAGGCCCGTTCCTGGGCCGTCGAGGAGGCCCGAGAGGCTGACCAACAGTGCGAGGCGTCGAAGGAGCGGGCGCGGGAACTCTTGGCCCGGTGCCACTCCCTGGAGCAGCAAGTGGAGCTACGGGAGACGGCCCTTGCATCAATGAAGGTGGCTTCAGTCGACCAAGCAAAGCTCCTGAGGCGTGAGGAGGCACTGACGCTGGAGGCTGCTGAGCACGCACGTGATCTTGAACGTCTGGAGACAAGAGAGCGCTTGGTGACGCAGGCGGAGGATGACGTTGCTGCGCGCGAGGCTCGAGCCACTACAGAGGTTGATCGCGGGGTGGCGACGTCCCGCTTGGACCTTGAGCGCGAGTTTGACGAGAGACTGGGGTTGATCCGGGTCGAGGCTGAAGGCAGGACCACCGTCCTGAGGGCCAAGCTGAAGGAAGTGACGCGGCGGGCCGACGCTTCCCGGGCCGCCCTTGACGCAGCACAGGAGGAGTTGACTACCTCCTGTGCTGAGGCGCTTCTTCTCCGCCAGTGAGTGGACAAGGCTGAGGCTGTTGTGCGGCAGAACAAGGACGAGATACTCCAGCGGCGGATTCTGGAGCACGAGCACGGCCCCATGCTCGCCGGGCTCCGGGAGAGAGCCAACACGGCCTTGGGTAACATCTGTGAGGTGGCTGTTGCCCAGCCCCACACAGTCAACTATGCTGGCAATCTTCAGTTCTTCACCAATGTGGTGACGCAGATGGAGGCACGCTCGGTCAGAGCCGATAGGCTGGTGGAGGAGAGGAGCCGCGCCCTGCTCGGGCGCGCCTTCTCTCGTGTCTTCAGCCACCTTCAGAACATGTTCCCCGACTTCGACTTTGACGCCACCATCGCCCCAGTACCCCAGGCCGTCCGGGGCGACCTGGCGCGCTGGGTGGAAGACAACGTGGATGCCCTGTTCAGGGCCTTCGCTTCTGATAACGACAACGCGGTTGTGGCCGCTGATGAAGGTGACATGGTGAACGGCCCTAGCGTCGCTGCCGGCGATGCGGAGGGCGATGGTGAGGCCAGCGACGCGAGCGATGATTCAGGAGGCACCCCTGAGGATGCATTGGGGGATTTATCTGACTGACCGCGTGTTGTCCCTACTTCCTTACCCTGCGCAGACAGAGTTCGGGTCTTGCCCTAAAGGTTGTAAGAGCATTTTGGGAGGGGGGGCCCGTCATGTAAAAACTCGTATTCAGCGTAACGGTAGAAGCAATATCACTCATACGCCTACGCCAAGCGACTGATTTCGTGACGAGCTGGTTGGCTAGTTTACCTTTGACCCGCGTGGGCCTCGAGTCAGCCTGCGGAGGGCTGTGGTGCCTCGAGCGTCTTCTGAACGAGCCCATAAAACCTGTAATGAAAACCTCCAGAGAGGGCGCGGCGGCGGCAGTATGGGCTGCACGCAAGCTAGGCCTGGCCCGGCTCGCGATGGGCTCGCGAGGGGAGGCAGCTGAGGCGAAGCGGTAACCAGAACGCAAGAGATTACTCGAACGAGACTAAACACCCCTTCCCCGAACACACGCAAATCCTTGAGCTCAAATACAACTTAAATTCAACAGGGGAAAATGGCAACCAAGGGGGAAAAGCAACGAAAGCAGAAAAAAGGCCGCGTCCGGCACCTAGTCTAGTCTTGGACGTCTTCTCACCAGTGCGGAGCTAAGTGCTGCCACTGGGCGTCGGAGGGAGCCCCAGGGCCTGAGGCCGGCACCCCTGAGACTCCGGGGCGTGTACAACCCCACTCATTATTACGTGAGAGTGTCACGGGGCGGCGAGCTTCACAGGCACTGGGCCTTCTTCACAGGTACCGGCCTTGCTTCATATCGCCAGACGAGGGCCCCGCCTTGTGCCACACTCTAGTGCCACCGACGACGACCAGAAACCAGGACGCCGTCGATGGGGTATAGCGGTCGCCAGCGGTTCCCCCGACGATCACAGGTCCTCTGCCAGGGGCAGGCTCTAGGGCACCTCCCCAGCAGAGGGCCTACCTCCTGAGGACGCCTTGCTCCGAACGCCGCAGTGGTGATGTTGGATCTTGGCCCCTCTCCTGCAGCCCCCGGGGCCCTCCTCCTGAGGGGTAGGAAGCTGCGAGAGTGGGGTAGCCGCCCGTTGTCGTGACCTGCACTTCTTGTGATCCATGGTTGGTGTATGCCTGCTCCTGAGGAATTAGTGGTACCTGATACTCGTTGTTTCCAGCGTAGCCGACGGGGCCTCCTCGGGGCTCCCGGAAGAGTTCGGCTTCTGGCGTCTCGTCCCCCCAGCTTGGGCTGAGGAGCGAGCCTTGTTCGTCCTCATGTGTGCGCTCTTGGTCCATCATGTGGAGCACGTACTCTTCTGGGGTCGCCACCCCGAAGGCCGCGCCATAGCACTCTGTGTGCCTCGCAGTCCTGCTTGATGTGCCCGCCTGGGGGTGATAGCGCGGCGGCCCATCGGGGCCGCGGGTTGTGGCGAGTCCTTCTTCGATGGCTGGGGGTAGAGGCAGCACCGCTGCTGGCCCGGGGCTGACGGCCTGGCCGGCGTTGGGGTGGTCTTGGAGTCCTCTCGGGCCCGCACGGGAGTGCACGGAGCCCCCGTGCGGTCCGCCCTGGACCTGAGGTGGGAGTTGTGTGCAGAAGGGGGGAGCCCCCGAGGCGGCGAAGCCCAGGAGCTCTGCCACCCGCTCTAGCAGCACGTCGCCACCGCCTTCCAGCAGCCTGCACTCCAGCAGCTCTCGGGCCACGGTGAGCGCGGCCCTCGAGTTCGCCTGCTCTCGTCGGGTGTACGGCATCGTGGCCGCGGCGTGGTGGGAGGCCCTCGCCGCCGACCGTGCCTGCCGTGTCATGAGAGCTGTCGCTGCCTGTCCACGCCGCCCGCGGCCCGCAGCGCCCTGCGGACCGCGAGCTGCCCGGGGCATGGGGTTGCCCGGTGCGAGCGGTTCTGCGTGGGCGGGCCAGGCCGCCCAGGGATCGGGGTTGCCTGCCTGGTCGCCAGACATGATGATGACGATGCGGCGGGACGCGAAGCGGCAGAAGGTGGATTCCGGCGCACCCCTACCTGGCGCGCCAAATGTCAGATTTTGGGTTCCGGCACACCCTCTAGGTTCGAACTCTAGGGTGCGCACGGAGATTTCACCCTCTACCTACCTACACCTCACCGCCTCGCTATGATCTAAGCAATCAAAAGAACAACACAAGAGACACAGAGTTTATACTGGTTCAGGCCACCATTGTGGTGTAATACCCTACTCCAGTGTGTTGTGTGGTGGATTGCCTCTTGGGCTGATGATGAACAACACAAGGAAGAACAGCCTCACGAGGGTCTGTTCTTGGCTGGTGTGATGAACTACTAGAGGGAGTTCAGTCGCTCTCTCTCTCTATTGGTTTCCTGGTGAGGATTCCCTTCTGTCCTCTCCCTACTTTGTGGTGGCTAGTCCTATTTATAGGCAAAGGCCCTGGGCCTCCTCCCAAATATTGAGCGGGAAGGGCGCCAACAACTGGCCATTTTGAAGGGGAACATCCAGTACACTTATCCTGACTAAAGTTGGTCCTCGCCTGCTAAAGGCTCTGGTGGTGATGCCGGCTTGGGCTCCACAATGACCTCCATTTTGCCGTTCTGCTGGTCTTGGTCTTGTTGCACCGGAATGGATGCCTTTTCTTGATGCTCCCGCCTGCGCTTGCTCCCTTTGCACCAAAGAGGAAAGAAGGACACTGCGTGGGCTGGCGCCCGCCTGGCGCCCTTGGTCATCATGGCTTGCATCATGGGCACCTCGTGAGGTACCCCGCCTTGATCTCTCCGCCTGCTCGCGAGCCAGCCTGACGAGGCCGCGCCTGAGGAAGCCTCCTGTCGTCCGCCCCATGAGGCTTGGCCCCTCGTGAGGGTCTTGAGTTCGTGCTGATGAAGGTGGGCCATGCTGGGCCGCCCCTTGAGCCATGCCGCAGGCCGCAGGCCGCAGGCAGGCAAGTCTGGGGACCCCCGTTCCTAGAACGCCGACAGGGGCGCTTGATATCCACTACCTTTATAAGAAGATAAGGATCCGTCTTTTTTCTCCACGCCTTCTTCCTCCTCAGTCTATCTGCCATTCGAGCTCCAGCGCCCAAGTCCCAATCTCTTCCATTGCCACCAAACACCCCAGCCATGTCCGTCTCTGGACTGCAGGGCGAGTGGATGGCTTCCTCTGTTACAGAGCAGAACATCAAGGAGCTCCGGAAAGCTGGATACCTGGCCGCGGATATAATCCCCTGGCTCCCTGCCAAAAAGGAGATCACTCCCACTCCGAAGCCCAATGAGAGGGTAGTGTTCATCCCCCATTTCCTTCGAGGAGTAGGGTTTCCCCTTCATCCTTTCATCCGCGGTCTCATGTTTTACTATGGGTTAGATTTTCATGATCTAGCCCCAAATTCCTTCCTCAATATTTCGGTGTTTATCGTCGTGTGCGAGGCATTCCTCCACGTCCCTCCCCACTTTGGCCTATGGCTCAAGGTCTTCAATGTGAAGCCGAAGGTGGTTGAAGGCCAACACACAGAGTGCGACGGCGCCATGTTGAGCAAACTCCCCAATGTCACCTGGCAAAAGGGGACCTTTGTGGAGACTGTCAAAGGATGGCAGCAGGGGTGGTTCAATATCAAGGAACCCCGCGATGCCGCATGGGCCGCCGCTCCAGAGTTCAAGTCCGGGCCCCCGATGCGGCTTACATCCTGGCTCAATAAGGGCCTAGATTGGGAGTCGCCTGACGAGGTGACGACACTGGAGAACCGCATCAAGGGCATGATAAACAAGAACACCAGCCTTGTCAGCGTGATCCAGGTGATGCTTTTTCGCCGGATTCTCTCTTGTCAACACCGAACTCAACATATGTGGGAATTCGACCCGGCCAGTCCTCGGACCCTGTAGCGGTTCTTTGGCACGATGCACGAAGACATATGGAAGCTGCTCTTCAAGGCTCAAAAGTCGTGGCCGGAAACGACCGAAGACCACGGCCTCGATAGCACTCATCCGGCTACTTCCGTAAGTTTCATAATGACTTTAATTTACAAATCCAAGGAGTATATTGAACTTTCCAGTACTCCCACTGGGCTGGACAAAGAAGGCGGAGCAAATCCAATGTCCAGCTCTGTTGCCCGAAGACCCAGCCATCCCTTTGTTGACGAAGATGCTAGTTTCGGCGCCATATCAGGCGCCGGAGAAGAAGGCCAAGAAGAAAGGCAAGGAGGCTAGAGGTGGCCACCGCCGTAAGGGCGCTTCGGACGTTATCTCCGAAGATACGGAGACCTCCTCCTCTCATGACGAAGATGTAGTCGAGGAAGAGAGCAATTATCCCCACAAGGGGTAAAGAAGAAAAGGGAGGCTTTCGCGGATCTAGAGGTGACCAAGAAGGGGAAATCCTCCCTTTCAGATGATTCCGAAGCGGATGCCGATGCCATCCCTGAGTGGCACCCTAGGTCGAAGCCCTTGGCAGGATCGTAAGTATCCGAATACACCATACACATATCCAAATTTTATGCCTTGTTATTTTAACATACTGAATTGTGCATTGTAGTCCGGCTCACGACCTCCCCCAACGATCATCTTCATCTCAGAATTCGCTATGGCCGAACGCGATGGAGAGCGACTCGCCTCCGCAGGTCTCTCCACCCACCGCTACAGACAACACCGAAGTGTTGTCCCGAAGAACCCCTCCAGGTCACGGGGAGGCGCGGGAGGCCGTGAAGGTGGCGACGGAGGGTAATACCTCTGTCGTCGAAGAGAGGGGGAAATCAACATCCATGGAGACCGGCAATGGGGGCCATGCTCAATTCGGCCCCCAACCAAATTATTTCGGAGACCCATACGGCTCCGGAATCGGTTCAACAGGCTCCTTCGAGAGAAGGGGGCACGCCATCTCCACCGGCATCCTCTATCAATTCGGAGGCGCCAGACACTCTGGTGGAAGCGCTTCAGAGTGCTTCCTTTGTGGAGGGACACCGTACCCTTATGGGTGCGGTGGTTAAAAAGGTTCGGTCCGCTAAGAGCGGATTGAACAAAGCTTATACTAGCCTTTTAACAGGCTTTGAGTTATGTGACATAATATATTTTTTTGGCTATTTGCAAAAGGAATGCATGTGTATAGATAGTAGACCCTGAGACTCTGCTCGGCGTTTCGTGAAGAAAGGCCGAACAGAGGATCGAATAATACTTCGCAGGAGCTAACATATATGTCTCGTTTGATGAACAGGCTGCGAAGCTAGCAGCAACCTTGCATGCTGCCAAAGTGTCCGAACTAAAGCGGAAGTTTGAGGAAAAACAAGGTATGCGATACCGAAGCATATCTGAAATGATATGAGTTCCAATTTGTTATCTAAGCTTTATGATTACGCTCGTAGGTGGCACGTCTAAGGTCGAGGCCCTCAAGAGTGCTCTGGCCGAGGCCAAGAAGGAGGCGGACGAGGAGCGAGCCGCTCGCCGGAAACATGAGGCGAGGTTGGATGAAGTCTAACAAGAGCTCACGGATACTATTAGCAAATGTGAGTCCTTGGAGCTCAAGGTGTTGGATCGAGACTCTGAACTTGCTACGACGCTCCAAAGTGCTAAGGAGGCCCGGGTTGAAGCCCAAGGCGCCTGTTAGGAGATCCAAGAAGCTAACCAGATTGCAGCGGGTAAGGCCTTTAATATGCAGAGCAAATTCGTAAGGAGAAAGTACACCTTACTTGCACACATTTGGAGTTCTCCAGGAGCGTTTGCCGATCTGCCCCGAAGTATTGCAGATGCTACAGATTTCTTCCGAGCCGAAGAGGGAAGATCAATAGAGAAGCTGTTCTGGTCGCAGTACCTTGCACCAGAGCATCCTGTGCCCCTCAATGATCAGCTGAAACAGCTGACCGAGCTACATAGGGTGGCCGAACTGACCTTCAAGGATGTCATAGTCCGTCTTTGGCTAGCCGAACCCATACCTAGTAGCTACTTTGGGCTTGTGAAGCGGCTAGTCGATGCCTGCCCACGGCTTGATGCGATAAAGTGGTTAGTCTCTATCGAAGGTGCTCGGATGGCCTTCGCCCGTGTCAAGGTGCAGTGGGCGAAGATGAATGCCACTAGTCTTGCAACCGAGGGACCGCCCGCAGGCAAGGAGCATCGTATGCCGGAGCGATACTTCAACGACGTCCTGGAAGCATCACGCATTATAGAGGGCCTGTGTTCGAAGGATATCATTTTTGAATGAATGTATCTGTGCCGCCCAAACTTTGTATAATGAAAACAAGGCATTTGTATAATTTTAGTCTTGTTTCATCTGATATTATTTATCCTCCATTACGGCCGTTTATTGAAGCTGAGAGTTGGCCAGTCATCGGCTTCAGCCCCTTACGTAGATACTACGGGGGTGTTCGGAGCAGCACAAAAACACACTTAACCCAACGACTTGGTCCTTAAAGGAGGTGCTAGTGCGGTGAACCAGGCAATCAGACTATGCAGCTTTATAATTCTCACTTAGCCATAGGGGTTCGACAATAAGATTGTAGGAGCATCCCCTGGTATTGTTCGGTGATCCGAACTTGGTTGCTGTAGACACCTGACTAGGTAAAAACTAGTCCTTCGTGTGACACAGAAAATATCGCAAGAGATTTATACCGAGTCACCGAATAGCTGACCAGCTCTCACCCCATCATGACAGTCAGTTTTGGCTTTCTCTACTGAGGTGTTTATCTAGATAACCAGAAACACAATCGCAGTAGTTCTCCCTTTACTTCCTTAGCCGAACAATCGGAATGTAAGGTAGTAACCACAGGAGCCGGGCAACCCAACTATTGACCCAAGACATGATTCGGAGCCGATGCATATAATACTAGATTCGGGACGCCGAATTGTACTGTAGAAGTGTTCGGACTTATGTTATATTTAAGAATTATACGAGGCTGAATGGAGCCCCCGGCGATTTAGGTCGTGCCGAGGTGTACATGACAATCAGACGAAAGAGAAGGGGGAATACATATTAGGAAATAAGCCAGTACCGAATAGTTTGGGCAAAAATCTGTTTCCATTATAGTCTGATTGATACGGCAAAACGTATTTGTTCATATAATGCTATAAGCATCGAGACTATTTTACATGCCAAGCGAAAGGGAAACCAGTGTATAGGTACTAAAAAGGGGAAGAGGTGATCTTGAAAGATCCTTTAGGTACTCCGCCGTACATTTGCGCTGCTTTTTGCCTTGGTGTGTGATTCTTTGAGAGGATTAATGAATAGGTTTTCATAAGGGGCCGGTAAAAGGGCCCTTGGTACCATAAAAAGGTGATGTGGGTTGTAGGGAACCTGAAAAACACGAAGTTAAGAAAAGGGTAGATATGGGGGTCCAGGTACAGTCGAGCCGAATTGTGGACTTTATACTTGATATGCCTCCATCGTCGCCCATGGTATCTTTAGGGCGTAGTTATGTGCATGCGGTACATACGCTGTTGTTCGGTTGGCGCTAGGACAGAGGCCGGATTGCTAATCGAGCTCCTGGCGAGCTGGACTATCATTCTGTGGGTAGTCCGGACTCGTTCGACAGGGCCCAGGGGCTTGACTGCCGATGTGGAGTTCGGCTTGATAAGGCCGACCTGCACTTCCGCTACGAGGGCCGCGGTGTGTTCCTCAGTACGGAGGGAGCAATCCATGTTTCCATGGACTCTAATAACACCGTGTGGTCCTGGCATTTTGAGTTTTAGATAAGCACAGTGCGGGACCGATTGAAGTGGGCAAACACAGTTCATCCGAGCAGTGCATCATAGGCACTGCAGAAAGGGACAATGCCGAAGATCAAGTTTCGCTTCGGAAGTTGTCCGACGAATCAAAGACGACTTCCAATGTGATTGAGCCCGTGCAGCGGGCCTCTACACCAGGTATTACTCCTTTAAAGGTAGTTTTGGTGGGCTTGATTCTTGATGAGTCAATACCCATTTTCCGGATTGTGTCCTGATAGAGCAGGTTAAGACTGCTGCCGCCATCCATAAGGACTCTCGTGAGGTGGAATCCATCGATAATTGGGTCGAGGACCAATGCGGCTGAACCTCCATGACATCTACTGGTCGGATGGTCTCTGCGATCAAAGGTGATCGGGCATGCTGACCATGGGTTGAATTTTGGGGCGAATGGCTCTATCGCATAGATGTCCCTTAACGTGCGCTTGCGCTCCCTCTTGGGGATGTGAGTAATGTATATCA
The DNA here is from genome assembly GCF_002162155.2 of Triticum dicoccoides. Lineage (NCBI taxonomy): Eukaryota > Viridiplantae > Streptophyta > Magnoliopsida > Poales > Poaceae > Triticum > Triticum dicoccoides. Next base: position 417,702,826 of record NC_041389.1, on the reverse strand, counting down.
TGTTCACCGTCTTGACCTCGTGGGTGGGGATTTCTTTTGTACCCCTATGTTCGGTGGGCGAGGCTCCTCGTCGTCATCCTCGCTGGGCGACCCTTTCCCAGTGTGCTTGGTGTTTAACTTACCAGCCTATTTAATATTCCAGCAACTTCTGTTGGTATGGTTGGCAAGCTTGTCCAGGGTGCCGTGAATCTGGCAAGGTCGATCGAGTATTCGGTCTAGGCTAGATGAATCGTCTTTGTTTCTTTTGAATGGCCTCTTCCGCTAACCAGGTTTGGAGCCACTGAATCCGGCATTGACCGCTGTGTCTTCGGCATTGTCAGTGTTGTTACGACGCTTGTTTTTGTTGCATCGGGGCCTGCCGTTTCTGCTCCTTGCTTCGGAAGTGCCAGGATTGCTGATACTATTGCTTCTACGGGCAAGCCAGTTATCTTCGACTGCGCAAAAGCGGGTCATGAGTGATGTGAGGGCTGCCATGGACTTCGGCTTTTCTTGGCCGAGATGTCGGGCAATCCATTCATCATGGATGCTGTGTTTAAAGGATGCTAGAGCCTCGGCGTCCGGGCAATCAACAATTTGGTTCTTTGTAATTAGGAACCGGGTCCAGAATTTTCTGGCTGACTCTCCGGGCTGCTGGACTATGTGACTGAGGTCATCGGCGTCCGGAGGCCGGATATAAGTGCCCTGGAAGTTGTCTCTAAAGGCATATTCCAGGTCTTCCCAGCTTCCAATAGAGTTTTATGGGAGGCTATTTAACCAATGCCGAGCTGGTCCCTTAAGTTTGAGGGGGAGGTATTTGATGGCATGTAGATCGTCACCGTGAGCCATGTGAATGTGGAGAAGAAAATCTTCAATCCATGTTGCGGGGTTCTGTTGTGCCATCGTATGATTTGATGTTCATGGGTTTAAACCCTTCTGGGAGCTGGTGCTCCAGTACCTCATCAGTGAAGCATAGGGGGTGTGCTATGCCTCTGTATCGGGCAACGTCACGACGCGGTTCGGATGGAGTCCGTATGCGGGTTTCAGCCCGGGTGAAGCTGTGCTTGTCGTGCCAGGCTTGATGGCCATCTTATCGCGCTGGGGCACGCCACCTTGGTCCATAGATTGATCTGGTCTGATCGGCTCTATTAGCCAGGTCCTGTCGTCGGTCATAAGTGTATGCTGCAGCTGCTGTCTCTCTGCCTTTATGGCGGGGTGGTGCAGGCTGCTGTTCGGATTGAGTCGCCACTCTGTCCCGGCCATGTGGTGATCGGTCAGGTCCGTCGGCAGCGTTACGCATTGGCGGTATAGGCTCTGGGGCCTCGTTGTCGAATTGGGGTAGCAGCTTGCGCTTCGGGTAACTCTTAGTTGGGCGTTCGAGGCCATATTCCTCGGCTGCCAGGACATCGGTCCATCTATCATTGAGCAGATCCTAATCAGCTTGAAGTTGTTGCTACTTCTTTTTCAGGCTTCTTGTAGTGGCTATTAGCCGGCGCTCAAAGCACTCTTGTTTGAGGGGTTCCTCTGGCACGATGAATTCTTCGTTGTCGAGGCTCTTGTCCTCTTCGGAGACCGGTAAGTAATTACTATCCTCCGAGCCCTCATTCCCGATAGGATCATCGGGGTTGACTTGCTCGGATGTTGGTTCGATAGGGGCTTCTTGGTCTTCGGCGTTATCCGGAGTATTGTTGTCTCGGGCGCCAGTATTACTGTCCTTTTCGCACGTGATTTCGAGCGGCACCGCTGACGTCGACGCCTTGGTGGTGCCACGGGGGCCTTGTCCTCGACTGGATCCTTACCACCATCATCATCGTCCACTTTGGGTGTGTCCAGCATGTGCACGTCGTATGTGGAAGTGGTCGTCCAGCATCCGGTAAATGGCGGGTTCTGGCTTTGCTCCTCTTCGGCATCGTTGTCCATACCGTCGATGTCTTCGGAGGTGTAATCGAGCATGTCGGTTAAGTCCTCGATAGTGGCTATAAAGTGGGTGGTGGGTGGGACGTAAAATTCCCCGCTCTCAGCCCCTAGTGTGGGCTGGGCGTAGTTCGGCAACGATCCTTCTGTAATGGCGAGAGATCGCATTAAGTCTGGGCCTCGTTTAAAAGTGAGGTCTGGACAGGGAAGCGAGAGTCCGTGGAGCAGGGCGGGACATGAGTTCCCTGGCTGAGCTCGCATAACATGGACCTCGAGAGTCCGGATCTGGTGGTCGGAGGTGAGTCCGACTTCGTGTCGATGAAGGGATCCTGGTATGACTTTGGGCCTGCCGGTGAAACGATCACCTCCGTATCTCCGGTGTTGAGCTCTATGGCTGTGGAGAGTCCAATGGGGTCTAAACTCCCATCTTCGGACTCGGTGGGGTGTTCCGGATCTAAGGCCAGAGCTGTGGTTGAGGCCGCGAATCATTGGAAGATCAAGTCTCCTTGGATATTGGCGACATAGTTTAGGTTTCCAAAACTGATCTGATGACCAGGGGTGTAGGTGTCGATCTGCTCCAAATGGCCAATCGAATTGGCACGTAGCGCGAAGCCGCCGAATATGAAGATTTGGCTGGGGAGAAAACTTTCTCTCAGGGTGGTACTGTTGTAGATGATAGATGGAGCCATTGAGCCTTCTGGCGATGACACAGTGGAACTCACAATGAAAGCACCAATGTCGATGTCAAAACCGGCAGATCTCGAGTAGGGGGTCCTGAACTGTGCGTCTAAGGATCAAAGGTAATAGGAGGCAGGGGACACGATGTTTACACAGGTTTGGGCCCTCTTAATGGAGGTAATACCCTACTTCCTGCTTGATTGACTTTGATGAGTATAGGGGTTACAAGAGTTGACTACCTCGAGGTCGTAAGGACTAAACCCTCCAGTTTATATAGGCACCGGAGGGGACTAGGGTTGTACAAAGTCGGTTTACAGAGGAAGTAAACTACACATTCGGACGCCAAGCTTTCCGTCCACGCAAAGGAGAGTCCCATCCGGACAGGGGATAAATCATTCTATCTCGTATCTTCACGGCCCATCAGTCCGGCCCCTGTCACATAGGCCGGCTCCCCGAGGACCCCATAGTCCAGGACTCCCTCAGCTACCCCTAGGTGAGTGGCTAGGCGAGTATCATAAATACCACCAAAAAATCACCAACTAAGGCATTATTATGTAATCGTCATGCAACAATCGCCCCCATGTTAAATTGTCTATCCCCCAACAACACACTCTTAAGAATTCTCAAGTCAGGGGTGCAAAGATGGCTATGATCATGTTTACTATTAATGAATCTACCAATGAAGAGAGTAAAATAATGTACAACAGGAAAGTGAATGTTCCCCATAATAGCTTGGCTTATCCTTCTTGTTTCACCCCTAATGATACTAAGTAACAATTCATTGCATTCATATTTGCGAGGCTTGGCACATATCCCCCAGTAAGGATTTTTACAAGCTTCACAAAATTCTCTAGGTTCATGCGAAACAAAATTTCATCTAATTTAAAAATACATCATGTGAATTGCGATGAGGCACATAAGGAAATTTTCGCACAAAAGAATCAGAAACATTATAGTATTACGAGCACTTATCTGACACGAAGTCTGTCAACTCGCATTGTGTACGCACATGTAAAACTCCTCCTTAATACTGGCTTGAGCCATGAAGGAATCCACAGCCATTCACACAGGCACACAAGGGCTTCCCGTGGAGGTTTGAGGTCTGGCTCACGTATAGCAAGCCTTGGAGGGCTGTCTCTCGAGGAACCACCTTGGAAATTTTTCCTAAACATATTCTTCTTCTGAATTGTTTCTGAAATTTTTAGTGACTCAAAATAAAAGTGAACCAAACTCAACAAAATTGATAGCAACTACTCCTACAAGTGCCTAGAAACTATATCATGCATTAAAACTACTTTGGACCATATAAATTCAGCATGCAAGCTCAAGAACATGATCACCACCGCATCAAAAATTTGCAATGTATAAAGCACTAGAACAAAAACTAATTGGACCATTGGAGGATTCACATACCAAAGAACCTCCCAAAATAGTTTCAAAAACGGAGTTCCGAGCAAGGAGATCAAAAATTGCTTGCAAAGGAGCAAGAACACGGGTTTGAGAAAGCTAGTGATTTTTTCTGGAGGAAGAAGAAGAAGAGAGTGGGCGGTTGGATAAGTGAGTGGGTCCCCGTGGGACCCACAAGCCCACATGGCGTGCCCTGGGGGGGTGGTGCTACCTGTGAGCTTGTGGCTCATAGGTGTACCCCCCTGGGGTGTGTTCAATGCCAAAAATTCTTCAATATTCTACAAAAAATCATACTAAATTTTTAGGGCATTCTGAGAACTTCTATTTTCAAGTCATTTATTTATTGCATGGAAAATTCAGAAAACAGGAAAATCATGGCATTTCTACTTTATTAACTTTAAATAACAGAGATTAAATGGTGGGCAGTAGGTTGTGCTTACTAAATTCATTGACCACATGCCACTAAAAAAGAATCCATTAATAAGGTTGATCAAGTATTATTAACAAATCATTTTCCAATGACATGAAACCGAACAATCTTCGTATAACACTAAGTTACCTCAACAGAGATATGCATCTCCCTAATAATAAGAGTTTCATATTTCTTTTTGATTGAAGCAAGAGGGAATTCAAAACTTCAATAGTAATTGTTGAAGCCTTCTCAATAACATTAATACCATTCACTTGAAATTGTTTCTTTGGAAAATGTGTTGTATGCTCATTACCATTGATTTGGAATGTGACCATGCTTTTGTTGCAATCAATATCAGCCCCTGCAGTGTTCAAGAAGGGTCTACCAAGGATAATCGACATGTTGTTATCCTCGGGCATATCAAGTATAACAAAGTCTTTCAAGATAGTAACATTTGCAACTACAACAGGTACATCCTCACAAATACCGATTAGTCAGCCATTTGCAATGATATTTCAGTAGGTGTGAGCTTATTCAAATCAAGTCTTCTATATAAAGAGAAAGGCATAACACTAACATCGGCTCCTAAGTCACATAAAGCAGCTTTGCCATAATTTCTTCTAATGGAGCATGGTATGGTGGGTATTCTTGGATATCCTAGTTTCTTAGGTACTCCATCCTTAAAAGAATAATTTGCAAGCATGGTGGAAATTTGAGCCTGACAATATCTTTCATGTATTTAGCATATGCGGCCATGTTCAAAATATCAGTCAAACGAGTATGCAAAAGGACTGGCCTAAGTATTTCAGCAAAGTGTTCAAATTCTTTTTCATCCTTATTATTAGATGGTTTAGTTGGTAAAGGCATGGGTTTCTGAACCCATGGTTCTCTTTCCTTACCATGTTTTGTAGCAATGAAATATGTTTTATCATAACATTTATTCTTATCAGGTGGGTTATCAAGATCACTGCAGGTTCTATTTCAGCATCATTATCAGGTTCTTTATCATTGTCTGGTTGAGCATCTACATGAACATCCTCATTATCATTATCATTATCAATAGGTTAATGCTCATTACCAGATTGTGTCTCAGCATCAGAAATAGAAACAGCATTACTATTCTCACAAGGTTTTCTACCTCGGGTTCACTAGAAGCATGCAAAGTCCTATCATTTTTTTTTCTTTTTCTTCTTAGAAAGACTAGGTGCATAAATATTCATTTTGAGAATGTTGTTCAATTATTTTAGGATGAACTTCAGGATATACTAGCTCCTGAGTCATTCTACCTCCTCTAGTCATTACTCTAACAACATGATCATTCATATTACTATCTATTCCATTAAGCAAATCATTTTGTGACTTAGCAACTTATTCTAACCAAGTTTGGACCATGGAAGCATGTTTTCCTAGACCTTTAACTTCATTAGCAATTCTAACCATTAAGTCACTCAAACGATCTATCATGTAAGCATTGTGTTTCAATTGTTTCAAAAAATACGCATTAGAATTTTCTTTCTTAATGATGCAATTATCAAATTCATCCAAGCATTAACTAGAAGATTTATTGTAAGGAATATCACCTTCATCAAATCTTACAATAGAATTTACCTCTACTACCTGTGTAGGGATGTCGAGTCCATGCGTTTCTTCAATAGGTGGTAAACTCTTAACATCTTCAACTTTAATACCTTTTTCTTTCATATATTTCATTGCCTCTTGCATATCTTCAGGACTGAGGAATAGAATACCTCTCTTCTTCGGAGTTGGTTTAGGTAGTGGTTCAGGAAATGTCCAATCATTATCATTCCTCAATATATTATTCAATAATTCTTTAGCTTGTTCAGGAGTTTGTTCCCTGAAAACACAACCAACAACTATCTAGGTAGTCCCTAGAAGCATGGGTTAGTCCATTATAAAAGATATCAAGTATTTCATTTTTTCTTAAGACGGTGATCAGGCAAAGCATTAAGTAACTGGAGAAGCTTCCCCAAGCTTGAGGAAGATTCTCTTCTTCAATGTGCACAAAGTTAAATATTTCTTATAAGGCAGCTTGCTTCTTATGACCAGGAAAATATTTTTCAAAGAAGTAATATATCATATCCTAGGGACTACGCACACAACCAGGAGCAAGAGTATTCAACCATAACTTAGCATCATCCTTTAGTGAGAAAGGAAACAACTTAAGAATATAGTAGTAGCGATTTTTTCCTCATGAGGAAATAGGGTGGCAATGTCATTCAATTTAGTAAGGTGTGCCACTACAGTTTCAGTTTCATAACAATGAAAAGGATCAGATTCAACCAAAGTAATTAGCTCAGGATCGACAGAGAATTCATAATCCTTATTAGTAACAAAGGTGAAGTAGAAAACTTAGGATCATATTTGATTCTAGCATTCAGAGATTTTTCTTTCAACTTGCCTAATAGTTTCTTAAGATCACCTCTATCATTACAAGCAAGAAGTTATCTAGTTATCTCCTCACCCACAACATAACCCGCGAGTATCTTAGGCATTTAAATTCTAGGGTAGCTAGGCCTAATAGGTGAATCATAATTTTCAGTTTGAATAATTTCATCTATTTCAGCATTCTCGAATTCTTTAGCTTTAGCAAGTTGTTCATCAAGAAATTCACCTAGTGGCACAGTATCATCAAACAAAGTATTAGCATCATCAATAGCACATTCATAGTAGAAGTAGCATCATCAATTACTTGTGACATATTGGAATTAATAGCAAGTGGTGGTGTCTCAACCTTACTCAAAACTGAAGCTGAATCAAGTGCAAAGCTAGATAACAGTTCATTACCTCCCCTTGTCCTAGAGGGAACAATCTTGGTTCTATCATCCTTAAGATTCTTCATAGTGATCAACATGTATAAATCCCAAGTGACTCAGCAAATAGAGCTATGCTCCCCGGCAACGGCGCCAGAAAAGGTTCTTGATAACCCACAAGTATAGGGGATCACAATTTCGAGGGTAGAGTATTCAACCCAAATTTATTGATTCGACACAAGGGGATCCAAAGAATATTTGCAAGTATTACCAGTTGATTTTTCAATTCCATCACACCTAGAGAACTAAATATCTGCAGCAGAGCGATCAGTAGCACAGTAATATTCATAGCGGTAGTAGCAATAGCAACAGTAGTAGTAACGGTAATAGTAGTATTTTGTAGCAATTGTAATAGCAGCAGCAGTATTAACTTAGCAAAGATCAATATATGAAAAGCTCGTAGGCATTAGATCGGTGATGGATAATTATGTTGGATGATATTCATCATGTAATAGTTATAACCTAGGGCGACAAAGAACTAGCTCCAATTCATCAATGTAATGTAGGCATGTATTCCGTATATAGTCATACGTGCTCGCGATAAGAACTTGGATGACATCTCTTGTCCTACCCTCCCGAGGCAGCGGGGTTAATATGGAAACTAAGGGATATTAAGGCCTCCTTTTAATAGAGAACTGTAAAAAAGCATTAGCACATAGTGAATACATGAACTCCTCAAACTATAGTAATCACCGGAAAGAATCCTAACAATTGTACCCTCCCGTGTCAGCGGGGTTAATAAGGAAACTAAGGGATATTAAGGCCTCCTTTTAATAGAGAACTAGAAAAAGCATTAACACATAGTGAATACGTGAACTCCTCAAACTATGGTAATCACTGGAAAGAATCCTAACAATTGTCACCTTGGGATATGTGGATCATAACACGTAATGGGTGTGTATAACTTGTAAGATTGAATCGAGAACTCAAATATATTCATGAAAACATAAAGGGTTCACATATGAAATCATGGAACTCGGGCTCTAATGACAAGCATTAAGCATAGCAAAGTCATAGAAACATCAATCTCAGAACATAGTGGATACTAGGGATCAAGCCCTAACAAAACAAACTCGACTACATGATAGATCTCATCCAATCTATCACCGTCCAGCAAGCCTACGAAGGAATTACTCACTCTCGGTGGTGAGCATCACAAACTTGGTGACGGGGGATGGTTGATGATGATGATGGCGTCGAATCCCCCTCTCCGGAGCCTCGAACGGACTCCAGATCAGCCATCTTGATGAAGAACAGGAGGTGGCGGCGGCTCCGTATCATAAAACATGATGATTCCTTCTCTCTATTTTTTTGGACGAATAGGTACTTGTGGACTTGGAAATAGGGTTGTGGGAGTTTCCTGGGGCCCACAAGCCTGGTAGGCGCGCCCCTGGGCTTGTGGCGCCCTGGTGGCCCCCATCTGGTAATTCTCATTGCCAGTATTTTTTACATATTCTGAAATAATTCTCCGTATTCAACTTAATCCAAGAACTTTTATTTTGCACAAATGCAACACCATGGCAATTTTGCTGAAAACAGCGTCAGTCCGGGTTAGTTCCATTCAAATCATGCAAATTAGAGTCCAGAACAAGAGCAAAAGTTTCTGGAAAAGTAGATATGTTTGGGACGTAAGACTAACATAATTGAATCATATAAGAATCCCTCAACGAGCGACAAAGAATCACTCCAAAGTTCTTATTAAGTGGAGAACATAAGAAGAAATTGTTATAGGTAGCAAACCACCTCAAGGTTATCCTTTCTGATCAATCTATTGAACTATTCCTACAAGTGTCACAAACAGCCCTAGACTTCATACTAAAATAACACCATATGATATGCATCAATCAACTTTAATGTCACCTAGATACTCCAATGTCACCACAAGTATCCATGAGTCAATTATATGATATGCATCAAACAACTTCAGATTCATAATATTCAATCCAACACAAAGAACTTCAAAGAGTACCCCCAAAGTTTCTACCAGAGAAAATAGGATGAAAACGTGAATCGACCTCTATGCCTAGATTACCCCAATATCGCCACGGGAATCCGCAAGTTCATTGCCAAAACATATATCAAGTGAATTTCACCACGGGTATTTACATGCAAGACATACATCAAGTGTTCTCAAATCCAAAATATTCAGGGCGATAATAGTGAAACCTCAAAGAGAAAGACTCAATCCATCACAACAAGATAGAGATGGAAGAACACCATATGATCCAACTATATTAAAAAAAAGCTCGCGGTACATCAAGATCGTTCCACATCAAGAACACGAGAGAGAGAGAGAGAGAGAGAGAGAGATCAAACACATAGCTACTGGTACATACCCACAACCCCGAGGGTGAACTACTCCCTCCTCATCATGGAGAGCGCCGGGATGATGAAGATGGCCTCCAATGATGATTTTCCCCTCGGGCAGGTTTCCGAAAAAGGCCTTCAAATGTGATTTCTCCAGAACAGAGGCTTGCGGCAGAGTCAAAGTTCTAGGTTAACTTTCAGGGGTTTCCGAATATATAAGAATTTTCAGCATTGGAATCACG
>NC_041389.1:417668471-417692804 GCF_002162155.2 Triticum dicoccoides | reverse complement strand
GGTCTTCTGGTACTCCCTCAAAGCTTTAGGGGTATGTTATGTTCCAAAAAAGTTGTCAAAAAGTTTCATCACATTAGGACTTTGTTTGGTATGGATTTTCTCAAAAACCAAAATAAGCAGAAAACAACAACTGGCACTGGGCACTAGGTTAATATGCTAGTCCATGGAAATCATATAAAAGTCATAAGAAAGTGCACCAAAACCATATAAAATTATTGCTAACATGGCATGAATACTTCATAAATTATAGATACGTTAGAGACGTATCATCAGGCACCCTAGCTTGTCAGCCAAACCGTGGAAGCTCTCGGGCTAAGTGTGTCGGCCCATGCTGACCTTTCTATTGGAAGATCCTACTGCTGACCCACGTACCTCTCCAGGACACGATAAGTTTTTCTCTTTGTGCTCTGCTTTATACATCGACCCACTTTAGGGCTTAGCATACGTCGTCGCTTGATAGTTCGAATGCATCCCTATAAATTGTGGAGTGGGATTTCGTAAAATCACACTTCTTCTTCCAGCTCTGGCTCTTACATGACCCTTCCCCTCCATTGTTAACAACGAAAACTTTGGATCTAAAAACCTTAACGATGACAAAACCGAGGGGGGCAGAGTGGTTGCCATCTATAGGCAGCATGCGATCTCTCCGAGAAGGTGCGATTTCTTCGATGAGGGGAAGGGAAGCAAGCCCTGTCGGCAACAAACTTGTATGAGCTGAAGATGATTGTTTAGAATGGCATGAAGTCACCGAAAATGACTAGAGATTCAATCATGTTTTGGTCTCTAGCCGAGTCAGCCCATGCCTCGTGTACCAACTTACGGTGCAGAAAACCTCAGACCCATCAATGGGGTAGCGAGTGTAGCTGGAAGTACCAGAGGGTAGTTCACACGGGGGTTTACATAGTTTCGGGCCCTTGTGGTGACACTAAGATAATACCCTATGTCTTGCTTTGTTTTGTATTCATGTGGGAGCACCTCGTACAAGGGTTATAAGAAGATGGAGAATATGACTACCGAGAGTTATGTCTATGGAATAGATTGATGTGAGCAACCCCAAGCATCGCCTTATAAAGAGGAAGAGAGCTAAGGTTTACGAGGCTCCTAACCAACCTCATGCATGAGGGCTGATTGTCTTGCACACCAAGATAAAGCTCTTGCTCTGAGCCGCCCCTTGACTGCCTCTTGGAGCCTTGATATTGCGAGGACCCTGGGTCCTAAGGTCGACCGAATACCGGGCTTCCCAACCGATGGTCCACCTCCGGTATATTGTACCATCAGCTGGTTCTTAGTTGATTAGTCTACTTGGTTTGTTGTTTTTCTTTTTTTAAAGAAAAATCTACGGCAAGCCCAACTTCGACTTAACAAATTCATCAATATGGCATGCAAGTGCATAGGATTTAGTTGTAGTCTTTTCGAACTAAGAGCATCGATCCCACTGGGAGTGTAGGAACTGAGTGTTACCTCTTGTAGTGAATTATGGATTTTTGTGTGAAAGTAATTGTCGACTAGAAACAAAGTGAGGGCAAAAGTAAATGGTGATTTTGGTGTAGAGCAAACTGAAAGTAAAGGACATAAAAATAAATAGAAAAGAACAGAACGAGTAACAAGTGGAAATGACAAAGGAGTAAGGTGTTCTCAGGGAGTCCAGAATCCCCATTGGTATGTTTCTAGCGCAATTTATGCATCCACATAATGGTCTAGATACTTATGCCACTCTTAACGATTATGCTGGGTGAAGTCGGATAAAGTACAAGTTCTACTCTAGGTAGACTTCGTGCCATGCACGCCACTACCATATTCTCCCCCTGCAGGTTATGACTAAGGTAATAAAGGATTACCCCATGGACTTGGCCTCTCTAAGGGATCTCTATAAATACTATATCAATTGCAAAGGGTAGAAGCAAAGGCTTTTACTGTCATCTCAAATTACCTTCAAATCCTAACTTCTACAACGATAGTGATACTCTTCGTGGCCTTTCGGCGACAATGTTGAGTGGGGCCCAGTAAAAACATTCACAAAAGTTTCTGAAACTAAGCATTCAACACAAGATCTCATATCAAACATAACGGTTCAGATCATATACATACCAAGGTTTATCCTTATCCCCGAGCACTAGGGGTCTACTCACACATGGAGACAACAAACATCATAAGGCTGGTGCCAGTAAACATGAGTAAATCACACAAGTAACACAAAAGACGATCCACTAGGGTTCCTGATGTTACGAAGAGATGGATGATGATGATGGTGCTAGTGGTGGTGATGATGAGGATGATAGTGGTGATGATGTTGTAGCCCCCTTGTTGCAACACCCTCGATTTTCCCTTCTAGAAAATTGTTTTCCAGTTTTGCCTCTTGTCTTTTTATTTTGGTGTTCTTGGATTTTATTTGCACGCTTGTGTCTATCTTAGAGTAATTGTCTTGCCTAGTCAATGGAATTAGGATTTAGCACCAAAACCCTAATTGGACTCCCTGTCATATTAAACCCCAGAGGGAACCATTGCACCACAACACCTGTTTACCTTGCACAAAATTTCACCATATTAATTAGGGAGTTGCTCCTACCCATATCTTCACCATTTCCACCCATAAATACCCACACCCAAGCCTGGTTTTGACCAGAGAATCCATTTAGTGTTTCTGCCAAACCTGCCAGTTTGTGAAGCAAGTGTATTTTCCATTATTCATTAAAGATGAAATTTTGCATGCACTGACAATGCCATGGACCTAGGGTAGGGTCATAGACCTGATCTATATGCCCTACCCAAGGTCACTACCCTAGAAGCAAGGACATTCAAAGCACAACAGGAAGTATCGACTAAAACCATCGAAGGCAATCCACTCGACCAGTCACGTCACTCGGATACCCCAATTTCACTCGACCTCGATGGAGGCATTCGACCATACAGGAGACCACTCGGAGTACATAAGACCTAGAGTCACTCAGGATTGCAACGGTCAGGCATTCACTCCGTAGTCTTAAAGATCATTAATAGCACTTTATAGCTGGCGTTACCAGTAACGCCCTATCTTAATGTACATTGAACCCCTATAACGGACTGGGGTCCTGGCGCACTCTATATAAGCCACCCCCTCCTCTGGGACAAGGGTTCGCACCCCTTATAACACACACCTATATTCCAGTCACCGCCTCACGGCACAAAGACATAGGGCTTTTACCTCCTCCGAGAGGGGCCTGAACTCGTAAACTCGTGTGTACAACCTCGCCGTAGCTAGGACCTCGCCTCCTCATACGTACCCCCTACTCTTACTATCAGCCTTAGTACCACGACAGTGTCACATCCCTAGTTCTGGTTTGCTCAAGGCTAGCTAGTCATGTATGCATCATGTTTAAATTCCATTTAATTTGAAATGAGGATTTGTGAAACCCTCAAAATCATTTCTGGAAATGACCCAATAAAAATTGCTCCAAAAAGGTCCAAGAAAATGCTCATGTTGCTCTCTGAAAATAATGGACAGAGATAAAAATCAAACCAATATTTTTAGGAGCTCACAAGTATTTATTTTGGGCATTTGGAATTAATGCATAATTATTTGCATTGGATATATATATGTTATATATATATAATATATTTCCAAAAATTATGCCATTTGTTGAGGAGCTCTGGAATAATACCACTAGCTCCTGCAAAAATTGGCATAAGAAAATAAAATGATTTAGTATTTTTATTAAATCAAAACAAATGTCAGAAAATAGAAAAGAAAAATAATGGGAAAACCTACCTGGCGCTTACATGCAGCCGTCTGGCCCAACACTGTGCGGCCTGGCCGGCCCAGTTGGCCAGCCCAGCCCACCTGCCCCCCCCCCCTCCTCTGTCGTCTTCCTCCACGACAGGAGGACGGGCGCGTGCCCGACGCGCGCACCTCCGCGCCGCGCCACCTCCTCCCTTCCTGCCTGCCTGTCCTCCCTCTCATCGCTCTGGATGCTCCACGCGATGCCACGCGCCGCCCCGTACCCCTCTCACTCTCCCCCGGTCCTCTCCTCTCCTCTCCCTCGCTTTCTCTCTCGTGTCTAAACGCGCCTGCCGCCGCCGACGAGCACCACCATGGCCACCGGCCACCCCTCGCCCTGCCGCTGCGCCCAGAAGCTCCGCCACATCGCGGGCTACCTCTACGTCAAGCCACGCACCTCGTGAGGCCCTGGAGATTCGCCATCGCCGTCGTCTTCAACTCCGGTCACCGAAGATCGTCTTCGCCGCCCCGCCGTCTTCAGCGCGTCCCCAAGCTCGCCGACAAGCCCGTCGAGTCCATCGTGAGCATCTCCCCGTTTCCCCTCTCTTCTCCCCCTCGTTCCCGCGTCGTAGTCATCGTTTCCACCATGGCCGAAGCCATCACCGCCGCAGCTCCTCGCCGTCGTGGCCATAGCCGCCGCAGCCCACAACCGAGCTCGCTGTTGCACTCAGTGCACTCTGGCGAGTCGCGCGGATACACTCGCAGCCTCCCCCGTGCCCTGCAACATCAAAACCCCGATGGCCGAACTCCGGCCACCGCACTCGTCATCACCGCCGTCGTTCTGGGCCACCTCCGGCGAAACCCCATGCACCGTTGGATGCGGCACTCCGCTAGCTCCCCGTAGCTCCTCTCCCTGTGTCGTCTGGACGCCGGAACAGCGACTCCGGCGAAGAACCGTCGCAGCTCGAGGTCGTCGCTGGCCGAACTCCGGTGAGGCCGACGTGGCTATCATTAGCGTCTAATCCCGCAGCCTAAACCACCCCACCAGCCGCTGAGTGTGGGCCCCAGGGCCAAGTCAAACCCTGGTCAGTGCGGGTTTGACCCGGGCTTAACCATTGTGTCACTGACGTGTGGCCCCCACACATCAGGTTTGACCCAGGTTGACTGCTGACGCAATGCTGACCTCAAGCTGACGCAATAATGATTTCTGGAATTATTTTAACTCAGGAAATTCCAGAAAATGCTTTAAACTTCAAAAAATCATAGAAATTCAACCGTAGCTCAGATTGAAATAAGTTATATATGAAAAATTATCAGAAAAATGCAATCTTTCCATCTGTACTAGTTTCATGCATGACAAACCAACTTATACCTACTGTATAAGTGAAAACATGTAAATGGCATTTTTAAAGAGCTTACTTGGAATTGCATTTGAATCCTTGATTCAAATGGACTTCATCCAAATAGAATGCTAGCTGCATTAGCTCAAACAACATCACATCTACATGCCATGTTCATGAATCATGTTGTTGCATATGATTGTGTTTTGATTGTCGACACCGTTCCTTCTCGATAGGTCCTGCTCCGGAGAGTGTTCCAGATTACCTGTCTGAGGAGCAGTGCCCCCTCTGTTGATCTACCAGACAAGCAAACCCCCTTGTTCATTCTGATACAATCCTACTCTCTCGCTCCTGCTCTCAGTTATTGCATTAGGACAACAACGATTCATCTGCTTGTGTTGTAGTAGTTGAACCCATTCCTCCGCATGACCTGTCATTGCCACAGTAAATAGTTGAAACCCACTAGCATGTGTAGGAATTGATTGAGCCATGTTGTGTTACTACCATGCTATGCCTGCTATTGCTTAGAGTTGTGTCAGGTCTGATTCATTGGTAATGAATTGGAGTGTTACGGTATGTTCTGATGCTGAGAGTGAAGTGTGTGAACACGATTTGGTAAAGGTAGCGGTGAGAGGCCATGTAGGAGTACATGGTGGGTTGTCTCACTAGAACCGTCTTTAAGCACTGAGTTCTATGTATGTTGTCCAATGACTCGATACTACCACACATTGGGATCCTTAATTGACTCTCTCGACTTATTAACCAACTTGGTCTCTGTCCAGGAGTCGCAACTAGTTTCTGGTGTTTGTAGGTAGTGCTATTTTTCTACCAAGTGGCACCCGACAGGGTGGGCTTGGGACAGACTAGGCACACGTGGCCTGGTGTACCGAGTGGCACCCGGATGGTGGGCTCGGGAACCCTGCACACATCGTTTGGGGCCGTGAGCGACACCCTGGCCGGATCTCTTTGCGGATGGAACCCGAATAGGCGATAAACCTGGACTAGAGTCTTGTGTGGTTAGTCAGGTCGTGGCCGACACCCTCGCCAGGCTTCCGCTTGAAGGTTGCCGAGATACATACCGGGTACATGGTGGTAAGTGGCGAGAGCGTGTGTGAAGAAGTACACCCCTGCAGGGTTAACATGATCTATTCGAATAGCCGGGTCCGCGATTATGGACTTCTTGGATGCTTACATGGTACATAGACAACTTGAAGTGGATACTATAAAATGCTCAAGACAAGTGTGAGTACTATGGATGGCCTTCTCATAGGAGACGGGGATGAATCCATAGTAGTGTATTGTGTGGTGATTAGTGGACTCGTGTGCGCCATGTCACCTCAAAGAAGTTCTCGTAGTCGTAGAACAGGATAGCCACTGAGTCAAAGCTGGCTTGCTGCAACTAAACCCCACAATACCCTCATGATACAAATGCATGTATGATAGGATCTGATGTAAGTCTTGCTGAGTACCTTTGTACTCATGTTGCTTTATTTATGTTTTTGCAGTGGAGACTTCGGTCTTACTAGTGTTCTCGTGGACTTCGATGAGTAGCTTGTACCTCAGCTACGATCTTGGTAGGATGTTGTACATAGTCAGGCTCTTCAGCCTTTTTCATTTGTAGATGTTTGTACTCAGACATGTAATGCTTCCGCTTGTTGCTTGTTTGCTCTGCATGTTGGGTCATGTGACCCCTGTTTGTAATAAATGCTATGATGGCTCTTCTGAGCCTTTATCTATATGAGTTGTTGAGTTATGTTGTGATGCCATGTTGTACAACACATACTTGCATGTTATGCGTACGTGTAATGTGTATTGCCATGTGTGGGATCTGACTAACTAGTTGTTTATCCTTAGTAGCCTATCTTACCGGGAAATGTCTCCTAGTGCTTCCACTGAGCCCTGGTAGCTTGCTACTGCTCCGGAACACTTAGGCTGGCCGGCATGTGTCCTTCTTCGTTCCTGTGTCTGTCCCTTCAGGGAAATGTCACGCGGTGTCTACCGGAGTCCTGTTAGCCTGCTACAGCCCGGTTTACCGGAGTCCTGCTATCTCAGTTGCTACAGCCCGGATTCACTCGCTGATGACCGACACGTTCGATGTTGGGTCATGTATGCCTGTCCCTGTAAGTTAGTGCCACTTCGGGTTCACGACTAGCCATGTCAGTCCGGGTTCTTTGTCATATGGATGCTAGCGACACTATCATATACGTGTGCCAAAAGGCGCAAACGGTCCAGGGCATGGTAAGGCGACACCCGTGGGAATACCGTGTGTGAGGCCGCAAAGTGATATGAGGTGTTACATGCTAGATTGGTGTGACTTAGGATCGGGGTCCTGACAGACAGTTGGCGCCCACTGTGGGGCAAAGCGTCTTAGCAACTTCTGGCGAGGTTGCATTTTCTCCGATCTTCATCAACATGGTTTCTGGCGGCGGTTTGGTCATAGGCCGCGAGATCCGACTCGGTGCACTCACTTTCATCACCGACGACTCCACCTGGCTCGAAGAAGGCCCTCCTCGATGTCGAGGCTCTCCTGATCCGCGGATCGTCACACTTCCGGGCGATTGCCTGCGGCACGGCAGCCATCGACTCCGAATCGGTCGGTCCTTGTGTCGCCTTCTCACTCCGTTGGACGCCGCTGCAAGTGATCTGGTCGATCGCGGCTCCAGCGGTGGGTGAAGCATGTGGTGGCTCGCCAGACGACAACCCCCAAAGTTGCGGCAATCGAACCCGACGAATTTCTCTGCGGTCTAGTCAACCTGTCGACTGGCTCTACATGTACGTTTTCCGAGAGCGGGAGCTGTGACCCCGCGGCAGAAGTTCTCGTGGTCGACTCCTGTCGCAACCCACCTGGGTTTTGCCACAGCAGCCGCGACATTGGCGGCGATGGCCCGTCATTCGACCACGAGGAGTATGAGCATCAACCTCTCAACTCGTAGCAGAGGGAAGAGTTGCACCGCCGCAACATGGAGGCCCTTCAGACCCCCATCATAGGGGAAACTACCGAGGCTCGGGCCTTGGAGGCTATGCGCCTGGCCACGCTGGATGAGCGCACTCGTTTGGAGAATCTCCAATATTCTCCCGATGAACGTGCACGTCGACTGATCCCCGAATCCAGTCGACGTCCACGATAGTTGTTTCTGCCTGAACCTGAGGTATTCCGCACTCCGATCCAGATTCTGGCAGCTACTGCGTGTATAGCAGAGTCTATTCAGCCATCCCGTTCAGAGTCTAGAAGGGGCTTGGAACAAATTAGAACACCGCTCTGAGCAGCAGGAGAGCTGAACTCCGCCGTTTCTCAGTCGAGGAACAGGATCCGCAGCAGGTCAGTCAGGGCAGATACAGTTCAGTCGGCACACAGTCCTGGATCACCTTTGCAACATGAACATCGTGATCATCGCCGAGATCGACACCTGGGAAGAGCTCATGGAGAGTCTGATCGCGAGTACGCCTGTGACCACCACCGTCGAGTGCCTTCACCCCTTCCGAGGGACGGGTCATACGCTGCCCGACGGTGTGACGATAGGCACCTATATGGTAATGACCGCAGAGTTCCAGTTGACCCAAGAGAGCCTGGGTTCGATGCAAGGTCAGTCCTTGTCCAAGGTTTGGTCGACTGCAATAGAGCATACAAAGAGGGGTTGGATAGAGACAGGCCCAATGGAAGCAGGGTCCATGTTCCGGCCCCGAGTGTTTCGGAAGAGCCATCCGAGCCACTGAGATCCCTCACAACTTCAGGTTGGCGTCTGGCGTCAGTAAGTTCACAGGAGAGTCGAAGCCTGACACTTGGTTGGAAGACTACCGAGTGGCTGTATATATTGGTGGCGGCAGTGATGAGGTGGCCATGAAGCACCTCCCTTTGATGCTCGAAGGTTCTGCCAGGGCTTGGCTGAATCAGTTGGCCGCTGGAAGCATTTTTAGTTGGGATGAGTTGGCCCGAGTGTTTACCAAAATGTTCGAGGGCACCTGCAAGAGACATGCTGGTTTGTCAGAATTGTAGCATTGTGTGCAAAAACCGAATGAGGCCTTGAGAGATTACATCCATACATGGATCACTCTTCACCACACGATGAAGAACGTATCAGATCACCAAGCAGTTTGTGCCTTAAAGAAGGCGTTCGCTACAGAGAGCTCAATCTCAAGTTCGGTCGGACCGGGGACATGTCTCTGGCTCGGATGATGGAGATTGCCACCAAGTACACTAACGGCAAAGAATAGGAACGACTCCGGAGTGGAAAGAACAGACGAGTCGCCCAGGACACATGAGGAGGAAACTCCAGTCGGAAGCAGAAGCGAAAGGCTAAAGCTGCAGGCCCTGTCGAAGGAACAGTTCTGTATCAAGGGAAGTTCAAAGGAAATCCCAAGGGGCCTTGGAACCATAAAAAATTGAAAGATCAAGCAGGAAATGATGTACTTGACTTGTCATGTCATATGCACACCAAAAAGGATGAAGAAGGGAATCTAATTCTCCCACCACCCGCCGCGCATTGCTACCCCTGGGCGGCAAGCGTTGGTGGTCGACCCAGTCGTTGGGGGCACTCGACTGACCAAGGTTTTGATGGATGGTGACAGTGGACTGAATATATTGTATGTTGAGGCCCTCCAGGGGATGGGCATTCCGATGTCCAAACTCAGTAAGTGCAACATGAGATTCCATGGTATCATCCTAGGAAAGAAAGCCGATTCACTCGGTCAGATCACTCTTTATGTGGTTTTCGGTGATTCCCTGAATTACCGCAAGGAAAAGTTGACGTTTGAGGTAGTGGATTTTGACAGTGTCTATCATGCCATTCTAGGTAGACCTGCTTATGCTAGTTTCATGGCTCGATCGTGCTATGTGTACCTCAAGTTGAAGATGCCTGGCCCCAAAAGCGTGATCACGGTCATTGGAAACCGGCAGAGAGCAGAAGATTGTCTCCAGAACGGTTCGAAGATTGCCAATGAGCAGATGGCAGCAGTAAAATTTCAAGAATACCAGAAGACTGCATATCCGAGTGATTTACTATGTGCCAAGAGGCCTGCCTCGGAGTCCGCATTTCAGTCGACTGGCGAGACAAAGCCGGTTCACATTCACCCGACCGACCCCAATGTTGCTCCGACCCATATCTCAGCAACACTCGATAGCAAATAGGAAGAAGCGCTCATCCAGTTCCTCCGTGAGAACTGGGACATCTTTGCATGGAAGCCATCTGACGTGCCAGCTGTACCCAGGGGACTGGCTGAGCACGTTTTGTGAGTTGACTCAAAGGCAAAACATGTTAAAGAGCATCTCTGTCGGTCCGCCGCGAAGAGAAAGGCGATTGGTGAGGAGGTGGCTCGGCTTCTGGCTGCCGAGTTCATCCACGAGATATACCACTCCGAGTGGCTCGACAATGTCGTCATGGTCCCCACGAAATATAAGTCACTTCGAATGTGTATTGATTTCAAGCATATCAATCGAGCCTTCCCAAAAGACCATTTTCCTCTACCCCGCATCGACTAGATAGTCGATCCAACTGCGGGATGCTTATTCCAGGTACCATCAGATCCGACTGTATGGACCTGATGAGATAAAGATAGCTTTCATCACCCTGTTCGGGTATTTTTGCTATGTTACTATGCCCTTTTGCCTCAAGAATGTTGGTGGCACATTCATGCGCATGATTCATAAGTGCCTGCTCACTCAAATCAGTCAGAATGTGGAAGCGTACATGGATGACATAGTGGTTAAGTCACGCAAAGGTTCCGACCTGCTGACTGACCTCGCCGAATCCTTTGCCAACTTAAGAAGATATGATATCAAGCTCAATCCATCAAAGTGCACATTCGGGGTTCCAGGCGGAATGTTACTCGGTTTTCTCGTTTCCGAACGGGGGATCGACGCAAATCCAGAGAAGATTGGCACTATCCTCCAAATGAAGCGCCATGTGCGCCTGCATAACGTTCAGAAGCTTACCGGTTGTTTAGATGCATTGAGTCGATTTATCTCACACCTCGGTGAAAAGGCACTACCTCTTTACCGACTGATAAAGAAGTCTGACAAGTTCGAGTGGAATGATCAAGCTGAAGCAGCGTTTGAAGAGCTCAAAGCCCTGCTTTCCACCCAGTCGGTGCTTGCCGCTCCAGTCAGCAAGGAGCCTTTACTGCTTTACATCACAGCCACTGGACAGGTGGTCAGCATAGTGCTCACACTCGAGTGGGAAGAAGAAGGTAAAGCCTTCAAAGTTCAGCGCCCTGAGTATTACATTCCAGAAGTCTTGACCCCGTCCAAGCAGAGATACCCTCATTATCAGAAGATTGTTTACGGGATTTACCTGGCCATGAAGAAAGATGCACACTACTTCTCACACCACTCAGTTTCTGTCGTCAGCGACACCCAATTGTCAGAATTTCTGAATAACAGAGATGCAACTAGTTGAGTGGCAAAATGGGCGATTGAACTCCTTCATTTAGATATCAAGTTTGAGGCAAAGAAAGCTATCAAGTCTCAAGCAATAGCAGATTTCCTCGCAGACTAGATTGAACAAGAATAGCTGCCTCAGATTCAGTCGGAACATTAGACTATGTTATTTGGTGGATCCAAGATGTTCAATGGCTCTGGTGCAGGAGTGGTTTTAGTGTCCCCAAGAGGAGACAAGCTCAGTTATGTCCTATAGATTCACTTTGATTCTTCAAACAGTGAAGCTGCGTATGAGGCACTTTGTATGGGTTGCGTATGGCCATTTCACTCAGCGTCCGGCACTTGATGGTCTATGGCAACTCAGACTTAGTGGTTAATCAAGTAATGAAGGAATGGGGCGTCAGGAGTCTAGCAATGATCGATTATTGCAATGCAGTGAGAAAGCTAGAGAAGAAGTTCGAGGGGTTAGAGCTCCACCACATGCCCCGAATTAAGAATCAAGCCGCGGATGATCTGGCGAAGATAGGTTCCACTCGGAAGCCTATCCCCGGCAATGTGTTCTTAGAGCATCTCCACACTCCATCAGTACAAGAAGATACCTATAAGGAGGAGCCCCCACAACCGATAAGTTCAACCAATCCGACTGAGATTGAAGTCTGAAAGGATCAGGAAGAGGTGTCTAGAGGGGGGGGTGACTAGACACTAAGTGCCCAAAGTAGCAGCTTTTAAATTCTTTAAGTTTAAGTGGAGTTTTGGCACAAGTTTAACAATCACAATACATATCAAGCAAGCATGCAAAGAGTATATGAGCAGCGGAAAGTAAAGCATGCAACTTGCAAGAATGTAAAGGGAAGGGATTGGAGAATTCAAACGCAATTTGGAGACACGGTGATTTTTGAGCCGTGGTTCCGATAGGTGGTGCTATCGTACATCCATGTTAAATGGAGACTTCAACCCACGAAGGGTAACGACTGCGCGAGTCCACGAAGGGCTCCACCCAAGAAGGGTCCACGAAGAAGCAACCTTGTCTATCCCACCATGGCCGTTGCCCACGAAGGACTTGCCTCACTAGCGGTAGATCTTCATGAAGTAGGCGATCTCCTTGCCCTTACAAACTCCTTGGTTCAACTCCACAATCTTGTTGGAGGCGCCCAAGTGACACCTAGCCAATCTAGGAGACACCACTCTCCAAGAAGTAACAAATGGTGTGTTGATGATGAACTCCTTGCTCTTGTGCTTCAAATGATAGTCTCCCCAACACTCAACTCTCTCTCATAGGATTTGGATTTGGTGGAAAGAAGATTTGAGTGGAAAGAAAATTGGGGAAGGCTAGAGATCAAGATTCATATGGTAGGAATGGAATATCTTGGTCTCAACACATGAGTAGGTGGTTCTCTCTCAAAAAATGTAAGTTGGAAGTGTAGGTTCGTTCTGATGGCTCTCTACACGAATGAAGAGGAGGTGGAGGGGTATATATAGCCTCCACACAAAATCTAACTGTTACACACAACTTGCCAATCTCGGTGGGACCGAATTGAGAAACTCGGTCTGATTTAGCAAATCTAGTGACCGTTAGGGTTTTTGGTGGGACCGACATGCAACTCGGTAGAACCAATATGGTTAGGGTTAGGGCATAACGTAATCTCGTTGAGACCGATTACATAATCTCGGTAGGACCAATTTTCGTAATAAGCTAACCAGAGAGTTGGTCAAGCAAACTCGGTAGGACCGAGTACACAAAATCGGTAGGACCGATTTTGGTAATAAGATAACCAGAGAGTTTGCATTGTAATCTCGTTAGTACCAATTGCTCAAACTTGTTGAGACCGATTTTGGTAATGGACATACACAGAGAGATTACAATCCCATCTCGGTGAGACCGAGATCCCTATCGGTCAGATCGATTTGCCTAGTGTTTGTGGCAGTGACTAAGACATCTGAACTCGGTGGCACCGGATGGAAAGAATAGGTGGGGCCGAGTTAGACTTTTGCTTTAGGACAAATGTGGATGTGAGAAAGTAGTTGAGGGCTTTGGAGCATATCACTAAGCACTTTGAGCAAGTAAGCCATTAAGCAACACCTAATCCCCTCTTGATAGTATTGGCTTTTCCTATAGACTCAATGTGATCTTGGATCACTAAAATAGAAAATGTAGAGTCTTGTGCTTGAAGCTTGAGACAATCCTTTGTCCTTAGCATCTTGAAGGGGTTCCACATCCTTTAGTCCATGCCACTTCATTTTTTAACTTATCTGAAATACACTAGGTAAAAGTGTTAGTTCAACAAGAGATATGTTGACATTAATTACCAAAACCACCTAGCGAGCACTTGTGCTTTCAACCTCCCCCTTTTTGGTAATTGATGACAACATACATCAAAGCTTTCGATAGAGATATAGAGAATAGCAAGTAAATCTTTGGAAAGACATGTAACATGCATAGGCTCCCCCTACATGTATGCAATCATGTGAATATGGAATAGAGAAGCATGTGAGAGCATAACCATGATAGAGTAGGCAATGTGTTACATGTATCTTGGCTATATGAATCAGAGCCAAAAGGTGTGAATATGGGAAATCTACCTTCATGCTCATGAGTCCTTCTTGCAAACAATATGTACATCAGCAAGAATTCCTCATACACATGATTGTGATGCATACACTTACCTTGTGGTATTGAGTTGGCTTAGGATGGGATGAACCTGTGAAAATAAGGTTAGCCAACACAGATGCACCTGCTAGCCAGAGCAAACAAAAGCAACCACAAGAGTACCAAGACTGAGATGACATGTAGAGAATGAGTACTGAGTACCACATTGGATATCGACATGTCCCCAAAGGTAAAGATGTGCAATGAATTTAAAGATTCTTTCCCTTAGAAGTCTTGCTCCCCCTGAATCTGGCATGGGATATTGGGAGAAGATAGGGAACAGAAAATCAGAGCTCAAAGACACAAATGAACAGAGCTAATGCAAATGAGCACATATGAACATGTCTTTCCCCTTTAGAAGACATGTAACATCTCTCCTCTTGAACACTAAGCATCTGGGATCCTTGAAGATTACTCTCCCCTTGAGTATTCTCTCCCCCTAGAGATATGATAAAGTATTGTTGCGATCTCTCTCTATAGATAAAGTTTTGATGTAATCTCTCTCCCCCTTTGACATCAATTTCCAAGAAGGATCTTCTTGATTTGTTGTCACATGGGTTTGGTCCTTGAGTCACAGATCAAAGCAGCAAGAAAATTCTGATGCTGGTAGAGGACAAGATTCATTAAGTGGAGCTGGATCAAAAGTAATACAGGAGAAATGTTTTTCCTGTAGTGAAATCGGTGGCACTGAGTAGCATGCTTCGGATGCACCGAAAGAATTCGGTTGGTCCGAAAACAATAAACTGGTGTGACCGAGTTCATCACAAAGAAAACACTTGTCACCTCAGCTCACTAGACAAGTAAGATCTCACAAGGATTCACAAGGAATTAATTGAATGATTTGCAATGAATTAACTGAATGATTTGCAATGAATTTGATGCAGGGAATGCAGAACAGCAAAGAAAAGAAATGAAATCTAGATGAAGTTTTTTTGAAAGGGGAAACAGATATGCATGAGACAAATGCAAGAGCACAGAAAACAACACAAGAGAACTTCATCTAGAAATGATCGGCGACAAAGTCACCTATGTTAGAGTATATTGACTTAGGAGTCAAGTGAGATCACTTGATCATAGGTCATACTCATCATTTAAGCTCAAAATGGGGTTACCATTTTTCGTTTAAGCATCTTGATGTATTCACATCTTGTCGAGTTGCTTTGACTCATGACTTGGAGTAAAGCTCCTCTAAGATGGAATAACATACCTTGGGTGGTGGTGTTGATCATGATCATGTAGTTGAACTTGTGTGGGCTGCTCAATGTTGATGTAGCTTATCAACAGTTGGGAGCACCACTTGGAATTTGAGTTCATCTACCTACACGGGTTAGTTTTTGCAAGGAAGAGCACTTGCGTATCCAAAATGACAATCATGAATTTCAACATAGAATTTGTCAAAGGATATGTTTGAATGGTTCCATGCTTCCGTATCTTCAACCACCACTGTGTAGAGACTTGGTGATGTAGAGATTGCTCAAGATGTGAGTGAGTTGCAATCTCATAGACTTAGATTCATCCAAGTACCTACAAGGGTTAGATAACATGCAAGGTGCAAATATATCCAAGACATAAAATAGTCATCATAAGAGAAATGTCAAGGATTAGTCATAGGCTTATGCCTTGCATGTATCAAATGGAGTTCCTACTCCAAGTTTGAAGCATCAATGATGTTCAATTCACCTATTAACCTGCAAAACACTTTCTCATCAAGTGGTTTAGTGAATATATTCGCTAATTGCTTTACAATGCAAACATGCATAAGATTAATGTCCCCTTTGGCAACATGATCTCGAATGAAATGATGACGAACTTCAATATGCTTAGTTCGAGAGTGTTGCACGAGATTGTGAGCAATCTTGATAGCACTTTCATTGTCACAAAGTAATGGAAAATGTTTCACATATATCCCATAATCTTTAAGAGTTTGGGTCATCCAAAGTAATTGAGCACAACAAGAACCAGCGGCAATGTATTCCGCTTCGGCGGTAGATAAGGATACTGAGTTTTGTTTCTTGGAAGACCAAGATACAAGAGATCTACCAAGAAATTGACAAGTTCCCGAAGTGGACTTTCTGTCAACCTTGTCACCGGATAGTCTGAGTCGGAGTAGCAGACAAGATCGAAAGAGGCCCTCTTAGGATACTAAATGCCAAAAATTGGTGTATGAATTAAGTATTTCACTATCCTTTTCACGGCCTTAAGATGACATTCTTTAGGAGCAGCTTGATATCGTGCACACATGCACACACTTAGCATGATATAGGGATGTGAAGCACATAGATATAACAATGAACCAATCATAGAGCGATAAACCTTTTGATCGACCGGTTCACCATCTTTGGTCAAATCAAGATGTCCACTAGTAGGCATGGGTGTAGTCATACCTTTGCATTCTTGCATATTGAACTTCTTGAATAAGTCCTTGGTGTACTTTGTTTGAGTTTTATTCAAATTATTTTTTTCTCCAAAAATAAAATATACAAAAATTAGGGTAACATGATTCCCTACATCAGAAAATTGGAGATAAATAAATTTGAATTCATTTTGGTATTTTAAAATGATTTTCATTGGATTTTTCTAGATCAGAAGCACTCTTTGTTTTATTGGAATTTGTGTGTATTTTATTTGATGCTAGAATAATGTTCATCTTGTAGGAAACACTTTTCTGAAAATTTTGGTATATTATATGCCTATAGTTTGTTTTTATTTCTTAACGTTTTATTATTTCTTTTGTCTGTTAAACGTTTTTAAAAAGAAAACTCCCCTCCGCCGAACTGGATCGGCCCAGCTCCTCAGCCAGGCCCAGCCCAGCTCGCCAACCGCCTCCGTCTTTGCGCTCGGGACGAAGTCCCGAGCGTGGCCGACTTCGCCGCCGCCGCCGAGTCCCGGCCGGGCACGCCTCCCCTTGCCCCTCCTCCACGCCACCGCGCCTCCCCTTCCCCTATAAAGTCGCCGCACCGGGCCCCGCCTCTCTCTCTGCCCCGCCGCGCTGCCCCTCCCGCAGATCCACCGCCGCCGTTACCAACCACCGCCCCGCGCCGCCTCACCCCTCGCCGCCCGCGCCTTCCCCGCCGCCACTTGGAGCCGCCACGCCGAACCCCGCCGCCCGAGGCCGAAGCCGCCGCTTTCGTCGTTCGCCTCGACGCCGGAGCCGCCGCTGCCATCTACCGCCGTCGACCCGAACCGCCACCTGAACCGGTACAAAACCGCCCGGTCCGGTTTTTTTAGGGTTTAGATTTACTTCGGTTTTTCTTAAACGGTTTATTTTTTAGGTTAACTTATTCTGCGAGCGTTCATTAGATAGGGTTCGGTAGCGAACGATTTTCTTTCGTTAGCGATCGGTAACGAACGTTCACTATTCAGTCTTTTTCTTTTATTTTAGTTTTTCAGCTAGGGACCCGTCTGTGAATATTTTATTTATAGATTAGCCCCTGGACTTCAAACACTCACAACATTTTACTCGTTAGTCCAAATCCAACAAAACCAACGCCCACTTCTTTGTTATGATCCCCTCTATCAAGTAAAACAACTCAAACATGTTTTTGAAAGTTTAAAATTTGAATTAGATCAGATTTGTATTTGAACTTCGTTTGATCATAACTTGAGTTTTATAACTCCGATTTGAGTGATTCTTTTTGCATTTCGACGCTCTTGACCTAAGCTTTATGATAAGGCCAAATTCACACAATTTTGGTACTGTTAGAAATTGTTTTATGCTGCAAGAGTCATTTGCTTGGTTTTGATGTTTTCCGAATCGTACTCTTTGTTCTTTTCGATCTTTTGAGTGATTGCTTGTGTGGGGTTACCATTGCTTGCTCACGATAGATTGACCGGAGTGTGACGAGTAGAACCATCAAGAGTATTGAGTGCGAATCATCTTCATCAACATTGCAGGCAAGTTCACACTTTGATCATATCTCTTATTACTCAGTTTTTATGCATTAGATCAATCCTCAAACAATGCATGATTAGGATCTAATTAAATTGTGGGTTTTGGGAAAGTAGTTGAGGTAGTACCTATTACCTGTTTTGTTTTCAAACCCTTGGGAGTTACTTCTACGTTTGCTTATTATGCCATGCTATGCTAGTAGACGTGGATTGGGTGAGTGAATTTCCATGACAGATGTGAGATTTTTAATTAATGGTTTATTTAAGGTGGCAACTTAAACACACATCTGGGTGGCTTGAGGCACCTGGTTACTCTAGGACTTGCCTGTCTAGGCACCTGGGTTTCCAGGACTTGCCTGTATTTCTTTGGACCGCCACCCAGGCTCAAAGGGATCATGAGATTATTCAAACTAGAAACTTCCGTGTGCAGCCACAAGCCATTATGGGCTCAGGCATAGTTGATTAAGTCGTGCGAACTCTTACGGGTAGACTAGCAGATCTAGGGGAAAGTAGGTGTACCGGTCTACCCACATGTAAGGTGTTAGCGCTTCCGAAAGACTATGTCTCGGTCATCCGTTTCTCAAACATCATGTAGTGCGAGGAATCAAATGAAGGCGATCGAGTCTTGTGGGGAAAAGTGCGCAAACCTCTGCAGAGTGTACAAACTAATCATGATTAGTCGTGTCCCCGGTTATGGACATCTTGAGTATCTAGTACTTGATTTTCCTGTGAATCTCATCATGTTACTTTAAATTAATATTGTTGGGTTTTAATGAGTACTTTTAATTGGGATTGAGAATGCTGTCAACCATTCTCAATGTTTAACAACCACCATGATAGTTAAATAATTTATTCCTTTGCAGTAGGGAAAATTGGCTTTACGCAAAACTGTAACCATAGAGCTTTTCCACCAGCCAAATATGCATGTAGTGATAGCCTTTATTCATCATTGCTCTATGGTGTGAATTTGCCAGTACATTCAATGTACTGACCCTTTGTGGCTGCAACGTCTCATGTTGCAGGATCATACGACGAGTAAGTGATACGTTAGGGTTACGATTTCCTATACTCAACTTTGCCGTTGGTGTTGATGGGAATCCACAACCTTGTTGCTTCCGCTATTTTGGATTGAGGTAATAGTATTTACGTTACTTTATACATGTGATTTACCTCTGTTATAAATCCTCGAGTACTGTGTGTGTCAGCATACGGATCCAGGGATGACATGTAAGCACATAGACTTGACCGTCTGTGGTCGGGTCGCTACAAGATGGTATCAGAGCACATGTTGACTGTAGGATGTGACCCTGGAAACTGGCAAGCCCATAGGAAAGATTTTTTTCTCTACAAGTTTCTTTTCAAAAAGATCTTTTACTCTCTTCTCTTGTGAGCTTATTCAAAAATTCCTTTAGTGAGACCATACCCCTTTCCCCTTTTGACCCCTCAAAGATTCGACTGATGAGACCACTCCAAGAAGGACAAGATATCAGACAACTAAGACCACTTCGAAATGAAGAGGATTTTACCATACTTTATGATAATGGAAACTGCAACAGTTGAAGACTCCGAAGACTAGGAGAATTTGAAGGCTTTAAAGAATTTCCAGATTTGTATGACCTAGAAAGGCTACCCTTATGGAACTTGACAGACTATGAAGCTGTCAATACTCGAGATAAAGGTGTATCGGAGAAAGACCTGAACATGGAGCATTAGAACTCAATGTTTTGTCAAGAAAGCCCCAAGACATGAAATATCAACTATGGAATGATAGCTCATGGAAATGACAAGAGCAGAAACATGGACATTGATGATGTTATCGTTCGCCTATGCTATTAACACTGGGCTAAGTTAAGCATGCAGATGCATGGTAGGATTGGATGGTAGAAGGCTGATGGAGCATCTGTCAGCAAAGGATGCAGTTTTAACCTTAGCTGGTGTATCACCAGGATCCGGAGTGTTACATCAAGAAGTTTAAGATGGATATGGAGGAAGCTATATTTGACAAGGAAGTATTTCATGAAGAACTCAAGAACCAGAAGATGAAGTAGCCAAGCTGGAGGAGCAAAACCTCGACATGCCGGAGATCCGTCAAGAACTGAAGGACAGTAGGGCATGGCTCATGCCAAGGATGTTGAAAACCTAGAAGTTTGGAATGCAACTCCAGAAATACTAAAGGATGTCATGGGAGACCTTGCGTCAACAGAGATGATTTGGCAAAAGAACTTGAGAAGGACAAGCATGATCAGAACAAGCCATCAGAGACATGACCAAGACTTGAAGAGTTTGACAACTTTGAAGATTTATTGACCTTTAGAAGACCAAAACCCTGTTATATACTTACGTTAGATGCGACGATTGTGAGCTGTCATTTGTTTGTTGTTTTTCCGACAGCCACAATAAAATCCGCCTTTTCAAAACTTTTGTTTGTATTGTGTGTATCCCTCTCTATGTCTCTTATCCCACCCCAAAACCCATGGACCCAATAGATGATGAATGGAGATAAGCTTATATTTTCTGGACCAATGAGTCAATTGGAGACAGACCGATGGATTCAGAACATGGAGGATCACATGGAGAATAACCCCATAGTCGAAAAGGATATGACCCAGCATGCTCTTCAGTGCTTTGAAAGAGGTGCTGCTATTTGGTGGAGGGAGTACCAAACCATCAATGGATTGCAAGGAGTAACCACTTGGAAGGACTTTAAGTGGACTATGTTAAGATCTCGGCTTGTGTCCCAGAAGATGAAGCCTTAAGGAAAAGGATATGAAGAAAACTTGTGCATACAAGCTTTGTGGAGAAATAGGACACAACCATAAAGAAAACAAGGACGAATACCCTCATAAGCGGAGGATTTCCAAAGGAGTTAGCCGAGTATTTTCAGGGAACTTCGGTTGGAGATTGTTACCAAAGGTTTTGTTGCAGTAATAGAAGTTCAGTCTACATTGTTGGGAAAGATCCGTGAAGCTTAGAAGGATGACAAGGAGATTGCCGAGATAAAAGAGAGGATGAGAAAAGGAAAGGCCAAAGGTTTCGTAAGGATGAGCATGACACCTTATGGTTCGAGGCCGTGTATATGTGCCTAATAATGCAAAGATCGGGAAGTTAATACTTCGGGAAGCTCATGACTCACCATACTCGATTCGCCCTGGAAACACCAAAATGTATTTGGATTTGAAAGGAGCGTTTATGCTGGACTGGTATGAAGAAGGATATTATGGAGTATGTAGTTGTAGGTGATGTATGCCAGAGAGAGTAAGAGTAGAACATCAGAAGCCAGCAGGATTACTACAGCCTATGTCGATACCCGAATGGAAGTGGGAATAAGCTGGGCAAGGATTTCATTACCGGATTTCCCAGAACCCGAACGGGATATGATTCTATCTGGGTAGTAGTTGATTCGCTTGACCAAAGTGGCTCACTCTATCCCAGTGAAAGCCACCTATACAAGTGCGAAGTTGGCCAAAGATATATTTGACCAGGATCGTATGTCTGCATGGAGTTCCGAGGACCATCGTATCAGATAGAGGAACACGGTTTACCTCAAAGTTTTGGAATCAGCTGCGCCACACTTTGGGTACTAGGCTAGAGTTCAGTACAACCTTTCATCCGCAGACAGATGGATAGACCGAGTGAGTCAATCAGATTCTGGAGGACATGTTGAGATCGTGTGCGCTAGATTATGGATCTAGTAGGGATGATAATATACCTTAGGCGGAGTTCTCATACGACAACAGTTACCAAGCCAGTTTGAAGATGGCCCCTTTTAAAGCTTTGTATGGGAGAAGGAGCCATACACCATTGATGTGGGATGAAGTTGGAGACCGTCAGTTGTTTGGACCAAATGTGATCAAGGATTCAGAAGAGAGTGTTAAAGTTGCTTCGAGATAGACTGAAGGTAGCTCAGTCCAAGCAGAAGAGTTATGAAGACTCAAAAATGCAAGGAGGAAGTCTATGAAATTGGAGATAGAGCAAGTCTTCGTGTGTCCCCTCTGCGAGGAGTTAAACTATCTGGAGTTAAGGGAAAGTTAGCCCCGAGATTTGTAGGACCATACCAAGTTTTGGAGCGTATGGGAGAAGTGGCCAACAAGTTGGAGTCACCCAAAGGACTGTCAGGAGTTCATGATGTGTTTCACGTTTCCCATTTGAAGAAGTGCCATGCAGAGATGGCCAATATTCCCCTGTAAGGACGCTTGACCCTGGAAAGGATTAAGATGTTGCACGAAGTGAAGTACAGACTTCATAAGTATAAGTTTTTATCTCGGTATGTGGGACATCCCACGAGGATGAAGAGATGTATTACTATTGGATATAAAGAGATATGATGTTGGAAATATGGATCAATGGAAATTCCATGATGAGTCGGAGTAATCATGTCCTAGTTTGGTGCCAATAGAAGGAAGAAAGACATTACAATTGGATGGATTTTGAGTATGCTAGGAAGATGGAAGTTGAATGTTGGAATAACGATCAGTTGCCCAGAGGATGAGTTCAAGGTTTACAAGTGCTGAGATGGGCCATAACCCACAGGCCCCAGGACCTGCCAAGAAGCAAGCACACTCTTGCTGAAGGAAAAACTCTGGAAGGAGTTACGACTTTGTTCGATAAACGATCCAATAGGAGTAATGCAAAACCTGAGAGTTGTGAAGGAACGATAGATTTTTGTTTGGCTTGCAGAATCAATGGATTTATCTGAACTTGGTTCGTTGACAAGAGAAATTCTGCAATGCTTGTGAGGATGACCGAGTGTTAGAATGTGAGATTCGCTAAACCATATACAGGGTAATGATTTGGGTGCGGGATGGATTGATCACCATACCGACTTACTCTTATTATTCGCCTTGCTATATGGGATGGTAAATCTGAGTGACTTACCTATAGTAGAGCGACGACGATATTAAACCTTGTTTCAACCTTAGAATGGTATAAGTATTTATCCCTTGTACACGGCAGCTGTTGCCAAACGTAGGTCATACGGTGAGGTTCAACCCAGACCCATTTCCTGCAGGAGAAACCATAAATTGTTGACCACCAAGAGATATCGATAGTTGTTTAGTATTGGTGCCAGACCCGTCAGCTAAGAAGACCAGTCTCGGAATAACCGTACCAGGATGAAATGGATACAGGAATAGAAAAGGTTATGCCGCTACTGGAAGAGCCCAGAGATGGAATTTCCCGAGATCTAGGAAGACTGACACAATCATGAATATGGATGGAGTATATGAATTTGGATGGAACCGTATCAATGTTTCTAAGGGTGGTAGCACCCAGACCCCGGAGACGATCGATGGATCTTGAAGACCCCCAAACCCTAACCTATTTCTTGCTAGCCTCTCTGAATCTCGAGGACGAGATTCATTTTAAGGGTGGTAGGTTTGTAACATCCCAAAATTCTAAATTTTGGCATGTTATAAACAAATAGATAGTTTTGATTGATTGTTTGATTGATTGACCGAAATTGAGTGAAATTCGAAACTTTTTGAAAGTTAAATGAGAGGGAATAAAAGGACTTTCCCAAACTTTCATTTTCTTTTCTGATCTTCATGAATTCAAGTTCTTTTCACCACAAAACCCTGGAGAGAAGATGACATGACTTCTTCCATTTATTTAAATGACAAGGGGTGTTGAAAATATTTGAATTTCATTTGGAAAAATATTTCCGACCCAGGAACTTTATGCAACTCAATGATTTTCACGAGCGAAGATAAAATGACTTCTTCAAAACATATGAAATATGAGTTGGGAGTTTCAAAGAAATAAATTCAAAGTTCTTTTGAATTTATTTTCAATTTGGAGTTATTTGAGTTTTATTCAAATTATTTTTTTCTCCAAAAATAAAATATACAGAAATTAGGGTAACATGATTCCCTACATCAGAAAATTGGAGATAAATAAATTTGAATTCATTTTGGTATTTTTAAAATGATTTTCATTGGATTTTTCTAGAGCAGAAGCACTCTTTGTTTTATTGGAATTTGTGTGTATTTTATTTGAAGCTAGAATAATGTTCATCTTGTAGGAAACACTTTTCAGAAAATTTTGGTATATTATATGCCTATAGTTTGTTTTTATTTCTTAACGTTTTATTATTTCTTTTGTCCGTTAAACGTTTTTAAAAAGAAAACTCCCCTCCGCCGAACTGGGCCGGCCCAGCTCCTCCGCCAGGCACAGCCCAGCTCGCCAACCACCTCCGTCTTCGAGCTCGGGACGAAGTCCCAAGCGTGGCCGACTCCGCCGCCGCCGCCGAGTCCCGGCCGGGCACGCCTCCCCTTGCCCCTCCTCCACGCCACCGCGCCTCCCCTCCCCTTATAAAGTCGCCGCCCCAGGCCCCGCCTCTCTCTCTGCCGCCCCGCCCCTCCCGCAGATCCACCTCCGCCGTTGCCAACCACCA
>NC_041389.1:417648862-417668012 GCF_002162155.2 Triticum dicoccoides | reverse complement strand
CTGCCCGCGCCTTCCCCGCCGCCACTTGGAGCCACCACGCCGAACCCCGCCGCCCGAGGCCGAAGCCGCCGCTGCAGTCGTTCGCCTCGACACCGGAGCCGCCGCTGCCATCTACCGCCGTCGACCCGAACCGCCACCAGAACCAGTAAAAAACTGCCCGGTCCGGTTTTGTTTTTAGGGTTTAGATTTACTTCGGTTTTTCTTAAATGGTTTTTTTTAGGTTAACTTATTCTGCGAGCGTTCATTAGATAGGGTTCGGTAGCGAACGATTTTCGTTCGTTAGCGATCGGTAACGAATGTTCACTATTTAGTCTTTTTCTTTTATTTTAGTTTTTCGGCCAGGGACCTGTCTGTGAATATTTTATTATAGATTAGCCCCTGGACTTCAAACACTCACAACTTTTTACTCGTTAGTCCAAATCCAACGAAACCAACGCCCAGTTCTTCGTTATGATCCCCTCTATCCAGTAAAACAACTCAAACATGTTTTTGAAAGTTTAAAATTTGAATTAGATCAGATTTGTATTTGAACTTCGTTTGATCGTAACTTGAGTTTTATAACTCCGATTTGAGTGATTCTTTTTGCATTTCGAAGCTCTTGACCTAAGCTTTCTGATAAGGCCAAATTCACACAATTTTGGTACTGTTAGAAATTGTTTTATGCTGCAAGAGTCGTTTGCTTGGTTTTGATGTTTTCCGAATCGTACCCTTCGTTCTTTTCGACCTTTTGAGTGATTGCTTATGTTGGGTTACCATTGCTTGCTCACGATAGATTGACCGGAGTGTGACGAGTAGAACCATCAAGAGTATTGAGTGCGAATCATCTTCATCAACATTGCAGGCAAGTTCACACTTTGATCATATCCCTTATTACCCAGTTTTTATGCATTAGATCAATCCTCAAACATTGCATGATTAGGATCTAATTAAATTGTGGGTTTTGGGAAAGTAGTTGAGGTAGTACCTATTACCTTTTTTGTTTTCAAACCCTTGGGAGTTACTTCTAAGTTTGCTTATTATGCCATGCTATGCTAGTAGACGTGGATTGGGTGAGTGAATTTCCATGACAGATGTGAGATTTTTAATTAATGGTTTATTTAAGGTGGCAACTTAAACACACATCTGGGTGGATTGAGGCACCTGGTTACTCCAGGACATGCCTGTCTAGGCACCTGGGTTTCCAGGACTTGCCTGTATTTCTTCGGACCGCCACCCAGGCTCAAAGGGATCATGAGATTATTCAAACTAGAAACTTCCGTGTGCAGCCACAAGCCATTATGGGCTCAGGCATAGTTGATTAAGTCATGCGAACTCTTACGGGTAGACTAGCAGATGTAGGGGAAAGTAGGTGTACCGGTCTACCCACATGTAAGGTGCTAGCGCTTCCGAAAGACTATGTCTCGGTCATCCGTTTCTCAAACATCATGTAGTGCGAGGAATCAAACGGAGGCGATCGAGTCTTGTGGGGAAAAGTGCGCAAACCTCTGTAGAGTGTACAAACTAATCATGATTAGCCGTGTCCCCGGTTATGGACATCTTGAGTATCTAGTACTTGATTTTCCTATGAATCTCATCATGTTACTTGAAATTAATATTGTTGGGTTTTAATGAGTACTTTGAATTGGGATTGAGAATGCTGTCAACCATTCTCAATGTTTAACAACCACCATGATAGTTAAATAATTTATACCTTTGCAGTAGGGAAAATTTGGCTTTACGCAAAACTGTAACCATAGAGCTTTTCCACCATGCAAATATGCATGTAGTGATAGCCTTTATTCATCATTGCTCTATGGTGTGAATTTGCCAGTACATTCAATGTACTGACCCTTTGTGGCTGCAACGTCTCATGTTGCAGGATCTTACGACGAGTAAGTGATATGTTAGGGTTACGATTTCCTATACTCAACTTTGCCGTTGGTGTTGATGGGAATCCACAACCTTGTTGCTTCCACTATTTTGGATTGAGGTAATAGTATTTACGTTACTTTATACATGTGATTTATCTCTGTTATAAATCCTCGAGTACTGTGTGTGTCAGCATACCGATCCAGGGATGACACGTAAGCACAGAGACTTGACCGTCTGAGGTCGGGTCGCTACACAAAGTCACCTAAGCTCAAAATGGGGTTACCATTTTTCGTTTAAGCATCTTGATGTATTCACATCTTGTCGAGTTGCTTTGACTCATGACTTGGAGTAAAGCTCCTCTAAGATGGAATAACATACCTTGGGTGGTGGTGTTGATCATGATCATGTAGTTGAACTTGTGTGGGATGCTCAATGTTGATGTAGTTTATCAAGAGTTGGGAGCACCACTTGGAATTTGAGTTCATCTACCTACATGGGTTAGTTTTTGCAAGGAAGAGCACTTGCGTATCCAAAATGACAATCATGAATTTCAACATAGAATTTGTCAAAGGATATGTTTGAATGGTTCCATGCTTCCTTATCTTCAACCACCGTTGTGTAGAGACTTGGTGATGTAGAGATTGCTCAAGATGTGAGTGAGTTGCAATCTCATAGACTTAGATTCATCCAAGTACCTACAAGGGTTAGATAACATGCAAGGTGCAAATATATCCAAGACATAAAATAGTCATCATAAGAGAAATGTCAATGATTAGTCATAGGCTTATGCCTTGCATGTATCAAATGGAGTTCCTACTCCAAGTTTGAAGCATCAATGATGTTCAATTCACCTATTAACCTGCAAAACACTTTCTCATCAAGTGGTTTAGTGAATATATCCGCTAATTGCTTTTCAATGTGAACATGCTTAAGATTAATGTCCCCTTTGGCAACATGATCTCGAATGAAATGATGACGAACTTCAATATGCTTAGTTCGAGAGTGTTACACGAGATTGTGAGCAATCTTGATAGCACTTTCATTGTCACAAAGTAATGGAAAATGTTTCACATATATCCCATAATCTTTAAGAGTTTGGGTCATCCAAAGTAATTGAGCACAACAAGAACCAGTGGAAATGTATTCCGCTTCGGCGGTAGATAAGGATACTGAGTTTTGTTTCTTGGAAGACCAAGATACAAGAGATCTACCAATAAATTGACAAGTTCCCGAAGTGGACTTTCTGTCAACCTTGTCACCGGCATAGTCTGAGTCGGAGTAGCAGACAAGATCGAAAGAGGCCCTCTTAGGATACCAAATGCCAAAATTTGGTGTATGAATTAAGTATCTCACTATCCTTTTCACGACCTTAAGATGACATTCTTTAGGAGCAGCTTGATATCATGCACACATGCACACACTTAGCATGATATCGGTACCTGAAGCACATAGATATAACAATGAACCAATCATAGAGCGATAAACCTTTTGATCTACCGGTTCACCATCTTTGGTCAAATAAAGATGTCCACTAGTAGGCATGGGTGTAGTCATACCTTTGCATTCTTGCATATTGAACTTCTTGAATAAGTCCTTGGTGTACTTTGTTTGAGAAACGAAGCTACCTTCCTTAGTTTGATTGATTTGCAAACCAAGAAAGAATTTGAGTTCACTCATCATAGACATCTCAAACTTCTCCGACATTAGCTTTCCAAACTTCTCTCTCAAATGAGGGTTAGTTGATCCAAATATAATATCATCGACATAAATTTGGCATACAAATAGTTCTCCATTGACCCTCTTAGTTAAAAGTGTAGAATCAATTTTTCCAATTTCAAAGCCTTTTTCAATAAGGAACTTGTTTAAGAATTTATACCAAGCTCTAGGAGCTTGTTTAAGACCATACAAAGCTTTGTGCAGTTTGTAAACATGATTAGGTTTCTTAGGATTAACAAAGCCGGGAGGTTGTTTGACATAAACTTCCTCCTCTATTTCACCATTCAGAAAAGCACTTTTATTGTCCATTTTGTATAAGGTGATATCATGGTGATTGGCATAGGCAAGTACGATGCGAATGGACTCAAGTCTAGCAACGGGAGCATAAGTCTCACCATAGTCCATACCTTTGACTTGTGTTTAGCCTTGGGCGACGAGACGTGCTTTGTTGCGAACTACTTGTCCATCTTCATCTTGCTTGTTGCGAAACTCCCATTTGTTACCGATGATGTTGTGGTTGTTGTTGGGCTTCTCAACTAATGTCCAAACTTGATTCCTCTCAAAGTTGTGTAGATCTTCATGCATAGCGTTTATCCAGTCCAGATCTTCCAACGCTTCTTCAACCTTCATAGGTTCAATGCTAGAGATGAATGAATAGTGTCCACAAAAGTTAGCTAAACGAGATTTTGAGCGAGTGATTCTCCCGGTTTGAATATCGTTGTAGATTTGCTCGACGGGATGGTCTTTAGCAATTCTTGCTCGAACTCGTGAAAGCTTTTGCTTGGGTCTTGGTTGAACATCTTCTTCATCTTGTTCTTCTTCTTGGTCTTCTTCATTGTTGGCGTTGTCGTTCTCTTGTCGTGGTGGAGAAGGAGGTTGTTGACGTTCTTGGTGTACTTCCTCGTTTTCTTCATCTTGGGATGTCCCACTTGTGGATGCTTCCTTGTCAATTCTTGGTTCACCTTGTCGTGAGGTAGAAGCTTCCACTTGGACGGACGAGGTACTCTCCTTCAGCTCCGTTGGACGAACCTTGCCAATAGACAAGTCTTGGATTGCTTCCGAGGGGTCTTTGTCTCCTACATCAATTGGCAATTGCTCTACTTGCGAGCCGTTAGATTCATCAAACTTCACATCTACCGTTTCTTCAACCTTTCGGGTGAAATTATTGTAGATACGGTAAGTGTGAGAGTTTGAGACATAACCAAGTAGGAAACCTTCATGAGACTTAGGAGCAAATTTAGAACAACGATGCTTATCAAGAATGTAGCACTTTGAGCCGAATACTCGAAAGTATCCAACTTGGGGTTTGTTACCGGTGAGGAGCTCGTATGCTGTCTTTCCGAGTAGCTTGTGAAGATACAAGCGATTTGTTGCATGACAAGCTGTCTCAACCGCTTCTGCCCAAAAGTGCTTCGGCGTCTTGTACTCATCAAGCATCGTTCGCGCCATTTCGATGAGCGTCCGGTTCTTCCTCTCAACAACTCTAGTTTGTTGAGGTGTGTATGTAGCCAAGAACTCATGTTAAATCCCTTATTCGTCAAGAAAGGTGTCCACATTTGCGTTCTTGAACTCCGTTCCGTTGTCGTTGTGAACCTTCTTGATCTTCACTTCAAATTGATTTTGGGCCTTCCTAGCAAAGTTTTTGAAGATCTTTTGGACCTGCGATTTGTCATCGAGAAAGAACACCCACGTAAATCTTGAAAAAGCATCAACTACAACTAGACCAAAAGAATTTCCACCGAGACTCTTGTAAGAGTTGGGACCAAAAAGATCCATGTGAAGTAGCTCGAGTGTCCTCCTTATGGTCATGATGTTCTTCACGGGATGCCTTCCTCCAACCTGCTTACCTGCTTGACAAGCGCTGCAAAGTCTATCCTTCTCAAATATGACATTGTTAACACCAAGGATATGATTTCCTTTAATAAGATTGTCAAGGTTTCTCATACTAACATGACCTAATCGTCTATGCCATAACCAACCTTTAGAAGATTTAGCAATAAAGCAAGTTCTAGGTTGAGCCTTTTTAGTGAAATCAACAATGTAAAGATCACCTCTCCGTATACTGGTAAAGACCATTTTATGATTATCTCTACGAAACACTTGGCAATCTACTTTAGTGAATAGGACATTGAAACCGAAATCAGCAAGTCTAGATACTGAAAGTAACTTGTAGCCAAGGGATTCAACGAGCATAACATTTTGAATGGAGCTATCATGTGAGATGGCTACCTTATCGAGGCCAACCACCTTACCCTTTGAGTTGTCACCGAAAGTGACATACTTTCGAGGACCATCGTTTTCAGCAAGCTCATGAAACATGTCTTTATCTCCGGTCATGTGATCGGTACACCCACTATCAAGAACCCATTCCTTTCCTCCTGCCATATATCCCCGAAGATTTGCCATAAGACCAAAGAGTCTCATTGCATCATCAAGATCAAAGTCACTATCATCATCCTCATCATAGTATCCATGTTCATCATCGTCATGTGGTGGATCAAATCCTAGAGAGGGTGATTCGTTAGAGTGAGTTTGACAATGAGCTTGTTTATGAATTTTAATAGCTACGGAAATAATATCGCTAATGATTCCAACATTTTCTTTGGCACGCATAAGATTTGTAATTTCAAATAGACAATCACCAAACATAGGATCACTGGAATTCATCTTACTCAAGGCAATATACTTATGGAGAATTTCATCTAGATTTTTCAAGGAATAGTCTGGAAATCGTTCCTCAATAAATTTCCATATAGTGTAGGCACACTCAAGAGTAGGCAAGTTTCTAATCAAGTTTCTAGGCAAGCCTCTAGTGATAAGATTAACAGTTCTAAGATTCCTGATCATGTCAATTGACTCATCAAGGGTAGGATGCATAGGATCAACATGAGGTGCACAAGGGCTAGCAATGTACTTGCTCAAATGATATTGATTGAAAATCACAAGCATCTCATTTTTCCACTCATGAAAATACTCCCCATCAAGTATAGGCACTCTATGTCTAAGACTCCCCAAAGTAGACTCATCCATCTTCCTTCAATGGTGATTAAACCAAAGCAATGGAGACCAAAGCTCTAATACCAATTGAAAGGATCGAGAAGAGGTGTCTAGAGGGGCAGTGATTAGACACTAAGTGCCCAAAGTAGCAGTTTTTAAATTCTTTAAGTTTAAGTGGAGTTTTGGCACAAGTTTAACAATCACAATACATATCAAGCAAGCATGCAAAGAGTATATGAGCAGCGGAAAGTAAAGCATGCAACTTGCAAGAACGTACCGGGAAGGGATTGGAGAACTCAAATGCAATTTGGAGACACGGTGATTTTTGAGCCGTAGTTCCGATAGGTGGTGCTATCGTACATCAACGTTGATGGAGACTTCAACCCACGAAGGGTAACGGCTGCGCGAATCCACGGAGGGTTCCACCCAAGAAGGGTCCACGAAGAAGCAACCTTGTCTATCCCACCATGGCCGTTGCCCACGAAGGACTTGCCTCACTAGCGGTAGATCTTCACGAAGTAGGCAATCTCCTTGCCCTTACAAACTCCTTGGTTCAACTCCACAATCTTGTTGGAGGCTCCCAAGTGACACATAGCCAATCCAGGAGACACCACTCTCCAAGAAGTAACAAATGGTGTGTTGATGATGAACTCCATGCTCTTGTGCTTCAAATGATAGTCTCCCCAACACTCAACTCTCTCTCACAGGATTTGGATTTGGTGGAAAGAAGATTTGAGTGGAAATCAACTTGGGGAAGGCTAGAGATCAAGATTCATATGGTAGGTGTCGGTGTCAAAACCGGCGGATCTCGGGTAGGGGGTCCCGAACTGTGCGTCTAGGCGGATGGTAATAGGAGACAAGGGACACGATGTTTTGACCCAGGTTCGGGCCCTCTCGGTGGAGGTAAAACCCTACTTCTGCTTGATTAATATTGATGATATGGGTAGTACAAGAGTTGATCTACCACGTGATCAGAGAGGCTAAACCCTAGAATCTAGCCTATGGTATGATTGTTGTTCGTCCTACGGACTAAAACTCTCCGGTTTATATAGACACCGGAGAGGGCTAGGGTTACACAGAGTCAGTTACAACGGGAGGAGATCTTCATATCTTATCGCCAAGCTTGCCTTCCATGCCAAGGAAAGTCCCTATCCAGACACGGGACAAAGCCTTCAATCTTGTATCTTCATAGTCCGGGAGTCCGGCCAAAGGTCTTAGTCCGGCCATCCGGACACCCCTTAATCCAAGACTCCCTCAGTAGCCCCTGAACCAGGCTTCAATGACGACGAGTCCGGCGCACAAATTGTCTTCAGCATTGCAAGGCGGGTTCCTCCTCCGAATACTTCATAGAAGATGTTGAACACAAGGATAGTGTCCGGATCTGCAAAATAAGTTCCACATACCACCATAGAGAGAATAATTTCCGCACAAATATAATCTGCTGACGTATTCCGCAGCGTGACATCATGCCACGGTCCAGCCTTTATTCGAATCGTTTTACTGATCCACCTCAGCATGTTTAGCGAGGCGGTTTCCTTGGCACGTCTTGTCGAAGCGGAGATCGTGTCCCCTTATTCTGGGATTCTCATCAATACGGGTGTGGGTAACCCAACCGCGCCATTAAGCGTGGCGCTTGGGGGATAAGCGAGTTATATTAGGCCGGTGGGGGCTCGTAGTTTCGGCCGCCCATATAAGGGGATAAAGATCTACCCTTTCCATTTACGCCCTCTTCCTCCTTTGCTTATCCCTCCCTGCGCACTCGAGCTCCAACGCCCAAGCCCGCACTTCCCACCTCAACCTTATCCAATCATGTCTGGAGCGGGAGGTAGATGGATGGCCTCCTCCGTCACGGAGGGGCAAATCAAAAAGTTGAGGAAGGTCGGATACTTGTCTGATGACATCGCGCACCGGCTTCCAGATGAGGGGCAACTCATCCCCACCCCTAGGCCCCATGAGAGGGTTGTATTTCTTCCCCATTTCCTCCGCGGACTAGGCTTTCCTCTTCACCCGTTCGTCCGGGGGTTCATGTTCTACTACGGCCTGGAATTCCACGATCTGGCCCCGAACTTCATCCTCAACATCTCGGCGTTTATCGTCATGTGCGAGGCCTTCCTCCGCATCCAGCCCCACTTTGGCCTATGGTTGAAGATTTTCAGTGTCAAGCTGAAGGTCATGGGCGGACGCCAAGTGGAGTGCGGAGGCGCCATGGTGGGCAAGATAGCCAACGTTACATGGCTCGAGGGCGCCTTCGTAGAGACCATCAAAGGGTGGCAATCGGGGTGGTTCTATATCACCGAGCCGGGTGACCCTGAATGGGCAGCGGCCCCCAAATTTCGATCTGGCATCCCCACGCGGCTCACATCTTGGAAAGAGACGGGCCTGTCATGGGGTAATTCGGCAGAAGTGACCGGACTTCAAACCTGCATCAAGGACCTGATCGGCAGGAAGGTTAAACTTGTGGGAGTTCAGGTCATGGTCTTCCGCCGGATTCTCCCGTGTCAATGACGGGCTTTCAATTTGTGGGAGTTTGACCCGGCCCAGCACCAGACTCTGTCCTGGCTCTTCGACACAAAGCACGAGGATGCCTGGAAGGTGCTATTCAAGAGCTCCGAGGTCTCCCCTCCCGTCACCGAGGATCGCGGATTCTGTGCCAAGCGCCAAGCCAGCGCGGTGAGCTTAATTTTCCCATTTCAGGTTATTTTGGTTGACATAGTTTAACTCTATGCGGGATCTAAACTCCCTTACCTTTGACAGGACTGGCTGAAGAAGTCCGGGCAGGTCAACTGTCCGGCTCCTTTGCCCGAAGACCCAGCGGATGCTCGTCTAACCAAGCTGCTGGTTCCGGCACCTCACGTGGTGCGGGAGAAGAAGGCCAAGAAGAAGACCACGGGGACTCGAAAGAGCTCCCGGCGCCTGGTGGTGTCGGATTCATCGCCTGACAGCCCCGAAGCCCCCTCTGCCTCTGAAGACAAGGAGGAGGAAGAAGAAGAAGCCTCTCCCCCTCCAACGGGGGGA
Source organism: Triticum dicoccoides (assembly GCF_002162155.2). Classification (NCBI taxonomy): domain Eukaryota; kingdom Viridiplantae; phylum Streptophyta; class Magnoliopsida; order Poales; family Poaceae; genus Triticum; species Triticum dicoccoides. The sequence continues at coordinate 417,658,433 of NC_041389.1, read as the reverse complement.
GGAAAGAAAGGAAGGCCGCCCCAACTGGGGAGGCCGGAGGGTCCAAGAAGGGGAAAACCCTTCTGCCGGACTACGCCTCCGATGCCGAAGACGGCAGGGAAGAATGGCCATCCAGGGTTAAGCCCCTGGCAAAATCGTAAGTGTCCGATTACCCAAATGACTTACGGCGCTTCTCTAGTATTCGGTAATTTCTAACGCCGAATTTAATTATGCAGTCCGCGCAGAGCTCAGCTCGGCGATTCAACGAGCGGCTCCCTGAATTCGTCAGATGTGAACAACGCTTCACTTCCGATGGCCTCCTCCCCTCTCCCTGCGGATGACGCCGAGGTGGGGTCCCGAAGGGGACCGAACCAGGAGGAGGTGGTCCTGGAGGCGCCTCAAGGCGACCTCCCGGAGTCCAGGCCCAAAGGGGGTAAAGCCTGAGAGGGATCTAAGTCCGGCCCCGGGCCGGACACTGCTCCGGAACCATCAACGGTTCCAGAGTCCGACAGGCGGCGCCTTCATAAGAACGGCGAGCCTACGCGCCGGTGACCTCCGTCCACCCGGAGGCGCCGGACAATTTGCAGGAGGTGCTTAACGGCGCCTCCATCAACGAGGAACACCGCACTGTTATGAGTGCGGTGATTCAAAAGGTTCAGTCCGCAAAGAGCGAGCTGACAGAAGCCTGTACAAGTCTGTTAACAGGCTTTGAGGTATGTGTTCAAAACATATTAAAATGTTTACCGCATAGACAGTAGCCCCTGATGCTCGGTTCGGTGTTCGGAAAGAAAAGTCGAGCTGAGGATCTAAAAAGATATAAGCAGGAGTCTAACATAAATGTGTCAATATGGGAATGCAGGCTGCACTGCTGACCTCTGCCGCACTGACTGTGGAGGTTAATGCATTAAAGGAGAGTCGCGATCGGTCCGAGAACGAGCTTGGCGGTGCCAAGAAGTAGCTCGAGGACAAGGAGGGTATGTAGTACCGCATGTAAATGTATATAGAAATACTTGGTTGCAAATAATGACAGGACCAACGTAAATGTTGCAGGGGGCACGTCCGAGGTGGCGACCCTGAAGGAAGCGGTCTCCAAGGCCGAAAATAGTGCGGCCTTGGAGCGCACCGAGCGAGAGAAGCAGGAGGCGCGGGTGGCGGAGGTGCAGCAAGAGCTCTAGGCTCTCGTGGAAAAACACGAGAGTTTGGAGCGTGACTCGAAGACTCGAGAGTCCGAGCTCGCCTTGGCTCTTGAGAGTGCCAAAACCGCTAAGGCTGGCCCTCCAGGAGATCGAAGCAATGAAGAAGATAGCGGCGGGTAAGGCATTCTTTATGCAAAGCAAGAATATAAAAGTAAATTATCTTTTACTTACCCGGATCCGGAGCTCTCCAAGAGTGTTCGCCAATCTGCCCCGTAGTGTGTCTGATGCTGCCGTGCTCTACCGAGCCGAGGAGGGGAGCTCGACGGAAAAGATGTTCTGGTCTCAGTATGCCGAGGCCGAACATCCGGTGCCCCTGAGCGACCAACTGAAGCAGCTGGTCGAGCTCCGCAAGGTGACCGAACAGGCCATGAAGGGCCTCATAGTTTGGATGTGGCCTGGAGAGGCCATGCCTGGGAGCTACTTCGGTCTGGTGCGGCGGCTGGTGGACGCGTGTCCGTGGATTGAAATCATCAAGCGCTCCGTCTGTATTGAAGGTGCCCGTCGGGCCCTTGCCCGTGCTAAAGTGCACTGGGGCAAGCTAGACGCGGAGAAGCTTTTGACGGACGCGCCACCGCCGGGCAAGGAGTATCGCACGCCCAAGATGTATTATAAGGGCGTCCTGAAGGGTGCCTGCCTTATAGCGGATGAGTGCTCCAAAGATGTAATTTTTTAGTAGACTCGCATTTGTTATCCTGTACGCTGAAAACTTTGTTCATGTGCGTTAAGCAACGCTTGTTAATTTAAAATATTGCCTTCTGTGCGGCCGTTTATCAAATCTGAGAGATGCAAGTCGTCGGCTTCTACCCCCATGCCACGAGTGCTGGGGTGTTCGGGATAAACCTGAGCGCTCTTGTTCCCATTCTTGGGTCCATCTAGGGAGGCGCTCAGCACAACGAACCAGGCCATCGGACTTATAATGCCTTATCACTCTCACTTAGCCATAGAATTCTATAATTTTAAATTTCGGCAAAGCCCCTAGTATTCGGAAGACCGAGTTCGGGGCGCTATCCACGCCTTGGCTAGATAAATACGGCTCCTCGCTCTAAGCGGCATAAGTCTTTAAGGACTCAAAAAACCTCGCGAACAGCGACCGGTCTCTCGCACTATCATGACGGTCAGATTTAGCTTTCTCTACTGAGGTGTTAACTCGGCTCAACTGGGGCACAATCGCAGTAGTTCTCCCAGCGCTACCTTAGCCAACATTGCGGAACGTAAGGTACCAAAACATGGGAGCCGGACAAACCCAACTATTGACCCAAGACATGATTCGGAGCCGATGCATGTAATGCTATAAGTTCGGGGTGCCGCACTCAGGAGAGTGTTCGTTCTTCTCACACCATGTTATGGGGTACCTAAGTCCCTGGTGTATTGGCCGTACCAAAGTGTACGGTTGCGCAATGTCATGACTGAACATATATGTATAAAAAATAGATGAATACAATAAAAGATAAGAGCTATGTCTTGTTGTATTAAAAGGGCTGCTATAAAAGGAGGACGATACAAATAGTGCGATAAGCAAGAGATGGGATTATTTGACATGACCCCCTCCAGGGGCAAGCTGCGGGTCTTTAAGTAAAAACAGGTATTTAACTCGTTATAGAGACCACCTGGACATTCGACGCAGCTTGTTCGTGCCCTGGCTGTTGCATCGTGTGTTTGGCGAGTGTATTGCCGGACAGGCCTTCCGGATAGTTGGGTCCTGAAAGTATATAAAAAAGAAAAAAGAAAACAGCGGAATAGGGAGCCCCTAAGTGCGGTTGAGCCGCATTCTAGGCGTGCCGTAGTTGTGCCCATCCCCTTATGCCCATGGTATTTTCAAAGCTTAATTATGTACGCGTGGTACCGATAGCACCAGCTGGCAAGGGCTGGGGTTGGGGCCGCACTGCTATGCTTGCTCGGATCGTGCCAGCCTGCGCTGTTGTAGGTTGCTTCGGGCGCGCTTGACGTTGTCCGGACGTTTAACACCCGGATTGGAGAGTTGCCTTGAGACGCTGCTCTGTACTTCCGCCGCCAGGGCTGCTGTGTGCTGCTCCGTTCGAAGGGAGCGTTCGATGTTTCCATTTACCGTGATGACTCCATGAGGGCCTGGCATCTTGAGCTTGAGATATGCGTAGTGCGGCACCGCATTGAATTTTGCAAATGCGGTTCGTCCGAGCAGGGCGTGATAGCCACTGCGGAATGGGGCTATGTCGAAGATTAACTCCTCGCTTCAGAAATTATCCGGGGATTTGAAGACCACTTCGAGTATAACCGAGCCTGTACAGCTGGCTTCTACACCTGGTATGACGCCTTTAAAGGTTGTCTTTGTGGGTTTAATCCTTGAGGGATCTATACCCATTTTTCGCACTGTATCCTGATAAAGCAGGTTTAGGCTGCTGCCGCCATCCATGAGGACTCTAGTGAGGTGAAATCCGTCAATGATTGGGTCTAGGACCAATGTGGCGAATCCGCCGTGACGGATGCTAGTGGGGTGGTCCCTATGATCAAAGGTGATCGGGCAGGAGGACCATGGGTTGAACTTTGGGGCGACTGGCTCCAATGCATAGACGTCCTTGAGAGCACGCTTCCGCTCCCTTTTGGGGATGTGGGTTTTGTATATCATGTTCACCGTCCACACTTGCGGGGGGAATCCCTTCTGTCCTTTGTTGTTCAGCGGCCGGGGCTCCTCCTCGTCATCGCTACGCAGCCCCTTGTCTCTGGTTTCGGCACTTAGCTTGCCTGCCTGCTTGAACACCCAACAATCCTTGTTGGTGTGGTTGGCTGGTTGTTCGGGGGTGTCGTTTATCTGGCACGAGCGATCGAGTATCCGGTCTAAGTTGGATGGGCCCGGAGGGTTTCTTTTGAATGGCTTCTTCCGCTGACCGGGTTTAGAGCCTCTGAATCCAGCATTGACTGCCGTATCCTCGGTATTGTCGCCATTAATGTGGCGCTTGTGCTTGTTGCGACGTGACCTGCCATTGTTGTCCTTGGTATCCGAATTGCCAGGGCTCTTGGTTATGTTATTGCTATGAGCTAGCCAGCTGTCTTCTCCCGCGCAAAAGCGGGTCATGAGTGTCGTGAGGGCTGCCATAGATTTCGGCTTTTCCTGTCCTAGGTGCCGGGCAAGCCATTCGTCTCGGATGTTGTGCCTGAAGGCCGCAAGGGCCTCGGCATCCGGACAATCGACTATTTGATTTTTCTTGGTTAGGAACCGTGTCCAGAATTGTCTGGCCGATTCCTCTGGCTACTGGATTATGTGGCTTAGGTCATCGGCGTCTGGTGGTCGCACATAAGTGCCCTGTAAGTTGTCGAGGAATGTGGATTCCAGGTCCTCCCAGCAACTTATTGACTCTGCTGGCAGGCTATTAAACCAATGCCCAGCTGGTCCTTTAAGCTTGAGCGGGAGGTATTTGATGGCGTGTAGATCATCACCATGGGCCATGTGGATATGAAGGAGATAATCCTCGATCCATACCGCGGGATCTGTTGTGCCATCGTATGATTCGATGTTTACGGGTTTAAAACCCTCTAGGATTTGATGATCCATTACTTCGTCTGTGAAGCATAGTGGGTGTGCGGCGCCCCTGTACTGGGCTATATCGCGACGTAGCTTGGATGAGCTTTGTTTGTTGTATTCGGTCTGGCCGTATTTATCAAATCCGGTGTGACGGTTATCATCACGTGACGTAGGGCGCCCATGCGATCCGTAGATCGATCTTGTTTGCTTGCCTTATCCTCCAATATGTCTTGCAGGTCTGTTGCGTTTCCCCGTGCTCTGGTGTTCTTGGAGCGGCGCCGGGGTGCGGCTTGGGTTAAGGGCCGAAAGGCCTTTTTGTCGCGGCCACAGGGTGGCCGATCGGGCGCATCGTATGTTGGTGATGTAGGTTTAGTTGCTTCCTCCTCTAGTTGGGGTAGCAGCCTGCGCTTTGGGTAACTCTTGGAGGGGCGCTCGAGTTTATACTCTTCGGCCGCCAAGACTTCAGTCCATCTGTCGGATAGCAGATCTTGGTCAGCTCTAAGTTGCTGCTATTTTTTCTTGAGGCTGCTCGCCGTGGCCATAAGCCTGCGCTTGAAACGCTCTTGTTCGACGAGGTCCTCTGGCACGACGAATTCATCGTCGTCGAGGCTTGCCTTGTCTTCGGAGGGAGGCATATAATTGGCGTCCTCGATCTTCCTGTCTGCCGCTCTCTCATGAGTGTTGGCTCCTTCGTCCTCCTACGCTGAATTCTACTGGAGGGGGTTGTCTTCGGCACTGTCCGGGGTGTTGTCGTCTTCGGTGTCGGACTCGCCGTTTTTGCTTTGGCGGGATTTAGAGCGGCGCCGCTGACGTCGGCGCTTGGGTTGCTTCTTGGAGGGGTCGTCCTCCGTTTTTTCATCGCCATCCCCTGCTTTGGGGGTATCCACCATGTATATGTCGTATGACGAGGTGGCTTTCCAGTGCCCTATAGGTGCTGGTTCTTGGTCGTCTCCTCCATCGGCGTTCAAACCGTCGATGTCTTCGGAGTCGTAGTCGAGCATGTTGGTTAGGTCGTCGACAGTGGCTACCAAGTGGGTGGTGGGTGGGTTTCGAATTTCTGCGTCGTTCGCGTCCCAACCTTGCTGACCATAGTCCGGCCAGGGCTCTCCTGACAAAGAGAGAGACTTTAGTGAATCCAGGATATCGCCAAAGGGCGAGTGCTGAAAGACGTCCGCGGTGGTGAACTCCATGATCGGAGCCCAATCGGGTTCGATCAGAAGGGGTGTGGAATATTCGGTGTCCGGAACGGAGTCCGGCACCTTGGAGTCACGGGCCTTGCAAAGGACTAGGCTGGTATTCGGCTCTATCGCCATAGAGATTGCGGCTCCTGGGGCGGCGTCCAACCGTCCGTCCCCTACTAGCGCAGTCGGCTCCGAGCTAATGGTCGGAGCGGACACCTGAGCGGCACTCTGGGCGCTGTCCGGCAGCAGAGCTAGATCATGCCCATCAAGACAGTGCGGCACGCTCGGCCATGGCTCAAATCCATCGAAGATCAAGTCCCCGCGGATGACGGCCGTGTAGTTTAAGCTTCCAAACCTGACCTGATGGCCAGGGGCGTAGCTTCCAATCTGCTCCAGATGGCCAAGCGAGTTGGCCCGCAGTGCGAAGCCGCTGAATACGAAGATCTGTCCGGGGAGAAAAGTCTCACCCCGGACCGCGTCGTGGTTGACGATCGAAGAAGCCATCGGGCATAAAGGTGATGACACAGAGGAACTCTCAATGAAAGCACCAATGTCGGTGTCAAAACCGGTGGATCTCGGGTAGGGGGTCCCGAACTGTGCGTCTAGGCAGATGGTAACAGGAGACAAGGGACACGATGTTTTTACCCAGGTTCGGACCCTCTCGGTGGAGGTAAAACCCTACTCCTGCTTGATTAATATTGATGATATGGGTAGTACAAGAGTTGATCTACCACGAGATCAGAGAGGCTAAACCCTAGAATCTAGCCTATGGTATGATTGTTGTTCGTCCTACGGACTAAAACTCTCCGGTTTATATAGACACCGGAGAGGGCTAGGGTTACACATGGTCGGTTACAACGGGAGAAGATCTTCATATCGTATCGCCAAGCTTGCCTTCCATGCCAAGGAAAGTCCCTATCCGGACACGGGACAAAGTCTTCAATCTTGTATCTTCATAGTCCGGGAGTCCGGCCAAAGGTCATAGTCCGGCCATCCGGACACCCCCTAATCCAGGACTCCCTCAGTAGGAATGGAATATCTTGGTCTCAACACATGAGTAGGTGGTTCTCTCTCAAAAAATATAAGTTGGAAGTGTAGGTTCGTTCTGATGGCTCTCTCCACGAATGAAAAGGAGGTGGAGGGGTATATATAGCCTCCACACAAAATCTAACCATTATACACAACTTTCCAATCTCGGTGGGACCGAATTGACAAACTCGGTCTAACGGATTTAGCAAATCTAGTGACCGTTAGGGTTTTCGGTGGGACCGACATGCAACTCGGTAGAACAGATATGGTTAGGGTTAGGGCATAATGTAATCTCGGTGAGACCGATTACACAAACTTGGTAGGACCAATTTTGGTAATAAGCTAACCAGAGAGTTGGTCAGGCAAACTTGGTAGGACTGATTACACAAAATCGGTAGGACCGATTTCTGTAATAAGTTAACTAGAGAGTTTGCATTGTAATCTTAGTAGTACCAATTGCTCAAACTCGGTGAGACCAATTTTGGTAATGGACATACATAGAGAGATTACAATCCCATCTCGGTGAGACCGAGATCCCTATCAGTGAGACCAATTTGCCTAGGGTTTGTGGCAGTGGCTAAGACATCTGAACTCGGTGGCGCCGGATGGAAAGAATGGGTGGGGCTGAGTTAGACTTTTGGTTTAGGACAAATGTGGATGTGAGAAAGTAGTTGAGGGCTTTGGAGCATATCACTAAGCACTTTGAGCAAGTAAGCCATTAAAAGCAACACCTCATCCCATCTTGATAGTATTGGATTTTCGACTCAATGTGATCTTGGATCACTAAAATAGAAAATGTAGAGTCTTGTGCTTGAAGCTTGAGCTAATCCTTTGTCCTTAGCATCTTGAAGGGGTTCCATGTCCTTTAGTCGATGCCACTTCATGTTTGAACTTATCTGAAATATACTAGGTAAAAGTGTTAGTTCAACAAGAGATATGTTGACATTAATTACCAAAACCACCAAGGGAGCACTTGTGTTTTCAAAGTCCCAGCTGTGGTTGACTTGATCATGGAAGTCTTAGTGATCACGCTCGACTTGACGGTGCCGTACATTGCATACCTGCTCAGGCAGGAACTCCCAGAGGATGAGGACAAGGCCCGCCAGATAGTCCGTCGATCAAAAGCTTTCACCGTGATACAAGGGCAGCTTTACAGAGCAAGTGTCACAGGAGTGGCTCAACGCTGCATCGCCCCAGAAAAAGGTCGAATGATCCTAAACGATATCCACTCGGGGACCTGTGGTCACCATGCGTCCTCTCGGACCATCATGGCCAAAGCATACCGAGCGGGATTCTATTGGCCTTGTGCAAATGAGATGGCAAAAGATATAGTCGACAAGTGCGCAGGTTGCCAATTCTACTCCAACATGTCTCACAAGCCTGCGTCTACCTTGAAGACTATTCCACTCGTCTGGCCGTTTGCAGTCTAGGGGTTGGATATGGTTGGACCCTTCAAGACTAGCAGAAGTGGTTTCACTCATTTTCTCATGGTAGTCGACAAGTTCACCAAATGGATCAAAGCCAAGCCTATCAAAAACCTTGACTCAAGCACTACCGTCAGTTTCATCAGGTAGTTGATATTCAGATATGGAGTCCTTCACAACATTATCACAGATAATGGCCCCAACTTTGATTCCGATGAGTTTAAGGCGTTCTGTGCTTCCCAGGGCACTCGGGTTGACTACGCGTATGTTGCACACCCGCAGTCGAATGGACAAGCAGAAAGGGCGAATGGTTTGATCCTTCAAGGGCTGAAACCCTGACTGATGCGCGACCTCAAGCACGCTTCCGGAGCTTGGGTGACTGAGTTACCATCCGTCCTATAGGGGCTGAGAACAACGTCGAACCGGTCAACTGACCGAACCCCTTTCTTCTTGGTGTACGGCGATGAGGTTGTACTTCCGAGTGACTTGCTGCACAACACTCCCCGAGTGGAACTCTTCTCAGAAGCTGAAGCAGAACAGGCACACCAAGACGCAGTCAATCTCCTGGAAGAAGAACGGGAGATGGCTTTGATCCGGTCAACCATCTATCAGCAAGCTCTACGTCGATTCCATGCCCGTAATGTCAGAGGTCGAGCGTTCCAGGAAGGAGACCTTGTGCTCCGAGTGGATTAGAAACGGCCTCACAAGCTCGCTCCGGCCTGGGAAGGTCCCTTCATCATCACCAAGGTGCTTCACAATGGAGCATACCACATCTACAACGTAGCCAAGAACATGGACGAGCCACGCGCGTGGAACGCAGAGCTGCTTCGCCCTTTCTATACCTAAACCACTCGGATCGACGAGTTGTAATAAGAGTCCATCCGTTTGCTTACCAAAGACAAGATTTTTGCAATACCTTAATGATTGATTTCCCGTAATCATTTGTGTCCGAATCCCCCAGTGGGTGGCTTAGTCGCGAACCTAAGTCTCCTAAGTTAAAAAACACTCCGAGTGGAGAGCAATCCTCCCACTCGAGGGCTTAGCTGTGACCCCATACTCGCCTAAGTTAAAAGAAACACTCCGAGCGGAGAGCAATGCTCCCACTCGGGGGCTTAGCTGCGACCCCGTACTTGCCTAAGTTAAAAAACACTCCGAATGGAGAGCAATCCTCCCACTTAGGGGCTTAGCTGCGACCCTGTACTCGCCTAAGTTAATAAAAACACTCTGAGTGGAGAGCAATCCTCCCACTCGGGGGCTTAGCTGCGA
>NC_041389.1:417522641-417648575 GCF_002162155.2 Triticum dicoccoides | reverse complement strand
TTAAAAAAACACTCTGAGTGGAGAGCAATCCTCCCACTGGGGGCTTAGCTGCGACCCCGTACTCACCTAAGTTTAAAAAACTCCGAGTGGAGAGCAATCCTCCCACTCAGGGGCTTAGTCGCGACCCCGTACTCTCCTAAGTTAAAACACACTCTGAGTGCAGAGGAATCCTCCCACTCGGAGGCTTAGTTGCGACCCCATACTCGCCTAAGTTAGAAAACACTCTGAGTGAAGAACAATCCTCCACTAGGGGGCTTAGCTGCGACCCCGTACTCGCCTAAGTCACAAAGATCCTCTAAGCTGCATCACAAGTACAACATACGCTCCATCCCAATCCGCAAGGACAACAAGGTGTCGATAGATCACACCATCAGAGCCACTCGACGAAAAGTTGAAGGGTCAAGTTCCACTCAGAATCGAAAAACATCCGAAAGCGATAAAGGCAAAGCCATCGTATTCGAAGAGAAACCAAGTTTAGATAAATCCCGCAAAAGTTCAGAGCCATAGTGGGCAGAAGCACTCAGGCATCAGGCCTGAAAGAGTTTAATGGTTACAAAACCACTCGGCATTCCCAGGCAAATAAGGGTGGGGCATAATGTTTGTTCACTCGGCGAGAGGAGGACTTGCTGGCTCGACGAAGCTGTGAAGGTCAATGTTGTCTGCGATACGAGTAGCGGCATCGATGAAGGTGTTCATGAAGGATTGGAAGTTGCGCTTCTTGGTGTTGGCAACCTTGAGTGCCGCCAGCTTGTCTTCTCTGACGTCCTTGCAGTGGACTCGGATCAATAACAGAGCAACATCGGTGCCACAGCAAGCGAATGACTTCTTCCACTCCTGCACTCGACTAGGGATTTCATTCAATCGAGTCATCAGAGACTCGAGATCATTTTGGAGTTCAGCTTGGGGGCGGAGTTCAGTGTCAATCCGCGACATCACCACCTTCAGACGAGCAAGATAATACACAGCACTATCCAGACGAGACTCCAATTGCAGCACATTCATAGCGACGTCATCTTTGACAGGAGAGTTTATGGGGTCAATACCTGTCTCGATCCGCCCGATCTCTGCTTCAAAGTCTTGACAAAGTTCTGCACAGACGGAAAAGTGGTGATTCAACAGTTAAATAATGAGTCAACAATGGCAAATCAGTCGGATGTGAGGAAGTACCTTCAAGCTTCAGGACCAGTTTCTCAGCATGCCGCCCCATATAAGCCTCCAGTTCGCCCTTCTTCGCCGTGAGATTTCTAACCTTGTCAGTCATGGTGTCCTCTTCCTTCTTCGGTCTCGCAACCTCCTGGTTAGCTTTAGTAACTGCGGTCTTTAGCTTGGAGTTCTCTTCTTCCAAGTTGTTGAATGAGGCTAGCTTCTTATCAGCAAGTGTTGTTTTCTCTCGTGCCTCCTTTTGTGCTGCGGTAAGGTCTTGATCCTTCTTCTCCAGAGCCTGCTTCATTTTCTCTAAAGAAATAACATTCTTCAGACGAGCTTGGAGCTGAGGGTTTTCACTACACACATCTGTTTGAGTGGAGTCACTCGGTTCAAGAGACTAAAAGGAAAAAAGTCATAAGGTGGACAGTCGGCGAATTATTACCTCCATGATAGCTGCTTCTTCCTGGGCCTTCTGGAGATTATTCTTGGCCAGCTCCAGGTTGAGGTTGAGGCAGATCTGCTTCCTCTCAAATTCCGCAAATTGGGATTCAAGATCACAAGATTTCTACCGTCAGCAAATAAGATATGTCAATCGACAGAAACAAAGGCCAATCACAGCAAAAATTGCTCTAAGACTACCGCCGAATCAAACATTCAACAGTAGTCTCGGGGACTACAGCCAGTGGGTGCACTTGGCGTACCCCCACTGGCCTGGTTTTCCACTCTGCATGGTCTGCCCAGCATGAGTATGCAAAAAAAGAGAGAGATTCTCAGACCCCAGCCGACTGCCAGCAGTCGACCGCGGTCTTGGAGACTACAGCCAGTGGGTGCACTCTGCGTGCCCCCACTGGTCTAGATTCCACTTGGGTCAAGATATTCAACCGAGTGAAAGAACAATGAAGTGACATTCGACTAAGACCCCCACCACATCAAACATCCGATGGCGGTCTCGGGGACTACAGCCAGTGGGTGCACTTTGCGTTCCCCCACTGGTTCAGAGACACACTCGACTCAACTTGGTCGACTCAAGCAGAAGAACTATTCAACACTAAGTCAAAACACCCAGTGGGTGATTGGATGCAAAATGCAGACTCATGATAGATGCACATAAAGGTTCCAAAACTCTCATCCAGGGACATCTTACTGACAATGAAGCAGCAGTTGCAACTACCACATCGTAGCAAGGCAAAAATCAAATCGAGAGATCAGTCGGAAACCAACTGACCTTAACATTGACATGCAGAGCAGAGCTGGCATTGTAGGCAGCCTGACTGGCCTCGTGCACCACCTTCATCTGCTCCATAATAAGGTTTGCTTGGAGCTGAGTGATAACCCACAAGTGTAGGGGATCGCAACAGCTTGCGAACGTAAAGTATTCAACCCAAATTTATTGATTCGACACAAGGGGAGCCAAAGAATATTCTTGAGTATTAGCAGTTGAGTTGTCAATTCAACCACACCTGGATAACTTAGTATCTGCAGCAAAGTATTTAGTAGCAAAGTAATATGATAATAAAGGTAACGTTAGCAAAAGTAATGTTTTTGGGTTTTGTAGTTATTGTAACAATAGCAACGAAAAAGTAAATAAGCGAAGCACAAGATGTGAAAAGCTCGTAGGCAATGGATCAGTGATGGATAATTATGTCGGATGCGATTCCTCATGTAATAGCTATAACATAGGGTGACACAGAACTAGCTCCAATTCATCAATGTAATGTAGGCATGTATTCCGTAAATAGTCATACGTGCTTATGGAAAAGAACTTGCATGGCATCTTTTCTCCTACCCTCCCATGGCAGCGGGGTCCTAGTGGAAACTAAGGGATATTAAGGCCTCCTTTTAATAGAGAACCGGACCAAAGCATTAACACATAGTGAATACATGAACTCCTCAAACTACGGTCATCACCGAGAAGTATCCCGATTATTGTCACTTCGGGGTTGTCAGATCATAACACATAATAGGTGACTATAGACTTGCAAGATAGGATCAAGAACACACATATATTCATGAAAACATAATAGGTTCAGATCTGAAATCATGGCACTCGTGCCCTAGTGACAAGCATTAAGCATAGCAAAGTCATAGCAACATCAATCTCAAAACATAGTGGATACTAGGGATCAAACCCTAACAAAACTAACTTGATTACATGGTAAATCTCATCCAACCCATCACCGTCCAGCAAGCCTACGATGGAATTACTCACGCACGGCGGTGAGCATCATGAAATTGGTGATGGAGGATGGTTGATGATGACGACGGCGACAAATCCCCCTCTCCGGAGCCCCAAACAGACTCCAGATCAGCCCTCCCGAGAGAGATTAGGGCTTGGCGGCGGCTCCGTATCGTAAAACACGATGAAACTTTCTCTTTGATTTTTTTCTCCGTGAGAAGGAATACATAGAGTTGGAGTTGAGGTCGGTGGAGCCTCAGGGGGGCCACAAGACAGGGGGCGCGCCCCCCACCCTCGTGGACAGGGTGTGGGTCCCTGGTATTGATTCTTTCTCCAGTATTTTTTATATTTTCCAAAAAGTGCCTCCGAGGATTTTCAGTACATTCCGAGAACTTTTGTTTTCTACACATGAAACAACATCATAGCAGTTCTGCTAAAAAGAGCGTCAGTCCGGGTTAGTTTCATTCAAATCATGCAAGTTAGAGTCCAAAACAAGGGCACAAGTGTTTGGAAAAGTAGATACGTTGGAGACGTATCAAGTCCCCCAAGCTTAAACCTTTGCTTGTCCTCAGGCAATTCAGTTGATAAACTAAAAGTGATAAAGGAAAACTTTTACAAACTCTGTTTGTTCTTGTTGTTGTAAACATGCAAAGCCAGCATTCAGGTTTCAACAAATATTATGAACTAACCATACTCACAATACCACCTCGGTCTCACAATTACTCATATCAATGGCATAATCAGCTAGCGAGCGATAATAATAAAACTCGGATGACAACACTTTCTCAAAACAATCATAACTTGATATAACAAAATGGTATCTCGCTAGCCCTTTCTGAGACCGCAAAACATAAATGCAGAGCACCTTTAAAGATCAAGGACTGACTAAACATTGTAATTCATGGTAAAAGAGATCCAGTCAAGTCATACCCAATATAAACTAAGAATAATGAATACAAATGACAGTGTGCTCTCCAGCGGGTGCTTTTTAATAAGAAGGGTGATGACTCAACATAAAAGTAAATAGATAGGCCCTTCGCAGAGGGAAGCAGCGATTTGTAGCGGTCCTAGAGCTCAATTTTAAAATAGAGATTGAATAACATTTTGAGCAGCATACTTTCGCTGTCAACACAACAAATATGAGATGGCTGTATCTTCCGTACTACATGCATTATAGGCAGATCCCAAACATAATGGTAAAGGTTTATACTCCCCCAACCACCAACAAGCATCAATCCATGGCTTGCTCGAAACAACGAGTGCCTCCAACTAACAACAGCCTTGGGGGAGTTTTGTTTAATTATATTGATTTGATTTGATCTTTGTGGATCACGGGACTGGGCATCTCGATTACTGGCCCTTCCTCGTGAATGAGGAGCGGAGTCCTCTCCTCTTGAGAATAACCCACCAAGCATGGAAGATATTGGCAGCCCTAGTTGTAACATGAGCTGCTCGAGCATACAAAACAGAATTTCATTTGAAGGTTTGGAGTTTGGCACATACAAATTTACTTGGAACGGCAGGTAGATACCGCATATAGGAAGGTATGGTGGACTCATATGGAACAACTTTGGGGTTTAAGGAGTTTTGATGGACAAGCAGTATTCCCGCTTAGTACAGGTGAAGGCTAGCAAAAGAGTAGGAAGCAACCAACTGGGAGAGCGACAACACTCACAAACATGCATTAAAATTAATTCACACCGAATACAAGCATGAGTAGGATATAATCTACCATGAACATAAATATTATGAAGGCTATGTTGATTTGTTTCAACTACATGCGTGAACATGTGCCTAGTCGAGTCACTCAATTCATTCAAAGGAGGATACCATCCCATCATACTACATGATAATCATTCTAATAGCATGTTGGCACACAAGGTAAACCATTATAACTCATAGCTAATCAAGCATGGCACAGGCAATTATAATCTCTAAATGTCATTGCAAATATGTTTACTTCATAATAAGCTGAATCAGAAACGATGAACTCATCATATTTACAAAAACAAGAGAGGTCGAGTTCATACCAGCTTTTCTCATCTCAATCAGTCCATCATATATCGTCATTATTGCCTTTCACTTGCATGACCGAATGGTGTGTATAATAATAATAGTGCACGTGCATTGGACTAAGCTGGAATCTGCAAGCATTCAATTAAGAGAGAGAAGACAAGGTAATATGGGTTCTAAGTCAAATAAATAGTCATGCATAAGAGAGCCACTAAGCATTTTCAATAAGGTCTTCTACTCTCGATCCCCAAAGGAAAGAAAAGAAAACTATTTACATGGGAAAGCTCTCAACAAGTAAGAAGAAGAACGAGAAATCTTTTTGGGGTTTCATTTTAATTCTACTACAAGCATGGAAATTAAACTAACTAATTTTTCTTTGGTTTTTCTTAAGGTTTATCAAACACACAAGAAGAAAACTAGAAAAAGGAATTTAAACTAACATGGATAATACAATGAAAGAGTATGAGCACCGACAACTAGTATAGTGTGTGAACATCAATGTAAAGTCGGTGAGAAATATGTACTCCCCCAAGCTTAGGCTTTTGCCTAAGTTGGTCTAATACGAAGGACCACTGCTACTCTCCCCGGTGTACTGGGAAGTGTAATCAGGATACCACTGGCTGGCCATCTCTGGATCCCACTGGAAAGATGATGCACGATAAGGGTCCAGTGCAGGTTCCGGCTCAAGTTCAGGTTCTGGAGTAGATGCTTGGCCTTGATGAGCATACACAGCCTCCGGTGTAACAAGAAAATTATCTGCAATTAAATCAAACAATAGAGGCGCAGGCAAAATAATAGTCTCATTGTGTTTCTTATTAAATCTAAGGTTATATAAGAGCATCTTCTCTTTGTTGTCAACAATAAACACGTGTGCTACCATGCTCTTGTAGTCTAAAATGTAAGGAGGCAATTTTGTCTCCTCTTTCTCATGATGCCTAATAGGTATCTCAAAATGTCTAGCAAGACATGAAGCATAGATACCTCCAAATATGGGGCCTTTTGTACGATTCAGGCTTAGCCATTTAGCAATGACGGCACCCATACTAAAACTATTGTCTCCAAACAAGGCATGATGAAGGATGATAATATCAGGAACATTAGAGTTTCCACTATTTCCACGACCAATCAAGCATCTACTAGAAAATATGGCAAAGTAGTGTAAAACAGGAAAGTGTATGCTAGAGATTTTTGCCTGGAAACCTTTCTTTGGCTCCTCTACAGCTATAGTGTTAACAAAGCAATCCACATCTTTACGATGCGGTTCCTCTAATTCTCCCTCAAAGGGTATCCTACATACCGTGCAAAAATCAAGTAAAGACATTTCTCTGAATCCATCATATAAATGAAATGATACTGAAGGCGGTGACTTCTTAGGATAATAATAAAAAATTTCCACGAAAGTATTGGTAAGTAAGAGATACTGATCCATCCGGTCGTGGAGGAAATCGGTGAGGTCCGCATTCTCGATCAAAGAATAAAAATCTTCATGAATTCCAGCTTCTTTCAAGAAATTATCACATGGCCATTCACACGGCCGTACTTCCGCTAGGCAAGGAAATTATACTTGGCTTTTTCTCCTTCTCTTTTGCTTGTTTTTCCTAAGAGCCTTGGCTAGAAGGGCCCCTTAAAAGTCTCCTTAACATTTTCTGAAAATTTCTGAAATTTTAGTAACATCAAAATAAAAGTGAATAAAACTTAAAAAGATTGGTAGCAACTACGCCTACAAGTGCCTAGAGCCTATATCATACATTAGAATTGCTTGGGACCTCATAAATTTAACATGCAAGATCAAGAACATGGTCACCTAAGTAGCAAAAATTTGCAATGAAGAAAGCACTAGAACAAAAACCAGTTAGACCAATGGAGGAGTCACATACCAAGCAACAATCTCCCAAAGCAGTTTTGTGAATGGAGCTTTGAGCAAGGAGATCGAAAATCGCAGCAAAATGCGCTAGAACTCGTGCTTGAGCTGGATGGGGATTTTTTTGGGTAAAAGATGAAGTGTGTGGGTGCTGGCATAAGTGGAGGGGGGCCACCAGGGGCCCACGAGACAGGGGGCGCGCCCAGGTGGGGTGGGCGGTCCCTCCACTCTCGTGGCCTGGTGCTTGCCCCTCGTGCAGTGATTTCAGTGCCTATAATCCTCAAATATTCCATAAAAAATCATACTAAATTTGCAGGGCATTTGGAGCACTTTTATTTTCATGATATTTTTTATTGCACGGATAATTCAGAAAACAAACGGATAATAATATTTTTGATTTATTTAATCTAAATAACAGAATGTAAAAAGAGGGTACAAAAGGTTGTGCCTTCTAGTTTCATCCATCTCATGATCGTCAAAATGAATCCACTAACAAGGTTGATCAATTCTTATTAACAAACTCATTCCGAATAACACGGAACCGGAGAAATTTTGAATAACACTAAGTTACCTCAACGGGGATATGAAAATCCCCAACAATAAGAATATCATACTTTTTCTTGACAGTAGGGAGAGGAAATTCAAAACCTCCAATAATGATAGTTGGAACTTTTCCAATAGAATTGATGCTATGAACTTGAGATTGTTTCCTTGGAAAGTGTACCGTATGCTCATTACCATTAACATGAAAAGTGGCATTGCCTTTGTTGCAATCAATAAGAGCCCCTGCAGTGTTCAAAAAAGTTCTACCAAGGATAATCGACATACTATCGTCCTCGGAAATATAAAGAATAACAAAGTCTGTTAAGATAGTGACATTTGCAACTACAACAGGCACATCCTCACAAATACCGACAGGTATGGTAGTTGATTTATCAGCCATTTGCAAAGATATTTCAGTAGGTGTCAACTTATTCAATTCAAGTCTATGATATAAAGAGAGAGGCATAACACTAACACCGGCTCCAAGATCACATAAAGCAGTTCTAACATAGTTTCTTTTAATGGAGCATGGTATAGTTGGTACCCCGGGGTCTCCAAGTTTCTTTGGTATTCCACCCTTAGAAGTGTAATTGGCAAGCATGGTGGAAATTTTAGCTTCTGGTATCTTTCTTTTATTTGTAATGATATCCTTCATATATTTAGCATAAGGATTTACTTTAAGCATATCAGTTAAGCGCATACGTAAGAAGATAGGTCTAATCATTTCAGCAAAGCACTCAAAATCCTCATCATCCTTTGTCTTGGATGGTTTAGGAGGAAAGGGCATGGGTTTCTAAACCCATGGTTCTCTTTCTCGACCATGCTTCCTAGCAACAAAACCTCTCTTATCATAACGTTGATTCTTTGATTGTGGGTTATCAAGATCAACGGCAGGTTCAATCTCTACATCATTATTTTTGCTAGGTTGAGCATCAACATGAACATTATCGTTAACATTATCAGTAGGTTCATGTTCATCACCTGATTGTGTTTCAGCATCAGAAATAGAAATATTATTAGGATTCTCAGGTGTGTCTATAGTAGGTTCACTAGAAGCATGCAAAGTCCTATCGTCTTTATTTTTCTTCTTTTTGGAAGAACTAGGTGCTTCTAAATTATTTCTCTGAGAATCTTGCTCGATTCTCTTAGGGTGGCCTTTAGGATACAAAGGTTCCTAAGTCATTCTACCAGTTCTAGTAGCCACTCTAACAGCAAAGTCATTCTTATTATTGAATTCATCAAGCAAATCGTTTTGAGCTTTAAGTACTTGCTCAGCTTGAGTAGCAACCATAGACGCATATTTGCTAATGAGTTTAAGTTCACCTTTAACTCTAGCCATATTATCCCTCACGCGTCCTATCTCGAAAGCATTATTCTTTATCTCTCTACCAACATAAGCATTAAAACTTTCTTGCCTAGCCATAAAGTCATCAAATTCATCTAAGCATGGGCTATGAAATTTAGTAGAGGGAATTTCAACTTCATAATATCTATAGAGAGAATTTACCTTTACTACCTGTGTCAGGTTATCAAGACAATGTGGTTCTTCAACAGGCGGTATATTAAGACCATGTATTTCTTCAATAGGTGGTAAATTCTTAACATCTTCAGCTTTAATACCCTTTTCTTTCATTGATTTCTTTGCCTCTTGCATATCTTCAGGACTGAGAAATAAAACACCTCTCTTCTTCGGAGTGGGTTTAGGAATAGGCTCAGGAGTTGGCTCAATGGGTTCAGGAATTGCATCAGGAATTGGCTCGGGAAGAGTCCAATTATTTTGATTAGTCAACATATTATTCAATAGTAATTCAGCTTCGTCGACTGTTCTTTCCCTGAAAACACACCCAACACAACTATCCAAGTAGTCCTTGGAAGCATCGGTTAGTCCATTATAAAAGATATCAAGTATTTCATTTTTCTTGAGAGGATGATCAGGCAAAGCATTAAGTAACAGGAGAAGCCTCCCCCAAGCTTATAGGAGACTCTCTTCTTTGATTTGCACAAAATTATATATTTCCCGCAAGGCAACTTGTTTCTTATGAGCAGGGAAATATTTAGCAGAGAAGTAATAAATCATATCCTGAGGACTACGCACACAACCAAGAGCAAGAGAATTATACCAAGCCTTAGCATCACCCTTTAATGAGAACGGAAATATCTTAAGGATATAAAAGTAGCGAGATTTATCATCATGAGTAAACAGGGTAGCTATATCATTCAACTTGGTAAGATGTGCCGCAACAGTTTCTGATTCAAGGCCATAAAAAGGATCGGATTCTACCAAAGTAATAATTTCAGGATCAACAGAGAAGTCATAATCCTTATCAGTAACGCAGATAGGTGAAGTAGCAAAAGCAGGGCCATGTTTCATTCTAGCATTAAGATACTGCTGCTTCCATTTAGCTAATAATTTCTTAAGATCATATCTATCATTGCAAGCAAAGATAGCTCTAGCAGCTTCTTCATTCATAACATAACCCTTAGGAAAAATAGGTAATTCATAATCATTCGGAGAACCTTCATCATCACTATCATCAATAATAGCATCTTCAATAATTTCGTTCTCTCTAGCCCTAGCAAGTTGTTCATCAAGAAATTCACCTAATGGCAAAGTAGTATCACGCACAGAAGTAGTTTCATCATAAGTATCATGCATAGCAGAAGTGGCATCATCATTAACATGCGACATATCAGAACTCATAGCAGCAGCAGGTTTAGGTGTCGCAAACTTAGTCATAACAGAAGGAGAATCTAGTGCAGAGCTAGATGGCAGTTTCTTACCTCCCCTCATAGTTGAGGGATAGATCTTGGTTTTAGCGCCTTTCAAGTTCTTCATAGTGATCAACAGATATAAATCCCAAGTGACTTAGAGAATAGAGCTACGCACCCCGGCAACGGCGCCAGAAATTAGTCTTGATTACCCACAAGTGTAGGGGATCGCAACAGCTTTTGAGCGTAAAGTATTCAACCCAAATTTATTGATTCGACACAAGGGGAGCCAAAGAATATTCTTGAGTATTAGCAGTTGAGTTGTCAATTCAACCACACCTGGATAACTTAGTAATTGCAGCAAAGTATTTAGTAGCAAAGTAATATGATAATAAAGGTAACGGTAGCAAAAGTAATGTTTTTGGGTTTTGTAGTGATTGTAACAATAGCAACTGAAAAGTAAATAAGCGAAGCACAAGATGTGAAAAACTCGTAGGCAATGGATCAGTGATGGATAATTATGTCGGATGCGATTCCTCATGTAATAGGTATAACATAGGGTGACACAGAACTAGCTCCAATTCATCAATGTAATGTAGGCATTTATTCCATAAATAGTCATACGTGCTTATGGAAAAGAACTTGCATGACATCTTTTGTCCTACCCTCTCGTGGCAGCGGGGTCCTAGTGGAAACTAAGGGATATTAAGGCCTCCTTTTAATAGAGAACCGGACCAAAGCATTAACACATAGTGAATACAAGAACTCCTCAAACTACGGTCATCACCGAGAAGTATCCCAATTATTGTCACTTCGGGGTTGTCGGATCATAACACATAATAGGTGACTATAGACTTGCAAGATAGGATCAAGAACACACATATATTCATGAAAACATAATAGGTTCAGATCTGAAATCATGGCACTCGGGCCCCAGTGACAAGCATTAAGCATAGCAAAGTCATAGCAACATCAATCTCAGAACATAGTGGATACTAGGGATCAAACCCTAACAAAACTAACTTGATTACATGGTAAATCTCATCCAACCCATCACCGTCCAGCAAGCCTACGATGGAATTACTCACGCACGGCGGTGAGCATCATGAAATTGGTGATGGAGGATGGTTGATGATGATGACGGCAACGAATCCCCCTCTCCGGAGCCCCGGCCGGACTCCAGATCAGCCCTCTCGAGTAGGGGTGGGCAAAAAAACCAAGAACCGAAGACCGGAGCCGAAAAAACTGGGACCGAAGCCGAAAAAACCGAGGACCGAAACTGTGGTTGTTTGTTCGGTTGGCAAAACTCAAAAACCGATCATACTTCGGTTAGTTCGGTCAATGGAGCAGGTTGACCAAATTCCCCAAATTGACCGAATATTGTAGAATGCCCATCAAAACGAAGCCTAGTAACCCATCGATACGAAACTTTTCCACCCTTTTTCTCAACGCAAACAAACACAGCCCCGCAACTTATCGGGTCTGCGTATGAATAGTATTCGTATCACAGCCGAGCAAGAGGATTGACTTACTCATTTCAAGCGGAAGTGGGGATTGAACCCAGTAGATACCTAGCAGCTAAAAGAGGTCCAAAGCTTTCAAGGATACCATTACAGATGAGTGAAGCGAGTATACCGTTTCCGGAGCTCCCGAGGTAGCGCGGTAGCGGAAGCCCTATCTAGTTCAAGTAGTTCCAATTCCTATTCTGCTGGCAGCGCCGCCGCCCCCATTTGCTCTCCTCGCTCAATCCCATCAATTCGTCCCATGGCTCGCACTCGGCGGCGGCGGCGGCAAGGCCCATGATTGCACATGGCGCCGGCTGAAGACGCATCTGGCTCCCAAGCAGCAATGGCCGAAGACGCATCTGGCTCCCACGCAGCGGCGGCCGAGGGTCGGAGGCTGCAGCCGGCTCCCACGTGTCGGCAGCAGAGGGCCCAAGGCAGAAGCTGGTTCCCAAGCGGCGGCGGCCGACGATGTACATGCCTCCCATGCGGCAACAAGCCAGCGACCATCACTCCTTCACGCCGGCGGCAGTAACTGGAGAATCCCACGTTTGGTTGTTCATTGTTTCTTTGACTCCTGATTTCTTTCTTGTTACGAGGGAATTGGATCTTCATTTCTTGTTTCGTTGACTCCCAATATTTCAGTTCTCTTCGGTTATAACCGAGGACCGAACTGAACTATCGGTGCACCGAAACCTCGATCATTGATTTTTCACATGACCGAACGGTTAGAAAATTTAGGAAACTGAATTTCAACACAAACCAAAGCACCGAACCGATCGGTTCGGTCTAACCGAACGTCCAGTCCTACTCCCGAGAGAGATTAGGGCTTGGCGGCGGCTCTGTATCGTAAAACGCGATAAAACTTTCTCTCTGATTTTTTTCTCCGCGAGACAGAATAAATAGAGTTGGAGTTGAGGTCGGCGGAGCCTTAGGGGGCTCACGAGACAGGGGGCGCGCCCAGGGAGGAGGGCGCGCCCCCACCCTCGTGGACAGGGTGTGGGCCCCCTGGTCTTGATTCTTTCTCCAGTATTTTTTATATTTTCCAAAAAGTGCCTCCGAGGATTTTCAGGACATTCCAAGAACTTTTGTTTTCTACACATGAAACAACATCATAGCAGTTCTGCTGAAAACAGCGTCAGTCCGGGTTAGTTTCATTCAAATCATGCAAGTTAGAGTCCAAAACAAGGGCAAAAGCGTTTGGAAAAGTAGATACGTTGGAGACGTATCATAGAGCTTCCCTGGCGTCACCCGCCGGGTCATTTGGAGTGTGATATGCAGTAAAGAGCGATGACGGCAGTACAGTCGGAGCGATCATAGGATCTGAAGTATGGAGTTGTGCAGGCAAAGCAGAGACCTGAGCAGTCGACACCGAGGGACATTCAGTTGACAATGGATTGGCAAAAGAAACATTGGCCCGAGCCGGATCTCCGGATCGCTAGACCACCGCCTCCGGAGTTGATGTCGACTGAGGCTCCTGGCTTACGGCCATCCTCCTGCTCGAAGCCCTGCCCCTCCTTCCCATAGTTTTCAGAGGCACTTCTTCATCATCGTCTGGAAGCTAAATGACGTCCCACGGAGCTACAACAAAATGCAACCATAGGAGCTCAATCGACCGACAACCCAACAAAATACTCATGCAGAAGCAACAAGAACGTCCATCTTGATCTTGGGCAAGGTATTCCGAGACTTTGAAGGGGTGACCTTGGGCTGCTTGGCGACCTTCTCTAACAGATCCGGAGTTGAAGTCCAAGTGTGCTTATGCAATTGCGTACTCGGAGCCACAGTTTTGGTACGCCCGCCCGCTGGGTCATGAAACTGCTTGGATCGGTGCTTTGTGCGAGGTGGTGAGTCGACCTCCTCATCTTCGTCATTCGACCCATCACTCTCTTCCTCGTCGTCGTCATCAGGGGTTGCCAGTCGCCACTGTCTTCTGTGCTATACACTCCCTCCTGGACTTGCTCCTGGGCTTGTTTCCTGTTTGGCATCGAATACATCTCGTTATAAACCTGCAAGACAAGAAGTTAATCAAACAGCAGTCGGATTCGAAGACAGTTGCAAGACAGAATATAGTACACTCGGTAACAAGGATCAGACCTTGTTCGTCTAGTTGTCAGCGTTGAATGGATCGACTCTCCTGGCTCCCCTAGGGTTATCTTTGTTTCTGGTAATGCTCCTCAGCCACAGGGCCACAGTCGCATCGGGAACCTTCTCTGGGTGGACTCGAGCAGTGTCATTGGAGCCCGAGTACATCCACATCGAGTGGTCATGGGCTTGGAGTGGCTGGATGCATCGACTGAAGAACACCTCCAATAAGTCCATGCCAGTTATACCCTGATGGACCAACTGAACTACCCTCTCGACCAACATGTCCGTCTCTACTTTCTCCACTGCGGTCACAATCAGTGAAGAGGGTTGCTGGGCTCGGTCTAGGGTAAAGGGAGTGAGGGAGTCCCGGATTAGGGGGTGTCCGGATAGCCGGACTACCATCATCGGCCGGACTATCATCGGCCGGACTATCATCATCGACCGGACTCCAAGACTATGAAGATACAAGATTGAAGACTTCGTCCCGTGTCCGGATGGGACTTTCCTTGGCGTGGAAGGCAAGCTTGGCGATACGGATACGTAGATCTCCTACTATTGTAACCGACTCTATGTAACCCTAGCCCTCTCCGGTGTCTATATAAACCAGATGGCTCTAGTCCGTAGGACACAACAACAACCATTACAATCATACCATAGGCTAGCTTCTAGGGTTTAGCCTCCTTGATCTCGTGGTAGATCCACTCTTGTAAATATCCACAATATCAATATCAATCAAGCAGGACGTAGGGTTTTACCTCCATCAAGAGGGCCCGAACCTGGGTAAAACATCCTGTTCCTCGTCTCCTGTTACCATCCGCCTAGACGCACAGTTCGGGACCCCCTACCCGAGATCCGCCGGTTTTGACACTGACATTGGTGCTTTCATTGAGAGTTCCTCTGTGTCGTCACCGATAGGAAGGATGCCTCTTCCCGTCTTCAAGGATCGCCTGTCCGGTGGAGCCTTGGCCGATGGAGCCTTGGCCGCCGGCCAAACTATCCGGCTAGGAGGTTTTCTTATGACCGCCTGTCCGGCCACCGCTTCAACGATGACCTCTCGTGTCATCGAGAGCAATCTTCACGTCAACTCGGAATCCGCGGAGCAGTTAGATCCAGCAGAGCTCTCGTCTGTAAATGAACTCTTGGATCGGATCGCCGCCCTG
Organism: Triticum dicoccoides; assembly: GCF_002162155.2. NCBI lineage: Eukaryota > Viridiplantae > Streptophyta > Magnoliopsida > Poales > Poaceae > Triticum > Triticum dicoccoides. The sequence goes on along the minus strand of NC_041389.1, from coordinate 417,633,377 downwards.
GGAGTCGCTACAGACTACAATCAGATTGGGCTTAAAACCGATCTGAGAGAGATTAACTCTCCCCAGGTTACCCACCACGTCCCGGTGGTAGAGGAATGTCGCGACGATCCTTCTCCCATATTGAAAACTAGTCATGTCCGGGCTACCGAACCCTCCATGCCGGATTCCCGCGGAGGAGCGGATTCCGATCAAGCACTAAACATAAAGTCAGGCATCGGACCAGACTCGTTGGACAACGTTCCACTTTCCAAGCTTCCAAATTCGGAAACTTGTCGGCCCTTGAGCCTCGAGACGGGCAGGGTCCCGGACTCAATTAGGCCCTCTCGTCCAGATATATGCGATCTATCTCTAGTCCGGCAAGAGCCAGCCGAAACAGTACATCATTACTGGGCCAGATTCCTCCTGGTCATGGACCGGATAAAGGACTGCCGAGAGGAAAATGCAATCTCGATCTTTTGCAACAATTGCACGGACAGGGGAATCTTGAACACCGTCAGCCATCGTGAAATCACACGTTTCGCCGACTTGGCATCCATAGTGCGAAAGTACTGTGCCATAGAAAGTTTCCGGAAAACCGAAGATAGGTTTTGGGATAATCCGGCCCCGAACATAGCCCCAGTCCGCAACAAAAGGGTGCATTACACTCAAGCACCAAGTACAAGAACCAAAAAACAGAAGCCCCTTAAAGGGAACGGAACCGTACTGGAGGGATGGCTCAGCAAACCCTGTACAATTCACAGTACCAAGGGCGCCACCCCAACACATAGCCTTCGTGCATGTTGGATATTACGACAGGTGGCCAAAAGTGGCGAGGAGCTTCTAGCCCCGCGAAACCACACCAACAATACCGGTACGGTATCAACAGTCTTCGAGACTTTCACATCAAACAATATGCGGAAACGAACGATCCACAGCCTTGCCGAAGTCTACCAAGTAGCAACAACAAATCCTTGGAGCGACGCGGCCATCACCTTCAACGCCAGCGACGAACCTAAATTCCGAACAGCCCGAGCACCAGCCGCATTGGTCCTCAGTCCAATAGTGGACGGCTTTCGACTTACCAAGGTACTCATGGATGGCGGCAGCGGATTGAACCTCATTTACGAGGAAACTCTTCAAAAAATGGAAATACACTAGAACCGCATTGAGCGAAGCAGCACAACCTTCAAAGGAATAATCCCTAGCCGGGAAGCACGCTGCACCAGAAAAATCACACTCGATGTGGTGTTCGGCTCGCCGGACAATTACAGGTCCAAAGAAATCACGTTCCAAGTGGCCCCGCTCAGCAGCGGATACCACGCTATATTAGGACGAGAGGCGTTCACAATTTTCCAAGCCGTACCCCATTACGGGTACATGAAGCTCAAAATGCCTGGGCCCGGCGGAATAATCACTCTCGTTAGTGATCCGGACATAGCACTCCGCGCCGAAAACAAAACAGCCGCATTAGCCCTGGAGGCACTATCCGAAGCCCTAGCGGCAGAGGAACTCACCGTGCTGCGCGCTACGGTGCACAGAGACGACGTGATACTCGATAAGAGATCCAAGTCCACCTCCTTTAAACCAGCGGACGAAATTATAAAATTCCAGGTCCACCCAACGGACCCGACAAAGACGGCCTCCATCGGGGCACAGTTGAACCCTGATGTAGACGCCGCGCTGCGAGAATTCCTTCGGGAAAATTGGGACATTTTCGCCTGGCATCCTTCAGATATGCCAGGAATCCCTCGCAGGCTGGCAGAGCATAGCCTAAACATCCTAAAAGGGTTCAAGCCAGTCAAACAGGTTCTTCGACGATTTTCCGAACCCAAAAGACAGGCAATGGGAGAAGAACTAGCCAAACTATTGGAAGCCGGGTTCATCAGAGACATCAAACATCCAGATTGGCTAGCAAACCTGGTAATGGTACCAAAGAAGGACAGATCCTGGCGCCTATGTGTCGATTTCAAAGACCTAAATAAAGCCTGCCCAAAGGATCCCTTCCCCCTCCCCCGCATCGACCAAATCATCGATGCCACTGCAGGGCACGATTCAGTGTGCTTCCTGGACGCATACTCCGGCTATCATCAAATCAAGATGGCAGAAGCGGATCAAGCCGCAATGGCGTTCATTACTCCATATGGACCATTCTGCTTAAACACGATGCCCTTCGGACTTAAAAATGCCGGCGCAACATAACAGCGCATGATTCAGACATGTCTGGCTACCCAGATCGGCAAAACAGTAGAGGCATACGTAGACGACGTAGTCGTCAAAACCAAACACGTCGAAACTCTAGTAGACGACTTGAGGGTCACATTCGACAACCTCCGAGCATATGACATCAAGATGAATCCGGAAAAATGAGTTTTCGGCATACCAGCCAGAAAGCTCTTGGGCTTCTTTGTATCCGGTAGAGGAATTGAAGCAAATCCGGCCAAAATCCGAGCCCTATAACAGTTGGATATTCCAAAAAACCTCAAACAGATCCAGAAATTGACTGGGTGCGTGGCGGCTCTCAGCCGCTTTATCTCCCGCCTAGGAGAAAAGGCATTGCCCCTCTATCGCCTCCTCAGGCACACCGAACACTTCGAGTGGACGGATGCTACCACTGCCGGACTCGAAGAAATAAAGGCCATGTTGGCAACGAATCCGGTCCTGGCTGCGCCCAACCTGGGCGAACCTATGTTGTTATACATCGCGGCAACACATCAAGTAGTAAGCGTGGTGCTCGTCATAGAACGAGAGACAGAAGGGCATAAATTCCCTCTTCAAAAACCAGTGTACTACGTATCCATTGTTTTAACCCCCTGCAAGTCCCGTTACCCGCACTATCAAAAGATAGCGTATGCGGTGTTCATGGCATCCCGGAAGCTCCGACAATACTTTCAAGAGTGTTCGATAATAGTGGCCTCCGAAGTACCCCTAAATGACATTATAAATAACCGCGACGCAACGGGCAGGATTGCAAAATGGGCCATTGAGCTCTTACCATTCGACATAACTTACAAACCCTGGCGAGCTATAAAGTCGCAAGTTTGGCTGACTTTGTCGCTGAGTGGACTGAAGCCGAACTCCCTAAAGAGTACGGCGCATACTCCAATTGGATTATGCATTTCGACGGCTCCAAAATGTTGGCCGGATTGGGGGCTGGCATCGTACTAACGTCCGCAACCGGGGACAGAGTCCAATACGTACTTCAGATAATGTACACGGACTCCAACAACGCAGCCAAATATGAGGCCCTCTTACATGGCCTCCGGATGGCAATCTCCATGGGCATCCAACGCCTAGAGGTGTGCGGGGACTCAAACCTCGCAATATCCCAAGTAAATGGAGACTTTGACGCCAAGGATCCAAAAATGGCAGCCTATCGCAACGCCGTCCTTAAAATGTTAGCTCGGTTCGAAGGACTTGAATTCCACCATGTAGCCAGAGATAATAACCAAGCGGCCGACGTATTGGCACGCATCGGCGCAAAACGTGACACTGTCCCTCCAAATATCTTCCTGGAACGGCTGTTCAAGCCATCCGTACTATAGGAAGAGGAGTCCGGAAATGACAAACCGGAGGCAGCCGCAGAGCAATCTGACATAACCGGCGATCCAGCCGACGAAACAACACCCTCAGCTCACGACATAATGGCAGTAATCGCCCCATGGACAGAGCCGTTCGTAGCCTACTTGCTTAGGCAGGAACTCCCCGAAGACCATAATGAGGCCCGCTGCATAGTCCGGCGATCTAAAGCCTACAAGGTCCATGAGGGAGAACTCTATAAGAAAAGCACAACCGGAGTCCTTCAAAAGTGTATCTCCAAAGAGGAAGGGCGAGACTTCTAGCTGAAATTCACGCCGGACTAGGCGGACACCACGCGCAGCCCGGGACCTTGTAGGAAAGGTATTCCGTACAGGATTTTATTGATCGACGGCCCGGGCAGATGCTCAGGACTTAGTCCAAAGATGCGTCGGTTGTCAGCTCTTTGCTAATCAGAGCCACATGCCACCCGCCTCCCTCAAAACTATACCCATTACCTGACCGTTCTCGGTCTGGGGGCTTGACATGGTTGGACCACTTAAAGGGGGAACCCACAAGCAAAGGTACCTATTGGTCATGGTGGATAAATTCACCAAATGGATAGAGGCCAAGCCAGTTAAAACGGCAGAGTCCGGACCAATGATAGACTTTATATCCGGGGTAGTACACCATTATGGTGTCCCCCACAGCATCATCACCGATAATGGCACGAACTTCACGGCCGATGAGGTTAAATCATGGTGCAAAAATATGGGCATCAAGCTCGATTACGCTTCAGTCTATCATCCTCAAACCAACGGTCAAGTGGAACGAGCAAATGGTCTAATAATGAGCAGCATCAAACCCAGACTAGTGCGGTCCCTTATGAAATCTGACACGCACTGGGTAGAGGAGCTCGACTCCGTACTCTGGGGGCTGCGGACAACGCCTACCATACTACCGGATTCACACCATTTTATGGTATACGGCGCAGAAGCAGTTTTGCCCTGCGACATAATTCATGACTCACCTCGAGTGCGCATGTACGAAGAAAGAGAAGCCGAGTTGGATCGGCAGGACAGCTTGGACGCATTGGAGGAAGAATGCGACGTCGCCAAGGCTCGTTCCGCATTCTATCAGCAGCAGGCTCGAAGATACCAAAGCAGAGAAGTATGGGCCAAGACTTACAACGTTGGCGAACTGGTTCTACGCCTGTCGGACAAGAAAAAGGACAAGCTCAAGCCCAAATGGGAAGGCCCCTTCATCATCGATAAAGTCTTGACCGGCGGAGCGTACCGTCTACGAAATGCGTCGGATAACCGACTCGAGCCGAACCCATGGAACGCAGCCCGCCTCCGAAGATTCTATGCCTAGGGCCGGACTAAGAGTTCGTCCCTTTCCTCCCGTCCAAATTTTTTTTACTTCAGCTGCCTTTTGTTTATATTTTTCTTCTCAACCCTATTCATCAAAGCCTTAAAAGGCCTACTTGCGCATCGATCGTGCACAATTGACGTGCTATCCGCACTCATTATACCTGGGGGCTTCTTTACCAGAAGCTTAATTATAAGGGCTTCATGCCCAGCACATGTGTCAAGCCTCCACATGTACCTTTTATTCACCATTATATGCATCGATATGACTTAAGTTTTGGCCAAGCTGGGTTGCCTGGCTCCTGTGCTTACCCCTATGTTCCCGATTGTTCGACTAGGAGGTAAAGGGAGCACCTCTGCGATTGTTACTGCCGGGTCAGCCGGATGTGTACCTCAGACTGGGTGAAGCCGAAAGCTAGCGTTCTTAAGGGAATATTCGGTCGGTGACTTAAAAGACGATTTTTTATCCACTTATTTATCTGCCCCCAGATGTTTTTCTGCTTTTTTCGCAGTCCGGACATGCACTTTAGGGCATGCCACCCCCAGAGGAAAGGAACCCTTAACGGAACTATTCTCCCTGGAAGATGTTTCTTACTACCCATGTAATATAACATAACTAGTTGGGCACTTGTGTGATAAAGCACTAATGACCCCTACGCCTGGTCTCCATGCATACCCCGGTTGTTTCATAACCGAGAAGGTATTCGGACACACTCCGGACTCTAGGGTCCCGAGGTCGAAGCGAAAAGGTCGGCAAAGACAAACGATCTACAATCCGGCTAGAAGGCATTTTATATGTCATTTTATAATACATTGTCAAATCGACTGATTGTATTCTTCCTCAATCCCATCTAACAGGTTGTCTAATTTACAGTCCTGTTGGGAAAATTTAGCGGCCAACTCTACTTGGCCGTATACTAAACTCACAGGGATCTCCTTCCCATCGGGCCCCACAGGTCCGACTTCGGCCATGTGGTTGGGATCCGCCTTATTGTACCGCGTCTTTACCATGGCCCAGGCCTCCCTGGCACCTTGGCGGCAGGCCGAAATCTTACATAAATGGAAGCGCTGCCGCACTCCCTGAAGCTTCTCCGCAAGCTCCCCAAGACCCTCGGGTAAGGAGAAGGCTGGCCATAAAGCCTGGATGACGCCGCTCATTGCCTGCCGAACTCATTCGATCAGTTGCAACAATTCGGGAAGTTGATCACCCATTGATACGGGCATCTCCTCCGCAGGGCGACCTGTGAGCATACCTGCAGACATATTCTGTCAAATTGACTTCCTCGCCGAACTCTTCTTTTCAAAGGAGTTCGCTCAAGCACTTACTATAGATGCCGCGACGAAGCCGCTGATTCTCCTTAACGGAGCCTGACAGCTCGGCCCAAACGCCTTTCAGCTCTTCTCCAAGCTGGGCATGGGCATCCTGGAGCTTGTTCCTTTCATGCTGCACCTTATGCAGCACCCTCTCGCCGGCCTTTAGTTGGCGCAGAAGTTCTTGCCTGTCCGGATCTTGTCCGGCAGCACCTGCAACGTCATTTTTTAGACTTGCGCAAAGGCCAAACGCTACTTATCTTTCTAAAATAATGCGTTACCAGGAGAGGTCCCTGTGTTTCCTCCTGCGCCAGAGAGTGCGGCCTCAAGTTGGGCCTTGCACTCTTGCAGCTCCTGAGACAGGTGGGTATTCTTCTCGGTAAGATCCTACGTTTCATATGATCCTTAAATCAGTTAATATAACTACTTTAAGTCTCGGGGGCTACTGGCATATACAGCTATTAAATTCTCTTACCCGTATGTCTTTTACATACTGCTCCGTGGCTCTGGTAAAACCATCTTGAGTAGCACGAAGGTGCGCGTCCCCCGCGTTAAAGGCATTCAACGCCTCGGGGGAGAAGCACGCGTCACGAAATACTGTCCGGTGGCGCCCGTGATTCATGGCACTATCCACCTCAGACTTGGTGGCGGACAGTCTATAGGCATCCTCCGTCGGAGGAACATCCGGCTCGCGCCTTGCGCTCGCCTCCCCCTCCAGACCAGGTGCTGGAGCCTGGCTGGTAGAGGTTGGATTGGCAACCTCCACGCCCGCAGTCCGGCGGGCGCTTTTTTCCCTACAAAAGTCATGAGCACTCAAACGCTTCCTAGGAATGTTGCTCTAAATAATGAATTGTGAGCTATACCTTTGCGACGATGTCTCAGTCCGCGCCGCGCTCCTCTTCCGCCTACTGGTCCGGACTGGCCTTTGTTGGTCAGCCACCGCGGGCTCGGCTTCTCGCCCTAGGGGCGCCTCCTGCACAGCGCCATCATATACCTGGGAAGCCGGATATAGTCCGGGATAGTCGGCCGTGATGGAGACTAAAGCATTGTCCATGCTGAGCTGGTGGAACACCCCGTCGATTAGCTCCACCTTTATGTCCGGATCCTCTTCGGAGGCCGGATCCCGGGATCTCTCTGGATCCTCGGGTTGCGGAGCTGGACTTAGCATGTCCTCCACGATTCGGCGCAGTTCCTGCGTCGAAAGAAGAACACAATATAAGAAACTTAAGTTTCAAAAAGCATGGGTCGGGCATGCAGAGTGTTCGCTTACCCAAGGCCGGGGATTATTCATGGAGAACCCATTTAACGGGTTCGTCCGAAGGAAATCCTCCTTCTCCCCCTTATACAGGCCGGACAGGATCGTCGCCAGGTCTTCGACCGAATCCGGCCCTTTGCAGCCATGACGAGTGGCATCGTCCTCCCCGTTGAAATCCCACATGGGGTGGCCCTGTATTGTAGTGGCTGCACCCCCCGCATAATGCATGTTGCCATGACTCCAATCATGGTCAACCCGGAATGGGCCAGTAACCTTATTCGGCCCATCAAATAATGGACGCTCTTGTCTTCCTCCAGTTGGGGGCTCCGCGGACGCCAACTAAGGCGTTTCTTCACAGGAGCATTGCTGAACTCCGGGAGGCCGATCCGAACAGGGTCCGGCAGCGGAGCGTCTTCTATATTTCAGCGCATCAAATAATGGACGCTCCAGTCTTCGAATGCCTTCTTAGGGGTTCCGGATAGATATCCGGTCCCGGCAATGCGTCATATTTCAGCGCCGCCCACTTGATATATGGACCCCCCGTGAAAGCGGGGTACAAGGCAGAACAACCTCTTCCACAACGCGAAATGGGGCTCGACGCCTAGGAATAGCTTGCAAAGAGCTACGTAACCCGCAATATGCAGGATTGAGGCGGGCGTGAGGTGATGAAGCTGGAGTCCGTAGAACTCCAGGAGCCCGCGGAGGAATGGATGTACAGGAAATCCGAGCCCCCTTATCAGATAGGGACGAAGCATACCCTCTCCCCTTTGTTGGGACTTGGGGTAACCTCCACTTGCTTCCCACCTTTGTAGGTGGCCAGCCCGGCTCGAACCGGAACCATAAAGGCTGGAGGGAGATATCCCCCCGCTTGGAGCTTCACCAGCTCGTTGTGCGGAACAGAGCATCTCCTCCAATCTCCTGGCAAAGGGCTGGGAGTGCAAGAAGAGGAGCCGCGTTGATGGTCCATGATGGAATGGATTCTTGGTCGAAAGCGCTTTGATGAGTATTTGCGGGAGGAAGATGGTGATTTGGATCTGGATTCTTGCCTCCTTTATAGGCAGATTATTCGCACAACTAGGGGGTAAAACATAAAAGACACCCTGGCTTTTCACATTCGCGCGGCGCGTGGAAGAAGGCCATTATTGGGCGTGGAAGCCAAGATGCGCAACATTGATGAGGAAGCCGGACACTGTTCGGCAGGTACATAGAACTTGAAGGAGAACCCGCCTTGCAACGCCGAAGACTACACACATGCTGGACTTATCGTCATTCAAGCCTGGTTCGGGGGCTACTGAGGGAGTCCCGGATTAGGGGGTGTCCGGATAGCCGGACTACCATCATCGGCCGGACTATCATCGGCCGGACTATCATCATCGACCGGACTCCAAGACTATGAAGATACAAGATTGAAGACTTCGTCCCGTATCCGGATGGGACTTTCCTTGGCGTGGAAGGCAAGCTTGGCGATACGGATACGTAGATCTCCTACTATTGTAACCGACTCTATGTAACTCTAGCCCTCTACGGTGTCTATATAAACCGGATGGCTCTAGTCCGTAGGACACAACAACAACCATTACAATCATACCATAGGCTAGCTTCTAGGGTTTAGCCTCCTTGATCTCGTGGTAGATCCACTCTTGTAAATATCCACAATATCAATATCAATCAAGCAGGACGTAGGGTTTTACCTCCATCAAGAGGGCCCGAACCTTGGTAAAACATCGTGTTCCTCATCTCCTGTTACCATCCGCCTAGACGCACAGTTCGCGACCCCCTACCCGAGATCCGCCGGTTTTGACACCGACAGGGAGGAAGACCAGTCGACTGACCTGGGGTCGCAATGTCCTGGTAGTATAACCAGGTCGACTGCCAGCCCCTAACCGACTCAGGAAGTGTCATGGGGGGGGGGGGGAAGGTGCTCCTCTTCCTCATATGGATCCCAAAACCCCCACACATCTGGATCACGTGTGTCCTCTCGTCACTCGGATTTGCCTTCTTCACAGTTTGGGAACAGACTATGAAAATGTTCTTGAAGAGACCCTAGTACGGCCGACAACCCATGAAGTTTTCACACATAGACACAAACGCAACAAGATACGTGATGGTATTGGGAGAGAAGTGGTGAAGCTGAGCACCAAAAAAGTTCAGAAAATCCCGGAAGAAAGGATGCGGAGGAATGGAGATGCCACGGTTGACATGGGTGGCAAGAAGGGCACACTCACCCGACCATGGCTGAGGTTCTATCTCACCCCCCGGCAGCCTCGCAGCCCCGGCGGCGATCAAGCCCATGGTGGCCAGGTCTTCTAGATCCTCTGGCTGGAGCGTGGATCAGATCCAATCTCCCTGAACCCAACCAGGCGGCAGCCCGGACCTCGACGACGATCCCTGATTCATCTTCTTGCCCTTCGCCGTCACCGTCGCTTTCTTCGCGCGCTCTAGTGCTGCCGTCTTATCCTTCACCATGGTGGCGGGCTGCACACTGGTGGAGCGGCAGTGTCGCGGGCGAAAGAGGATGCGGTGGAGAAGCGAAGGAAGAAGAAGGGGAATGGGAGCGCACTGTGCAGACGCATCGGTCTCGATGCCTTTTAAGGGCCTACTTTTGAGTGACTGACGCGTGGGCCGAGCGATCCCGTCAAATCCAGCAACAGTCGTGCACCGGATACATGGCAAAAAAGGTGGCATGGAAATCAAGGCGCCCCTGTCTATCCGTCTCGTTTACTATGGCACGCTCCGCCTCGTGTGCTTCCCCAAATTTTTGAATCCCGTGAGATCAGGAACATCAGTAACCAATCGCGCCGAAGATTTCGCATCATAGCAACACTCGAGGAGCACCAGCATAAGTTCACTCGACGACCTCTGAATCGATCAAGGTGACTGAAATGAAGCCAAAGTTTCAGCATAGACCCCGAACTCAGTATGAACACCTGTGAAGCACAAGAGTCAAGGTGGGGCCAGCTTCAACTTTCTTTTGACTCGGACCTCAATCCATTCGGGGCTAATGACGATGCCATAGACCTAGGGTAGGGTCATAGACCTGATCTATACGCCCTACCCAAGGTCACTACCCTAGAAGGAAGGACTTTCAAATCACAACAGGAAGTATCGACTGAAACCATCAAAGGCAATCCACTCGACGAGTCACCTCACTCGGATACCCCTAATTTCACTCGACCTGGGTGGAGACATTCGACCATACAGGAAACCACTCAGAGTATAGAAGACCTAGAGTCACTCAGGATGGCAACGGCCAGGTGTTCACTCCGTAGTCTTAAAGATCATTAATAGTACTTTATAGCTGGCGTTACCAGTAACGCCCTATCTTAATGTGCATTGAACCCTTATAACAGAGGGCGGCTGGGGTCATGGCGCACTCTATATAAGCCACCCCCCTCCTCTGGGACAAGGGTTCACACCCCTTGTAACACAAACCTATATTCCAGTCGACCGCCTTAGGCCACCGAGATGTAGGGCTTTTACCTCCTTCGAGAGGGGCCTGAACTCATAAACTCGTGTGTACAACCTCGCCGTAGCTAGGACCTCGCCTCCTCATACATATCCCTTACTCTTACTATCAGACTTAGTACCACGACATGCACCACCAGCCATCCATATCATGACCATCCAGAAAATTTGAGCATCGTACACCACCACAACTCCCTTCACAAATTTTCAAGGTTTCCATCGAGATAATTACTTTGTGAAGGAAGTATGTTTTGAATCCACCCAATTGAGATCAATTTTGTAATGATGCTCAAACATGACAAATCATCACTGCCACCCCATTTTCATCAATTCCCACTACACCATTTAACCCAAGGAATTTCCCAAAGTTTTTGGCCAAAAATCAAGTTTACAAAGGAGGTGATAGCTACACCCATCCATTGGCCACCAAAATTTTCATACATACTCATCAGCATACAAAACCACACCACACCAAATTTCAGCTTGTTTCATCACATCAATTTCAAATCAAAAATTACAAGCACTTGTTAGCAGAAACACCTTCTAGAAGCTCTGGTCAAAACCAAGTCAAACCAGGCCCCTACCTTTGCACCCCTAGATGCCCTACACCCCAGACAAGGAGAGAGTGGCCTAAATTTTGTGGGTCACGACATGTCATTGGAGACCGCTCCTTTGGCGGCTCGTGCACGCTACAAAGCTCTCTGCGCCATCCACCCCCTCCCTCCTGCGCGTCCGGCCAATTTGTGATGTGCTTCATGGGTTTGAGCCCCTCCCCCTTGCTAGATCCAACCAAAGCATCCCCATCGCGTCGCCGTTGCTGGCATTGTGCACCCGTGCCTTGGCCGAGCCCGCCTCCTCTCCTTTATTCTGGCTCCACCGACCTACTCCCCTACCGCACCGCGACGAGCCTAGCCTGCGCCGACCTACACCTGAGGATGCCAGAGCTAGCCATAGCCATGCTGGCGTCCTCATCCACCCGACCCTTCGGCCTATAAAAATCCCCTGAGCTCCACAAACAACCACACCCCCTCCTCTCCCTCACTGGCTCTCTCCCGGACCAGGCTTTCGACCCCTAGTGCCCCCAATTCCTCCACATCACCACCATGTCCGCCCGCATACCTCGACCACATTTGTGCCACCTGTGGCATTTGCACTCCGCCTAGCCTCACCAGCCGACCACCACCACCCAGAGGCCCTACCTCACTTCATTTTTCTCTAGGGAAGGCCATGGCCTCGATGCGGAGCTCCACGTCTAGTCATCGTCTGCCTCCAACCATCACCCGCCCAGTATAGAGCATCCCCACCATCACCGCGGGTAGTAACAAGCTTGTCGTCGACCACTGCAACCATCCCCACCGTTGCCTCGCCCCCTTACGCACCGAAGCGGTCGGAACCACGGCTACCGACCTCTCCCTACTTTAGTCACGAGGTAGAAGAAGAAAGAGGAGAGAGTTGACCGCAGGTCCCACCTATCAGCCATCGGGGCCGCCGTTTAAGTGGAGATGGGTTCTCTAGAACCCGCCTTCCCTGTTGTGAAGACGTATTCCCTCGAGTGCGCCTTCGATGTCACCCTGGCCAGTCGCAGTGGGATTATCCCACTGGCGCAGTAGCCGGTCAGCTCCTTTTGGCCTAGGCTGGCCTAGTGCACGGTTTTTAATCGTTTTCCACCAGATTTCCACCAGGGACCCGTATGTAAAATTTATTTACAGAAAAGTCCATCTACTTGATCCACCCATATCTATTCAACCACAACTCCGATTTCAACGAAACCAACACCGACGCTCTCCACTCATCGTACACTTCTGACCAAACCACTTCCACCATGTTTGCACACACTATAATTACCATTTCCCCATTGGACCTTGTTGGGACATTTTGGAACCCCTAAATCCCCCACCATGCTACTGGGCACTACCATGGGAGGTCTATCAATCTATGGTAGTTATAGGATGAAAATGGTCTCTCTCAAACAACCCACACATGAAATACAAAGAGTTTCTTGTGTGCCCAACACACCCAATACAATTGCGAGTTGTACAAGTGCACTAGTTCGGCGAAAATATGATGATAGATGTGTAATAGGGATGGTTGAAATAGCTTTTTATAATCTGAATAAATATATAAATAAAGCAAGGTAGTAAGTAGCAAACATCGAGCAAAACGATATATCAATGCCTAGAAGCAATGCCTAGGGATCATACCTTCACTAGTGCAATCTCTCAACAGTACTAACATAATTGAATCATATGATCATCCCTCAACGTGAGGGAAATAATCACTCTAAAGTCTCTATTTCTATTGGAGAAAGTAGGATGAAATTGTGAAGGTATCAAAACCACCTCAAAGTAGTGTTTCCAATCAATCTTACGAACTACCCCCAAAAGTGTCATGAATAGTTCTAGATATCATACTATGACAACACCATATGATACGCATCAATCAACTATAATGTCACTTGGATTACCCCAATGTCAGCATGGGAATCCATGAGTAAGAGAGAGAGAGAGAGGGACGGAGGGAGAGAGAGAGATCAAACACATAGCTATTGGTACAAAGCTTTAGCCCTAAGGATGAACTACTCACGCATCACCATGGAGGCAGCAAGGATGATAAAGATGGCCTTCGTGATGGCTTCCCCCTCCGGCATGGTGCCATAAAAGGCCTCCAAATGAGATCACTTCGGAACAGAGGCTTGTCACGGAGGAGGAGAAGTTCTTGGTTTGTTTCTGGTGATTTCGCCATTTATGGGATTTTTGAGTGTTGGAATCATGCCAAAAGGAGTTACATGGGACCCACAGGGCATGAATACCCTCCCTACCCCCAGGGCACATCGGGGTGCCTTGTCGCCACCTCATGGGTCTTCTGGTCCTCCCATGAAGCTTCGAAGGTCTCTTTTGTTCCGAAATAATCGTCAAAAAGTTTCGCCATGTTTGGACTTCATTTGCCATGGATTTCCTTGAAAACAAAAAACAAGAAGAAAACAACAACTGGCACTAGGCACAATATGTTAGTCCATACAAATTATATAAAAGTGCACCAAAATCATATAGAGCTCATGTAAATATAGCCTGAATGCTTCATAAATTATAGATCCATTGGAGAAGTTTCAGAGGTCCACCCCTTCAGCGAGTCAGACCACTTCATATCAAAGTTGTTGTGGCACCCCGGCTCAGAGCAATCGGTTTACCTTGCATCGCCAGCTCAGAGATCAAGTCTTCTGGCAACACACAACATCTTGGTACAGAAAACAACCGCTTTATTGATGCTAGCGGAAACATAGTGCGATATTACATGAAGTAGCGAGGCCAAGCGGCACAAACGGTGCGACTGAACAATATGTACATTATTTAGTGAACATAAAGGGGCCTCAATCACGACAACTACGCGGCAATGGATAGACAATGAAGCGGGACTCCATAGCACAGGGACACCGATGTGGACACGATCTAGACACGGCAGTACTTCAATCCAATTAGACTTTCCTGAAAGCTGGCATAACACACCAGGTCAGTACATTGAATGTACTTGCAAGCTCACAACAAGCATAAACATAATGGCAAACAATATCATAACATTTAATCATGTTGAATGCAGATAACAACATACTACTCATGCCACGCACCCAAACTTGTGCACTGAGTCCCTCGTACTCTCTTACCAACGGGTTACCTCGTAACCAAATGGTGATCATTCCTAGATCACAAACAAAACCAACACTTTGGTTTCCACAACATCAGTCTCACTGATCTCATCAGCACATAACCAGTGCCAAACATATACCTCATTGTGCAAGATTACTTATTAATGTTGATCCATGGCGTGACTTACTCACGAGTTATGTCCGTAACCGAGGACGCAACTATCGTAGATTAAATACACTTTGTAGAGGTAGCACACTGTACCCACACCATGGAACCCATGGCCTCGCACTCCCATTCAGGTGGACCAACGGCATTCCGATGGAACTCCCCCATTGACACGACACTCTCTCGGCCACTCCGACTAACTCCCCACTAGGCTAAGTCATGGGTGGCCCCGTACCTACCAAAGGCATCAACAGCCACCGTCGTGGCAAAACTCAAACGGTCCCAAACGGGGACAAGCTACCATATCAACAACAACGGGCACACAAGTTTATGTCTGCTTACCGGGCCAGGGTACCGCACGCCCATAACCATCCCTCGTTGGAGACACAGACCAGAGGCATGACAACAGAACGACTAAAGGCCTTCCCATAAAGGCAAATGTGGTTGCATTGGGAAAAACTCGATTCAGTGGCACCATGACCCGATTAACTTTATATTCAAGTTCAATTAACATCAGGTTTAACTTGAAATAAAAATACTCGAGTCACCCTATGCCATGATCATGCAACCAGACGACATGCATCACATATCACTTAGAATAAACAGATCAACATCATCAAAAGTTCTACTTGCACACATCATCACTAAACTTTACTGATTCTTTCTCACTGGTTATTAGCACTCATCATTTTTAGTTTTATCATTTACCATATGAAAACAAGCATTCACACAAGAAAATAATACCGATGCTAGTCATATCATAGTCATAGCAAAAATCACATAGTCAAACTACTCATGCTTGCTCACACTAGTCTAGGTACTCACTTTTGTAAACTAAGCATTTTACCCATGACAAAATAACTACACAAGCATTATGCATTAAATAATTATATGCAAGAAATAACTCATTTTCAAGTTGGAAAAATCATGAATATTGCAATGACACCATGAAAATGTTGGTGTGGCTTGCCTTAGTTCAGAGGAGCTTCACACTCCTCCTAGGTCTCTTCAAGATAAGCTTCTCCTTCTGAAAACAATTAAAATCACAAAAAGAAAATATCAAGAACACTTCGGAAAATAACCAGAAAATCTAGACAGCAGAGAAAATTCTCATTTTTGGTGTGCTGCTAGATCTTTTCAATAAGAACACAATGCAAAAAGAATCGACTCATTTGGACTTATGGTTAAAAAGTTACAACATGTCAGTGTTTCTAGTCAAAATTTGAATTAATTTGAATAAAAAGAAAACCAAGGGTGACGTCGATGGCATATTCCAAGAATACGCCACCACTCATAACGCTTCGGGTGTGAGCTGTGAGGCTGACCACGGGCCCCACGCGTCAAGTCAGGGGGAGAGAAAGAGAAACACAGGCGGGCGGCGCTTCCCTGGCGTGTTCTCCAGCGAGGAGTGCCCAGTGGCCAGAACCAGAGGGATAGGAAGAGAGAGGGGGTCGAGGCACACCTGCCCGTACTCGTGGTTTGGCCAGGGGTGGTCGGAAGTTGCTGGAATTAGCCTCTCTAGCGGCTGCAAAACGTGTGGTTCACCGGAGTTGGACACAACGGCGACGTGGGGCTGCACCAGGGGCTCCAACGTGGTCCGACGGTACCAGTGCACCACCAGCAAGTCACCTGAGGAGTGGGTGGTGCTCAAGAGGCACCGGAGTGAGGTGGGGGAACTACGGGGGATCGCCGATGAGCTCGGGGTGGAACAGCTGCCAGAGGCCTGCCCGGCCGGGCTGCGGCTTTCCTACGTGCTCGTGGAGGTTGTGTGGGTGTGAGTGATGCTCGAGGAGGCGGGAGGGGGCTGTATTTATAGGCGAGCGAGGAGGGGGGATCGGGCTCCGTTGGAGAGCTTCTGGACATGGTGCCCGGCGATGAACGGCGTCAGCGAGAGGGGGAGAAGGCGACGCAGCTCACACGGACACTGTGGGAGGGCGGAGACGAGCACATGAGCGCGGGTGGCGACGAGCACAGTGGCACAGGTGCACTGTACGCTTGGTCATGTTGTGCCCATACCCACTGCAGCGACCTCCGGTGTCAGCGAGCGGTAGAGGCGAGTTAATGGCATCGGGATGGTGATTGTGGCGCAGGTTGGCAAGGTGCAGCGGTCGGGGAAGCGAGCACGAGCTCAACAGGGCTTGTGCACGGCGCAGAGCGCGTCGTCGGCATGCAAGCATGCGTGGACGAACGTGGTGACCGCGTGAACTATGACATCAGGCCATGCTAAGCATAAACTCATTTCTGGCGTGTAGTCCTTGGTGGTTTGAGTTGTTCCAAAGCTTTGATTTGAACCCAGGAGCTTTGTGTGCGTGGTTTACTTCATGGTAAGTTTCTGGACAGTAACTTGTGAGGTTAACTGTGAGTGATCCAGTAAGAGTTTAAGGCTGAGCTTTGGGATTTTAAAGTTTTTTAGGAAGGAAATGAAGCTCAAGAAAATTCAGCCTCATTGGATCAAGTAAGAATATACTTGTTGTGCAAAGTGACTTTTCTGTCCAGAACAAAAATGATTTTCTGTAGAAAAAATATTCCAAAAAGTTTTGCAATATTTTTGCTCAGGAAGGTGCCCTATGGTTCAAAGAATATTTGGGAATTTTCTCAGGATTTTCTGAGAATAAAATTGAGGGTTGCTTTGGAGCACAAGTTTCTGAAGTGGGTTTCAGAGAAGAAAATGAATATTTTCCTTTTATGAAAAATATTCCTTGGGTCATTTTTGGGATTTTTCAGAGAAAGAATGAGGAGTTAGAGGTGGATGAGTCACTTGGGTGAAAATCAAGGACATACCCAAGTGTATAAGTCCATTTGAAATGATTTAAAAACTCCAAATTCAAAGCAGAGGCAAATGAAATCCGGAAAAAGAGAGAAGGCAAAAACCAGGCTGTCACAAACCTCCCCGCTTATGACGAATCTCGTCCTCGAGATTCAGTTGCTCGGGAAAACAATTCTGGGTAGGTTGTTGTCGGATGTTGGGTTCCGGCAGATCCTTAAGGTTCGAACTCTGGGGTGCGCACCAAGATCTTCCCCCTACCGATCCATGTTTGATCACCTCGTGAGAATCTAAGCTAGACGATGAACAACACAATGGACACAAGATTTATACTGGTTCGAGCCACCATTGCGGTGTAATACCCTACTCCAGTGTGTGGTGTGGTGGATTACCTCAGGGGCTGATGATGAACAGTACAAAGGGTGAACAGCCTCGCGAGAGGTGTTCTTGAGCTGGTGCGATGAACTGCTTGGGTGAGTTCGATCGCCTCTTGGTCCAATGAGCACTTGATACCCCCTCCCATCCCTGTGGTGGCTAGTCCTATTTATAGAGGCCCTGATCCTCTTCCCAAATATTGAGCGGGTAGGGCGCCAACAATGGCCATTTTGAAGAGGAACATCTAGTACAAGTTATCCTAACTAAAGTTGGTCTTCGGCTGCCAAAGGCACTGGCGGGGACACCGTCTTAGGCTCCACGGTCACCTCCATCCTTCCGCTCTACTGGTCTTGGTCTCATTGCACTGAAATGGCAACCTTTGCTTGATGCCTCGGTACTCCATGCATGTGCTTGCCCCCTTTGCACCAAAGAGGAAACAAGGACACTGCGCAGGCCGGCGCCCGCCTGGCGCCCGCCTGATCTCGATCGTCATGGCTTGCATCATGAGCACCTCGCGAGGTACCCTGCCTTGATCTCTCCGCCTCCTCGCGAGCCTGCCTGGCGAGGCCGTTCCTGAGGAAGTCCCGTGTCGTCCGCCCCATGAGGCTTGGCCCCTCGCGAGGATCTTGAGTCTTGTGTTGATGAAGATGGGCCGTATTGGGCCACCACTCGAGCCACGCCGCAGGCCATAGGCAAGCAAGTCTAGGGACCCCCGTTCCTAGAATGCCGATAGTAGCCCCCGGGCCCAAGGCGCGCTCGGACTTGGCTTAGTGGAGAAGCGAAGGGGCAAGTGCAGAGCGCCGCGGGCCCCATCATCCTATGGCCTTGGGCGCTGCGTGGTGGTTGATTGGACGTGGGTGCCTCCGCTTCCCCATGATGCCTCGGCAACTGCTCGACTTGACAAGTTCCTGCATGCAGAAATGGGTGATGATTACCTGTGATCGTGGAGGCCGACGGTTGGCCTCCTCCGGCTATAAAGGCACAAGAGCGCTAGCTCCCGCTGTACATCTTCCGCCCCGCTTCCTTCTTTCTCCCCATCTCTGTTGCTCGCCGTCTTCCATGGCGCCGCCGAAGAGGTTCTCGGCCGCGGAGAAGGGAAAGTCTCGTCGAGAAGGGCCTGACTCTTCCCTGCCCAAGCACGGCCGAGGTCGTCCCCGCAAGCATCCTGCGTCTCCTGCAGAGGCTCCCCGCGGTCGCGGCTGCGATTTCCCGCGTGGTGATGTGCGCCTGGTGGGTGAGGGAAGGCGTGTCACGGCCGCGCGGCCTCCCAGGCCGCGCTTCCACTCGGCAGAGGTGCTGCGTTAGTTCGTCGTGTGGTCAGTGGACCCAACCGGCAGCTGGCTCCAGCTTCCTCGCTTTTTTGCAGGTGAACTCCCGGCCGGCGCTCCTGGCGGCCTCTGGCTTCAAGCAGACGGCTGCTGCAGCAGGGCCTCCTGGGCTTCACTAGAGATCTCCGTCGCCGGGAATGTGGCCCTTACCTGCGGCCGGCAAACGTTTGCCCGCGCACGTGGCCTGAGCCGGCGGTGCACCCTGCATTTCAAGTTTGACGGTGACGCCACCCTCTACGTGAGGGTGTTCGATGAAGACGGTTGTCGTGTTGGGTGCTGCCCTAAATATGATGACGGCGGCCAGGCGCCCAGCCTCGGCGATGGTCGGGGTGAAGATGAAGGCGGGTGGGTGGCCGGCGGCGTTCGCAGCTCGCCAAGCCTCGGCGGCTCCCCTTCGGACCGCAGCTCCTCTAGTGGTGGCCGTGACCAGCCTCCGCTCCGTCGCGCTCGCCTTGAGGGAGGTAGCGGGTCAGCCCGCCGTCGCGCCTCGGTGAAGCATGAGGAAGGGTCCGACTGACCTCCGGAAGCAGTACGAGCCCTCGCCACAAGTCGGTGCCGAGCAAGCCGTGTCTATTTTGTTTTTCTCCCTTCCCTGCGCAAAGAGAGAGTAGTGTGGGGCCCCGCAGGGGCGTGCTGGACTGTTACTATTAATTATTATGCTATTTTCGTTATTCATGTGCTGTGTTTTGGTGCCGCGAGCTTGCGTGTAGGAATTACTTAGCTCGGGGGGACTTGCCGCAGCCTTTGCTTCTCGAGGCTGAGGCCTTGTTGCGCGCTTCGTGGCCTGCAAGAATTAGCCAGGAGAGGTAACTTCCAGTCTCGGTCGTGAGGGCAACTGACTCAGGTCCTGTGTTCGTGTCGCGATGCCCGTGGGGCATGGACCGGGAGGAGTGCTCCCGCGGTGGACTTGGATAGGAAAGCCTCACAATACTGGGTTAGGAAACACTCGCTAGGGCAACCGCGTAGCCCCCTCGCCAGACTTGCGGGAAAGAAAACGAGTCAAGTAGGCGACAAAGACAAAGAGTCACAGGCCGGGCATGGCAACGGCACTAAGAGCAACTTCCAATAAAACTACAAATAGGGACGAACAAGCCAACTGCATAAAGCAAATGAAAAAGCCACATCCGACACCTAATCTAGTCTTCGACGTCTTCTCACTAGCGCGGAGCTAAGTGCTGCCACTGGGCGTGGGCGGGAGCCCCCGAGGCCCGAGGGCGGCTCTCCGGAGACTCCGGGGCGTGTACAACCCCAACTCATTATTACGTGAGAGTGTCACAGGCGGCAAGCTTCACAGGCATTGGCCTTCTTCACAGGCACCGGGCCTTTCTTCGGGCGATGAGCTTCACAGGCGTTGGCCTTCTTCAGAGGCATCGGGCCTTTCTCGGTTCATTTAGCTTCACACACGCCGGGCCTTCTTTACAGGCTCTGGGCCTTTTTCAAGGGTAGAACCTCCGAAGGTGCTGGATGTTCCACGCATTCGGGATGGGCACCCCCTCCTGAGTTTCCAAGCGTGCGGAGCCAGGCCTGGACACATGAACAACCTTGAACAGGCCCTCCCACATGGGTGAGAGCTTGTGCAGCCCCTCCCTGGAGAGCACCCGTCTGAGCATGAGGTCACCTACCTCAAGGGTCCTGGGGCGGATGATGCGGCAGTGGTACCATCACAGCGCCTGTTGGTATCTTGCAGCCCGAAGCGCATCCTCCCAACGGCGTTCCTCTCCCAGCACGAGGTCCGCCCCCCGCATGGCGTCCTATTGTGCTTCATCGAAAGCCAGGACCCACGCGGAGTGATGCCTGACCTCGTGAGGGAGGACCGCCTTAGCACCGTAGACGAGGAAGAACGGGGTTTCACCTGTCGACTTGGTAGCGGTTGTGCGGATAGACCATAGCATGGACTGAAGCTCGTCGTGCCAGCCCCTGCCGCAGGCCTCCAGCTTCTTCTTGAAGGTCCGGGTTTTGAGGCCTTACAGGACCTCCGCGTTGGCGCATTCAGCTTGGCCCTTGCTCCGAGGGTGTGCCACCGAGGCATAGCATATCTGCGTACCAAGGTTAGCACAATATGTTTTGACGATATTGCTGGTGAACTGGGAACCATTGTTGGTGATGATGCGATTAGGCACCCCAAACCGACTCACGAGGCCCTTGATGAACTTGACCATCAAGCCATCCAGAGTGCTGCGGACAGCTTCCACCTCCGCCCACTTTGTGAACTTGTCAATGGCGACGTAGAGGTAGCGGTAGCCCCCTGGCGCCCGAGGAAACGGGCCAAGGATGTCCAGTCCCCAAACAGCAAACGGTCATGAGAGGGGAATGGTCTGAAGGCTCTGAGCCGACTGATGGATCTGCTTAGCATGGAATTGACAGGCTTCACAAGCCTTCACCAGCTCGATCGCGTCGTTGAGTGTTGTTGGCCAATAGAACCCGCTGCGAAACGCCTTGCCGACGAGTGTCCTTGAGGACGAGTGTTGCCCGCAGTCTTCACCATGAATGTCTGCCAGTAACTCTTTCCCTTGCTCCCTAGAGATGCAACGCAGGGAAACGTCATTCGGCCGCTTTCGATAGAGCTCTCCTTCTTGGATGCAGTAGGTCGTGGCCTATTGCGCCATGCATTCCGCGTCTTCCTCCTTTTCTGGCAGAGTCCCTTGCATCAAGTAATCCTTGAGCTCCGTGGTCCAACATCCCTCCTAAGGTTCTAGCGCGAGGAGGCGCACTCCTGAGGTCGGGCCATAGGCTGGGGCTCCTGAAGCAGGCGGTTGGGGGAGCTCCTCCCGAGGCTGCGCCATGCTTGATAGTGATGGTGCCACTGAAGGTTTGAAGAGTTGTTCCTCGAAAATGCCAGGCTCCTGAGGCAACCGCCTGGATGCCCTCCTAGCAATGTCATCAGCCTCTTGATTGGTGCCCCGAGGCACATGCTGCAACTCCAACCCGCAAAACTGTTTCTCCGTCCTGCGGACCTCCGCAAGGTATGCTTCCATGTGTTCGTCCTTCAGCTCGTACACCTTGTTGGAGAAGTTGACGAGGAGTTGTGAATCACCCTTGATGATGAGGCGCTTTACCCCCAAGGCGGCTGCAACTTTCAAGCCTGCTATCAGGCCCTCGTATTAAGCTATGTTGTTGGAGACCTTCTCTCCATGCTGGAAGCAGAGCTGCACGACATAGTAGAGCTTGTCATGAGTGGGAGATATGAGCACTGCACCAGCCCCCTCGCCATGTCGCAAGAACGCCCCGTCGAAGTACATGACCCAGCCGTCCGGAGCTTCACTTCCTGGGGAAAGCGACCGATCCTCGCCCGCTTCGAGCCCTAGTGCCTCCGTCCATTCTGCCATGAAATCTGCAAGTGTGGCTCCCTTGATGACTCTGGTCATGCTGAATTCCAGCTGAAATGCTTGCAACTCAATGTTTCATTTAGCGACCCTCCCAACTGAGTTAGGGCTCCTGAGTACCCTTTCCAAGGGATATGCCAAGACGACCTTGATGGGATGGCCTTGAAAGTAGTGACGCGGCTTGCGTGAGGCCACTAGCAATGCAAAGAGGAGTTTCTGGGGCGTGGGGTATCGTGCCCTTGCGTCCTGCAGCACCGTGCTAACGAAGCACACAGGGTGCTCGACGAGGTTGAGGGCACTGGCATGGCCTGCGTCTTCCAGAGGTCGAGGCGCCTCCCGGGGTGACGGAACCCCTAGGGCCTGGTCGCCTGGCGGGGCCTCCTCCGCTCTGGGTGCGTCCCCCTACTGAGGTCGATCCCCATCTGCCACGGTCGCGGTCTTCGTGAGGCTTTCTGGGCTTGGCTCCGCTTCGGCCAGGGCCACGGCCGGCACGGCCTTGGCCCGATGCTCCTCCCTAACCGCCACCAGGGCTGCACTGGCGGAGTAAGGCGTGGCCGCAAGATAGATCACCAAGGGCTCCTGAGGGCGCGGAGCCACCATCACTGGAGGGCTGGTAAGGTACTTCTTGAGATCTTGGAATGCCTTGTTGGCATCCTCCGTCCATTCGAACGGGCCCTTCTTCTTCATCAGCTTGAAGAAGGGCAGCACTCGCTCCCCCATCTTGGAGATGAAGCGTCCCAACGCGGTTACTTGCCCGGTCAGCTTCTGCATTTCTCTGAGGGTCTTCGGTGGACTCATGTCTTCGACTGCCTTGACATTCTCCGGGTTAGCCTCGATGCCTCGGTGGGACACGAGGAAGCCCAAGAGCTTGCCCGAGGGGACTCCGAATACGCACTTCTCCGGGTTGAGCCGCAGATCCACTTCACAGAGGCTCGTGAAGGTTTCTTCCAGGTCTTGTATCAGGGTTTTCGCTTCCCGAGACTTCACCACGATGTCATCAACATAGGCCTCGGCGTTCCTCCCGAGCTGCCGGCCCAAGGCGATGTGCATCAGTCGCTGAAAGGTCGCGCCCGCGTTGCGCAACCCAAACGGCATGCAGGTATAGCAGTATACCCCACACGGGATTAGAAAGGCCGTTTTCTCCACGTCTTCTACCGCCATCTTGATCTGGTGATAGCCCGAGAAGGCATCCAGGAAGCACAATAGGTCACACTCGGCGGTAGAGTCAACAATCTGGTCGATGCAAGGGAGCGAGAATGGATCCTGTGGGCAGGCCTTGTTGAGGTTGGTGAAGTCGACACACATGTGTCCCTTTCCTCCCTTTTTCGGCACAACAACAGGGTTGGCTAGCCATTCAGGATAGCGAACTTCACAAATGATGCCTGCTGCCTCTAACTTACGGGTTTCTTGGATGATGAAGGCCTGCTTCTCGGTGGACTGTCACCTCGCCTTCTGCTTCACGGGGCGCACGTTGGGGCATACGTTGAGATGGTGCTCAATCACATCCCTTGGGACCCCTGCTAGCTGATCAGGTTCCCACGCAAACACCTCCTTGTTCACGCAGGAACATCACAGGGCCTCCTCCTGCTCAGCACTGAGGTTGGCGCCTATGGTGAAGGTGGCGCCAGATGATCCATCCTCGTCGACGGGTACTTGCTTGGTCTCCGCCTTGTCTTGGGAGAATAGCTGCTTCTTCTTGGCCGGTGCATCCCCCTTGGGCTCGAGGGTATCTGCACCGGCGGGCTATGCCACCACGGCCGTCTTGAGAGCGAGCTTGAGCGCATGCAGCGCATCCCTCGTGTCCCTGGACACGGTATGGACGCCGCTGCTCCGGGGCATCTTCATGAGGTTGTAAGCCGGGTGAGTCGCTGCCATGAACTCGGCCAAGGCTGGGTAGCCGAGGATGGCGTTATACGGGAGGCTGATGGGAGCGATGTCGAAGTCGACCAGCTCCATGTGGAAGTTGTGGTGGGTGCCGAAGGTCACCGGGAGGCGAATCTGTCCCAGGGAGCCGGTGGAACTGCCTCCGACGCCCGAGAAGGGCCTGCTGGGTCAGAGTCGCTCCAGCGGCACGTGGAGGAGGCTGGAGGCCTCCACCGAGAGCATGTTGAGGCCGGCAACACCGTCGATGAAGGTCCTGGTGACGGCCACCTGGCAGATGGTGGGGTGCATAGCATCGGGAGTGCGCCCGAACAGGCGGTGTTGGAGGGGTGATCATCCGAGCTGAAGGTCAAATCAGCCTTGGGTGCCACCCAGCCCGGGGGGGCTTCACGGCGCTTGAGGACGGCACCGATCTGGCGGACGAATGGTTTGACGTGGTGGCTCGAAGGTGGTGCCTGCGATCCGCCCCAGGAGGGCTGCGACGACTGGGGGTGCCGGTGCTGCATGATGGGTGAGGAAGAGGTAGCACAACTCCTCCCAGGCGGCCGCAGAAGCCACAGGCAAGTCGAGCAGCCACATGCGTGGGATGCCGGTGAGGGCCATGGGTAGCCAGTTAGCCATGACATTGCCGTCGCCTCCGGCCTTGAGGATGGCTTCTTCATACACTAGTAGGAAGGCCAGCGGATCGACCGCGCCGTCGTAGCGCGGCGGCAAGTCCAGGTTGAACTTGTTCGGCCACTGCACCTATCGCAAGGCAGGGGCCAGGGCTCGGAACCCCCTGGTCCCTGTGCTGGCGTCGATGCTGGTGGAGAACGGATCGACGGCAGGGAGAGCTCCGGCGTGCCAAATGTCGGATGTTGGGTTCCGGCAGACCCTTAAGGTTTGAACTCTGGGGTGCGCACGAAGATCTTCCCCCTACCGATCCACGCTCGATCACCTCATGAGAATCTAAGCTAGACGATGAACTACACAAGGCACACAAAATTTATACTCGTTCGGGCCACCATTGTGGTGTAATACCCTACTCCAGTGTGTGGTGTGGTGGATTGCCTCGGGGGATCATGATGAACAATACAAAGGGTGAACAGCCTCACGAGAGGTGTTCTTGAGCTGGTGCGATGAACTGCTTGGGTGAGTTTGATCGCCTCTTGGTATAATGAGCACTTGATCCCCCCTCCTATCCCTATGGTGGCTAGTCCTATTTATAGAGGCCCTGGTCCTCTTCCCAAATATTGAGCGGGAAGGGCGCCAACAATGGCCATTTTGAAGGGGAACATCTAGTACAAGTTATCCTGACTAAAGTTGGTCTTCGGCTGCCAAAGGCACTGGCGGGGACGCCATCTTGGGCTCCACGGTGACCTCCATCCTGCTGCTCTGCTGGTCTTGGTCTCGTTGCACTAAAATGGCAACCATTGCCTGATGCCTTGGTACTCCATGCCTGTGCTTGGCCCCTTTGCACCAAAGAGAAAACAAGGACACTGCGCAGGCCGGCGCCCGCCTAGCGCCCGCCTGATCTCAATCGTCATGGCTTGCGTCACGAGCACCTCGCGAGGTACCCTGCCTTGATCTCTCTGCCTCCTCGCGAGCCTGTCTGGCGAGGCTGTTCCTGAGGAAGTCCCGTGTCGTCCGCCCCGCGAGGCTTGGCCCCTCGCGAGGGTCTTGAGTCTTGCGTTGATGAAGATGGTCCGTACTTGGCCACCACTCGAGCCACGCCGTAGGCCGCAGGCAGGCAAGTCTGGGGACCCCATTCCCAGAATGCCGACAGTTGTCCTTAAAAATTCCTCTCTTTCCTAGGTTGCTTCTTCCTCGGTGTGATGCTCCAACTAAACCTTATAAAACTTGATCGCCTTGTTGCGAGTGACTCTTTCTGCCTCATCCAATATTCTGAACGGTCTCTCCTCATAGGTTAAATCCTTGGCAAGCTCTATTTGTAACATATCAGTCCTTTTCTCAGGTGGTGAAATACACCTTCTCTGTTGTGAGACATGGAACACATTGTGTACTTCTGACAATTCCGTTGGCAATTCCAACTAATAAGAAACTGTGCCAACTCTGATCATAACTGGGAACGGACCAATATATCTTGGTGCCAATTTTCCTCGGGTCTGAAATCTCTTGATTCCCTTCATGGGTGTGACTCGGAGATACACATGTTCCCCGTGTTCAAAACTGACTTGTCGGTGTTTGGCATCATAATAACTCTTTTGTTGTGACTTAGCCAACTGCAGTCTATCTCGGATCTCCTTGACTTGCTTTCAGCCTCCAATATTAAATCAGTTCCGAAAATGTGGCTATCTCCGGTTTGAGACCAGTTTAACGGAGTGCGGCACTTACGACCGAACAAAGCTTCATATGGGGACATCTTCAAACTGGTCTGAAAATTGTTGTTGTATGAGAACTCTGCATATGGCAGACAATCTTCCCACTTGGGTCCGTGAGCTAACACACATGCTCGAAACATATCTTCAAGTATTTGATTTAATCGCTCAGTCTGAATGTCTGTCTGCGGGTGATAGGCTGTGATGTATTTGAGGACGGGCCCCAAGGATTGATGGAGGCATGACCAGAATGCGGGGGTAAAGAGTGAACCTCGGTCTGAAGTGATTGTTCTTAGCACTCCATGCAGACTGACAATCGGGACACACATAACTGTGCAAGTTGATCGGCTCGATATGTGGTGCGGATGGAATAAAATGAACTACCTTAGTAAGTGTGTCCACTATGACCCATATTGCATCGTTGCCTCCGTGAGTCCTGGGTAGACCGGTGACAAAGTCCATGCAGACATCATCCCATTTCAATTGCGGGACGGGTAGGGGTTGGAGAAGTCCGGCGGGTTTCTGGTGTTCCGCCTTCACTTTGTTGCATACATCACAACAAGCAACAAAGTATGGGATGTCCTTTTTCATTCCATCCCACCAAAATATCTGCCGAAGGTCTTCGTACATTTTGGTACCTATGGGGTGAATTGAATATGAGGATTTGTGTGCTTCTGCCAAAATCTTCTTTCTCAAGTCGGCTTGCTCAGGTACACATATCCGTCCTCGAAACCTTAGTGTACTTGCGGATCCTTAGAGAAATCATGGGTCTTGCCTTCTTGCAAACGTTTGATATGACCTTGTAGAGTTGAGTCGTCTGCCTGGGCCATGCAAATCTCATCCTCCAGGGTAGGTGCTATTTCCAAAATATTTGCAAGGCCGGCTTCTACAATCACCAAGTTAAGCTGAGCGATCTCTTGTTGGAGTTCGGGAGGCAAGGACTCCATCATGGCGTTTAAACTGGCAGGCTTGCGACTCAGGGCGTCAGGAACCACGTTGGCCTTACCCGGATGGTAATTTATTCCCAGATCATAGTCCTTGACCAACTCGTGCCATCTTCGCTATCTAAGATTTAAATCTAGTTGTGTGAATATATATTTGAGACTCTTGTGGTCGGTAAATATCTGGCACCTTTTTCCAATGACGTAATGTCTCCAAATTTTTAGAGCATGCACAACTGCGGCCAATTACAAATCATGCGTAGGGTAATTCCCTTCGTGAGGTCGTAGCTGGCGAGATGCATAGGCTACAATCTTGCCATCTTGCATGAGTACACATCCAATACCTTTCCTGGATGTGTCACAGTACACATCAAAGCTGCAGTAGATGTCTTGGAGAGTCAATATTGGTGTTGATGTTAATCTGGTCTTTAGCTCGTTAAAGCTCTTCTCACAGTCCTCGGTCCATTCGAACTTCTTATCTTTCTTAGGGAGTTGTGTCATTGGCTTGGAAATCTTGGAAAAACCTTCGATAAAACAGCGGTAGTATCCGGCTAATCCCCAAAAACTCTGAATTTCGGATACGGTCGTGGGTGCTGCCCGATCAAGCACGTCTTTCACCTTGCTGGGATCCACAGCTATGCCTTCCTCTGACAGAACATGGCCCAAAAATCCAACTTGCTTGAGCCAAAACTCACACTTGCTGAATTTTGCATGTAGCTGATGGTCACGGAGTCTCTGCAAGACTGCTCTGAGATGTTCCTTGTGTTCTTCTTCACTTTTTGAGTATATGAGAATGTCATCGATGAATACCACCACAAACTTATCCAAGAAATCCATGAATGCCGTATTCATCATATGCATGAAAAAGGCAGGGGCATTTGTGAGACCGAAAGACATCACTGTATATTCGTAAAGACCGTATCGGGTAGTGAATGCGGTCTTAGGTATATCTTCCTTCTTGATCTTGAGTTGATGGTATCCGGTCCTTAAATCAATTTTGGAGAATACTTTTGCCCCACTGAGTTGATCAGACAAATCGTCGATTCTTGGAAGTGGATATTTGTTCTTGATAGTGACATCGTTCAATCGATGGTAGTCCACACACATTCTGAGACTGCCATCTTTCTTGTCCGCAAATATTGCGGGTGATCCCCATGGTGAAGACATCGGGCAGATATATCCTTTCTGAAGCATCTCATCAAGTTGTTTCTTTAATTCCACGAGTTTGGACAAAGGCATCCGATAATACTTCTTGTATAATGGTGATGTACCGGGCACAAGGTCAATTGCAAACTCAAGCTCTCGGTCTGGCGGCATTCCTAGTAATTCCTCAGGGAATACATCGGGGAACTCACTGACCACACGAATTAAATCCAATTCTTCAACTACCGCGGTGAAGACCAGTTCTCTCTTGGGTATGCTTCTACGGGCATAGAATTTTGTGGATCGCCCTTCCTGACTTCTCAAGGTGACTTCTCAGGTCGCATAGTTGATACATACTTGATATTGGGTCAACCAATTCATTCCCAAAACAATATCCAACTTGGTAGACTCGATGACTATGAAAGAAGTTGGAAAATGGACTCCCTTGATATCAATTTCCAAATTACAGCAGACCAGATTGCTTCTGAGCACGGATCCCGGGGATTGAACCATCATAATTTTTCCCAAAATCGAGCAAGGAAATTTGTTTTGGGCAACGAAACTCCGAGAAACAAAAGAGTGGGAAGCCCAGAGTCAAATAAAATTATTGCAGGTATGTTATTAACAGGAAACATACCAATGACAACTTCTGGGTCTTCTTGGGCTTCGTCTGCAGAGAGGTGATGAACTTGCCCTTGCATAGTCCTCTGTACAGGGTATGGTCCCATGTGGTTGACTTGCGGTTGGAATGGGGCATTTGACTTGCCGTTCTTGGGACAGTGTCTGGCATAATGTCCGGTTTGTCCAAAATTGAAGCAAGAGTTGTTGAGCTGACACTCTTCATGCACTGGACTGGTCATGACATTCTTGACTTGAGTAGTGGTCTTGTTCACATTCTGCTGCCAATTTGGTTTGTATTCAACTTGAGTTTGTTGCCAGGTACAAGCCTTCTGTATTGGTTGTCCATCCTTCTTAGGCTCGAATTTTCGCTTGTGGTCATTATTCGCGGGTCGGTTTTCGTGCACAGGCTTATGCTCCCTCTCTGCAATGAGGGCTTTGTTTACCAAAGTCTGGAAGTCTAGAAAGTTGAGCATACTGAGAGTGCACCTGAGGTGTTGGTTTAATCCTCCAAGGAACCTGTCGATCTTCTTCTCTTCCGTGGCCTCATCATAAAGAGGATAACGGGCCAAATAGTTGAACTTGTGCAAATATTCACTTACTGGCAGACTCCCTTGGGTTAGAGCGAGGAATTCATGTTGCTTGACCTTCATAATATGAATTCACGTTGCTTGACCTTCATAATATCGGCGAGAATATGGTACTTGCGAAAATGGTCTTTGAAATTAGTCCAAGTGATTTCTTCGCCCGCAGGCCACATAGCTTTAGCATTATCCCACCATATAGCAGCAGCTCCTTCAAGATAGTGTGTAGCGAACGAAACCTTATCAGCTTCTTCAGTATGAGCAATCTCAAGCTTCTTCTCAATAGTTCACAACCAATCGTTGGCTTCCAAAGGACCAACCACTTGACTGAAACTGGGAGGCTTAGTCCTTTGAAAATCCGACAGCTTTGAGTGATGACCATTCTGATTTCCATTCTTCCCAACATAGCTTCCACACTTTCAGCTCAATCAGATCGTTGTTCCTTCTTTCTTCAAACATGCACATAATTTGTTCAGTGGTGGGCGGATGTGGCGATGGAGGCGGTGGTTGCGGATATGGCTCGGGGGAATGTCATGCCTGTCTTGCTCAGCAATGAACAGGGACATCCTCACAAGCATGCGTGTTGCTGCTTCCCCGCGTCATCCTACTGTTTGTTTTTCCCAATAAAAGCAACCGCGATGAGCAACATCCAAAAATAGGAAGAATAGCTAGTGACAAACCCGAAATAAGTGAAAACAAAATATCGAGAAGCAAAGAGAATAAAAAGTTCCAAAATAATTATACATAGACTTGTACATGAAAGGTAGACATCATGACGGGTGCGACTACTCTCATACATTCAACGATACATCATGGCTCATAAAACTACATCCGTACATCACATGACAACTAAGGATACTCAGATGCTCTAGTGCTCTGCCGGCACTGCTGGGTCCTCTCTGGGTCAGACTCAGATCCTGAACTGACGATGTTAACCGAGACCTCCGGCTTAAAGGTAACACGACAGTGTTGCCTCGAGGGCTCTCCCTCAGGGGCAGGTGCGGGATGAGAAGGGAGCATGGGGGCTGCGAGGGTAGCGAGAAGAGACGCCCACTCAGCAGGGGCACTGTGAGGGGTCACTGTCAAGGTGCCCGTGCTACTCAAAAGAGTACTCGGGGAAACAGGCGATCTAGGACCGGGCAAGATATAAGGAGTAAATCCCATGGAAGGGGGAGTGGGATAGGACCTAGCGGCTACTAAAGCAGTGTGAGCATAAGTCAGCTCGTGAATCAGAAGATAACTAGTAGTGATGTATCGAGAAAGGTGGCTAGTATCACTATTGGACTCCGGATCAATGACAGGAAAACGGACACGACCATCGTCATGCAGGGATGGATAGTAGCAAAAACCTGGGTGAGTCTGCATTCGAACCTCGGTATAGCGTAGCTCAACAAGGACCTCGAACGCAGCAAAATGAACGGCCTGAGGTATGAGTGTAAGATCCTAATGAAGAACTAGTGCATAGAGTAACTACAGCGTGATACTCATACACTGAGTTGGCTATACGCTCCCGGTACACCCGATACGCCGGGTCATCACCGTGAGGGTAAAGTCGACGCCATACATTCGGAAGAAGATGCGGCGAAGTGTATGGCAACAGCTCCAACTGGCACGGATACGGCACTAGAGCCATCTACACTAACAACCATTAGTCGATTAGAAACAACAATAGACCAAGTGCATGCAATGCAGAACCAGATGCAAACACTACCGGCACTCAATTTGCAAGCTAGCTAACGATCAACTAATGTGTCGGGGGTATAGCATGCCCTACAGTCAGCGCGGCTCTGATACCAAGCGTTGTGGCACCCCGGCTCAGAGCAACCGGTTTACCTTGCATTGCCAGCCCAAATATCAAGTCTTCTGGCAACACACAACATCTTAAACCGCTTTATTGATGCTAGCAGAAACATAGTGCGATATTACATCAAGTAGCGAGGCCAAGTAGCACACACGGTGCGGCTGAACAATATGTACATTATTTGGTGAACATAAAGGAGCCTCGATCACGACAACTACAAGGCAGCGGAACAACGACAAAGCGGGACTCCATAGCACAGGGACACCAATGTGGACACGATCTAGACATGGCAGCACTCCGATCCGGTTAGACTTTCCTGAAAGCTGGTATAACACATCAGGTCAGTACATTGAATGTACTTGCAAGCTCATAACAAGCATAAACATAATGGCAAACAATATCATGACATTTAATCAAGTTGAATGCAGATAACAACATACTACTCATGCCATGCAACCAAACTTGTGCACTGAGTCCCCCAGGTTCTCTTACCAATGGGTTACCTCGTAACCAAATGGTGATCATTCCTAGATCACAAACAAAACCAACACTTTGGTTTCCACAACATCAGTCCAACTGATCTCATTAGCACATAACCAGAGCCAAACATATAACTCAGTGTGCAAGATTACTTATTAATGTTGATCCATGGCATGAGTTACTCACGAGTTGTGTCCGTAACCGAGGACGCAACTATCGATAGATTAAATACACTCTGTAGAGGTAGCGCGCTGTACCCACACCACGGAACCCATGGCCTCGCACTCCCATTCGGGTGGACCAATGACATTCCGATGGAACTCCCCCATTGACATGACACTCTCTTGGCCACTCCGACAAACTCCCCACTGGGCTAAGTCATGGGTGGCCCCGTGCCTACCAAAGGCATCAATGGCCACTGTCGTGGCAAAACTCAAACGGTCCCAAATGGGGACAAGCTACCATATCAACAACAACAACGGGCACACAGGTTTATGTCTGCTTACCAGACCAGGGTACCGCACGCCCATAACCGTCCCTCATTGGTGGCACCAACCGGAGGCATGAGAACTGACCGACTAAAAGCCTTCCCATAAAGGCAAATGTGGTTGCATTGGGAAAAAATCGATTCGATGGCACCATGACCCGATCAACTTTATATTCAAGTTCAATTAACATCAGGTTTAACTTGAAATAAAAATATTTGAGTCACCCTATGCCATGATCATGCAACCATACGACATGCATCACATCTCACTTAGAATAAACAGATCAACATCATCAAAAGTTCTACTTGCACAAATCATCACTAAACTTTACTGATTCTTTCTCACTGGTTATTAGCACTCATCCTTTTTAGTTTTATCATTTACCATATGAAAACAAGCATTCACATAAGAAAACAATACCGATGCTAGTCATATCATAGTCATAGCAAAAATCACATAGTCAAACTACTCATGCTTGCTCACACTAGTCTAGGTACTCACTTCTATAAACTAAGCATTTTACCAATGACAAAATAACTACACAAGCATTATCCATTAAATAAGTATATGCAAGAAATAAATCATTTTCAAGTTGGAAAAATCATGAATATTGCAACGACACCATAAAAATGTTGGTGTGGCTTGCCGTAGTTTAGAGGAGCTTCACACTCCTCCTGGGTCCCTTCAAGACAAGCTTCTCCTTCTGAAAACAATTAAAATCACAAAAAGAAAGTATCAAGAACACTTCTAAAAATTACCAGAAAATCTAGACAACAGATAAAATCTCATTTTTGGTGTGCTGCAAGATCTTTTCAATAAGAACACAATGCAAAAAGAATCAACTCATTTGGACTTACGGTTAAAAAGTTACAGCAGGTCAAAGTTTCTGGTCGAAATTTGAATTAATTTGAATAAAAAGAAAACCAGGGGGTGACATCGATGGTGTATGCCAGGAATACACCAACACTCATACCACTTCGGCTGTGAGCTGTGAGGCTGATCATGGGCCCCACGCATCAGGTCGGGGAGACAGGAGAGAAACAGAGGCGGGCGACGCTTCTCCAGCGTGTTCTCCGGCGAGGAGTGCCCGCCAGCCGGAACCAGAGGGATAGGAAGAGAGAGGGTGTCGATGCGCACCTGCCCGTACCCGTGGTTTGGCCAGGGGTGGTCGGAGGTGGCCTGAACTAGCCTCTCCAGCGGCTGCAGAACGTGGGGTTCGTCGGAGTTGGGGACGACGGCGACGTGGGGCTGCACCATGGGCTCCAACGTGGTCGAACAGCACCAGTGCACCACTAGCAAGTCGCCTAAGGAGTGGGTGGAGCTCGAGAGGCACCAGAGTGAGGTAGAGGAATTACGGGGGATCGCCGGTAAGCTCTGGGCGGGACGGCGGCCAGAGGCCTGCCCGGTCGGGCTGCGGCTTTGCTACGTGCTCGTGGAGGTTGGGTGGGTGTGCGGTGATACTCGAGGAGGTGGGAGGGGGCTGTATATATAGGCGAGCGAGGAGGGGAGATCGGGCTCCGCTGGAGAGCTTCTGGACACGGCGCCCAGTGACGAACAACGTCAGCGAGAGGGGGTGAAGGCGACGCAGCTCACGCGGCCACTATGGGAGGGCGGAGACGAGCACAGGAGCACGGGGGCGACGAGCATAGTGGCATAGGCGCATTGTACGCTTGGCCGCGTCATGCCCGTGCCCACTGCGGCGAGCTCCGGCATCGACGAGTGGCAGAGGCACGTTAATGGCATCGGGACGACGATTGTGGCACAGTTTGGCAAGGTGTGGCGGTCGGGGAAGCGAGCACGAGCTCAACAGAGGCTCGAGCACGACGCAGAGCGCGTCGTTGGCATGCCATCACGCATGGACGAACGTAGTCACTCATGAACTATGACATCAGGTCGTGCTAAGCATAAACTTCATGGCTGGCATGTAGTCCTTGGTGGTTTGAGTTGTTCCAAAGCTTTGAGTTGAACCCAGGAGCTTTGTGTGCGTGGTTTACTTCATGGTAAGTTTCTGGACAGTAATTTGTGAGGTTAACTGTGAGTGATCTAGTAAGATTTTAGGCCTGCGCTTTGGGATTTTGCAGTCTCTTAGGAAGGTAATGAAGCTCAAGAAAATTCAACCTCATTGGATCAAGTAAAAATATACTTGCTATGCAAAGTGACTTTTCTGTCCAGAACATAAATGATTTTCTTTAGCAAAAATATTCCAAAAATTTATGCAATATTTTTCCTCAGGAAGGTGCCCTATGGTTCAAAGAATATTTGGCAATTTTCTCAGGATTTTTGGAGCAATAAAAATGAGGGTTGCTTTGGAGCACAAGTTTCTGAAGTGGGTTTCAGAGAAGAAAATGAATATTTTCCTTTTATGAAAAATATTCCTTGGGTCATTTTTGGGATTTTTCAGAGAAAGAATGAGGAGTTAGAGGTGGATGGGTCACTTGGGTGAAAATCAAGGACATGCCCAAGTCTATAAGTCCATTTGAAATGATTCAAAAACTCTAAATTCAAAGCAGAGGCAAATGAAGTCCGGAAAAAGAGAGAAAGCAAAAAACCGCGCTTCGGATCATCAATGGAAGCCGCTTTGCCATGGAGATCTTCCCGATGGAAGAAGAAGAGCTAGTCTCTTTATCCCTCTAGAGCTTGTGGGTCGATGACGACATCATATCTGTGGCCCTGGGATGAGAAAGAAAGAAGAAACGCACCGACTGTTGCAAAGGAAGTGGGAGATATGCAAAAAAAACTCCCACGTGCGACTGACTATTTATAACAGAGGAGGTGTCGCGCGAAACCCACAAGACCCATGTCAAAAAGTAAGCCAAAAATGTCAATCAAGAGCAGGGGAATCTAGACGGTTAGCATTTAAAAGCCACTACCTTGTGAAGCGTCACTTGTATTTTTTGTTAGTTGGTTCACAGAATTTGAGGACTATTCTCCCACAGATGGGCCTGACAGAAGTCTTATGGACGCGCAAAAGATCTTGATGTGACAGATGAGAAAGATTCACAATGATGACTACAGGCGATTCGCCTTCCAGTCGGCTAAAGTCTTTAGTCCGCTGAGAATCCAAACCCAAACCAACTGTCAGGGTCCATCCTTTGTCAGGGAATTCGTGCACATAGTATAATGATAATCCGAGTGCATGACACTCGATGAAAATCGAGAGAAGTGACACTCATCACGGACCCATCCTATGTAAGAACAAGGAGTGCTCATGATATCCTCTGTGGCACGAGTCGAATTCTCTCCGCGAGAATCAAATAACCGGTTACGCAGACTTGATTCCGCAGAAAGCAAAACGATTGGTTTCGTAATAATGATATTGACTGGAGATACCTGATCTTATTGGTCTCAGGCACTGTGGGTCACCACTCGGAATTTGATGAATATGCCCACAGTCGGGCCACGAGTTGTCCTTTCCAAAAGAGATAGAAAAATGGGTATCGTCGAGGCTTCTTCCAAATTGCTTACCTCTTCGCCCTCCAGAGGCATGAACAAACCGAGTCCACCGTGGTCTCTCGGTCAAACCTCAATCTCGTCGAACAGTCGGGAACCTTGCCAATGGAAAGCAGTTGGCAGCGAGACCTCAATTGACTCGGGGGCTACTGTTTGGGTTACAAATACGGGGTAGGCCCAAGTACACGAATGAGCCACTAAAAGCCTGTAGCCCATTAAAGGTTCAAGCCAGAAAATCATGGGTCATGAGATGTCATCATCAACCCAAAAAGAAAATGGAGGGTGGCTTAGAAAATAGGCAAAGTCCTTACAGTCAGATCCTGGGCCGCAACAAACAAGACCCAATAGTCGGTTGGAAAATGATGGTAGCAGTCGGCTAGCTAACAACTAGCGGCTACGTCAACCACGATGTCATAAAGGCGGTAGTTATCCAATGGTGGAATAATCTAGTTAAACATGGCAGTTACCAGTTGTAAATGTCATGAACCAGTGAGCCACACCTTAGGCTATAAACATCATTAATACGAGCCCATTATGTACCCCCTCCTGACGCACTTTATATAAACCGGGGGGAGCACCGGGTTGAGGATTGAACATTGATGCCTTGTACGGTTGTACCTTACACCAAAAGCTAAGAGCTTCACATGAGTAGGATATTAGCACAACTCCAATGCCTGACCCCAAACGGACGTCTGTTCGTTTCGGATTTGATTTGTTTGGGGTGGCAAAGGACGCCCATGTCTGGTTTGGGCCGAACGAGGGTCGGGGCACCCAACGCGTGGCCGCATCCCCAACTTGTTCGTGTTGGACTTAGAAAAACACCAAAAAAGGCATGCAAAAACAAAAAAAGCCATTGAAAATTTAAAAAAGGCATTATAGAATAGCTTAAAACATAGTACTTAAGATGAAATTAAAAACATAAAAAAAGATAATGCGGGTGGCCCGCGCCGCAGAAGTCGTCGCCGCCGATACCGATGTTGTCATCGCTGCCGTCTTCAGGCACCACCATCGTCGTCGTTGCTCATCAAGTTGATGTAGGGTGGGGGCATCCAGAGGTGGGGAGGCGGCCCCCATAATGGGCCGAGCGCATGATGTGTAGCCTGCAGCGGCGCCAGGGGCAGCGGTGGTGACCGCGGCGCCCATGCACACTCCTTGATACGTCTCCAACGTATATATTTTTTATTGGTCCATGCTATTATAGTATCAATACTGGATGTTTTATAAGCATTTATATGTCATTATATATCATTCTTTGGGACTAACCTATTAACTTAGTGCCAAGTGCCAGTTGCTATTTTTTTGCCTATTTTTGGTTTTCCAGAATATTAGTACCAAATGAAGTCCAAATGCCACAAAACTTTTTAACAATTTTTTTGGACAAAAAAGAACCTGGAAGCTTCGGTAGAGGGCCAAAAGATGAAGTATCCCCAAGGGCACCAAGGCGCGCCCTGGTGGTTTGTGGGGCCCACGTTCATCCGGTTGACCTAATTCCGCCTCTACAATTCTCTATAATCGGGAAACCAACAGAGAGCTACCCAAAATGCTTGTTTCACCGCCACAAGCTTCTGTTCTCTCGAGATCCCATCTGGAGGCCTTTTCTGGCACTCTGCCTTAGGGGGAGTCTGTCACGAAGGGGCTCTACATCAACCTTGATGCCCTTTCGATGATGTGTGATTAGTTTACCACAGACCCACGGTCCCATAGCTAGTAGCTAGATGGCTTATTCTCCTCGGTGTTCTTGGAGTTTTATTCGATGTAATCACTTTTTGCGGTGTGTTTGTTGGGATCTGATGAATTGTGAGTTTATGATCAGATTATCCATGAACTCTTTTATGCATGATTATTATAGTTCTGTATTTCTCTCTGATTTATTGAGTTAGTTTGGCCAACTAGATTGATTTTTGTTGCAATGGGGGAGGTGCTTTGTGATGGATTTAATCTTGCGGTAATCTATATCCCAGTGACAGAAAGGGACAAGACACGTACTTGTATTGTTGCCATTAAGGATAAAAGGATGGGGTTTATTCATGCATGAGTTTACTTTGTCTACAACATGTCATCTTGCTTAAGGCGTTACTCTGTTCTTTATGAACATAATACTGTATATGCATGCTGGATAGCGGTCGATGTGTGGAGTAATAGTAGTAGATGCAGGCAGGAGTCGGCCTACTTGTCTCGGACATGATGCCTATATACATGTGTTGGAAATATGCCCTAGAGGCAATAATAAATGGTTATTATTATATTTCTTTGTTCATGATAATTTTCTGTTATTCATGCTATAACTGTGTTATCCGGAAATCGTAATACACGTGTGAATACATAGACCACAACATGTCCCTAGTAAGCCTCTAGTTGACTAGCTCGTTGATCAACAGATAGTCATGGTTTCCTGACTATGGGCATTGGATGTCATTGATAACGGGATCACATCATTAGGAGAATGATGTGATGGACAAGACCCAATCCTAAGCATAGCTCAAAGATCGTGTAGTTCGTTTAGCTAGAGCTTTTCCAAATGTCAAGTATCATTTCCTTAGACCATGAGATTGTGCAACTCCCGGATACCGTAGGAGTGCTTTGGGTGTGCCAAACGTCACAACGTAACTGGGTGACTATAAAGGTGCACTACGGGTATCTCCGAAAGCATCTGTTGGGTTGGCACGAATCAAGACTGGGATTTGTCACTCCGTATGACGGAGAGGTATCTCTGGTCCCACCCGGTAATGCATCATCATAATGAGCTCAATGTGACCAAGTGTCTGGTCACGGGATCATGCATTACGGTACGAGTAAAGTGACTTGCCGGTAACGAGATTAAACGAGGTATTGGGATACCGACGATCGAGTCTCGGGCAAGTAACGTACCGATTGACAAAGGGAATTGTATACAGGGTTGATTGAATCCTCGACATTGTGGTTCATCCGATGAGATCATCGACGACTATGTGGGATCCAACATGGGTATCCAAATCCCGCTATTGGTTATTGACCGGAGAGGCGTCTCGGTCATGTCTGCATGTCTCCCGAACCCGTAGGGTCTACACACTTAAGGTTCGGTGACGCTAGGGTTGTAGAGATATAAGTATGCAGTAACCCGAAAGTTGTTTGGAGTCCCGGGTGAGATCTCGGATGTCACGAGGAGTTCCGGAATGGTCCGGAGGTGAAGAATTATATATAGGAAGTGCAGTTTCGGCCATCGGGAAAGTTTCGGGGGTCACCGGTATTGTACGGGGACCATCGGAAGGGTCCCGGGGGTCCATCGGGTGGGGCCACCTATCCCGGAGGGCCCCGTGGGCTGAAGTGGGGAGGGGAACCAGCCCCTGGTGGGATGGTGCGCCCCCCTTGGCCCCCCCTGCGCCTAGGGTTGGAAACCCTAGGGTGGGGGGCGCCTCCACTTGCCTTGGGGGGCAAGCACCCCCTTGGCCGCCTCCCCCCCTTGGAGATGGCATCTCCTAGGGCCGGCGCCCCCCTAGAGGGCCTATATAAAGAGGGGGGAGGTAGGGCAGCCGCACCCATGCTCTTGGCGCCTCCCTCTCCCATTGCTACACATCTCCCTCTCGTAGAAGCTCGGCGAAGCCCTGCCGAGATCACTACTGCATCCACCACCACGCCGTCGTGCTGCTGGATCTCCGTCAACCTCTCCTTCCCCCTTGCTGGATCAAGAAGGAGGAGACGTCTTCCTCAACCGTACGTGTGTTGAACGCGGAGGTGCTATCCATTCAGCACTAGGATCATCGGTGATTTGGATCACGACGAGTACGACTCCCTCAACCCCATTTTGTTGAACGCTTCCGCTCACGATCTACAAGGGTATGTAGATGCACTCCTTTCTCTCGTTGCTAGATGAACTCATAGATTGATCTTGGTGAAAGCGTAGAATTTTTTTTATTTTCTGCAACGTTCACCAACAGTGGCATCATCAGCTAGGTCTATGTGTAGTTCTCTTTGCACGAGTAGAACACAAATTTGTTGTGGGCGTAGATGTTCTCAACTTTCTTGCCACTACTAGTCTTATTTTGCTTCAGCGGTATTGTGGGATGAAGCAGCCCAGACCGACCTTACACATACGCTTACGTGAGACAGGTTCCACCGACTGACATGCACTAGTTGCATAAGGTGGCTAGCGGGTGTCTGTCTCTCCCGCTTTAGTTGGAGCGGATTCGATGAAAAGGGTCCTTATGAAGGGTAAATAGAAGTTGGCAAATCACGTTGTGGCTTTTACGTAGGTAAGAAAACGTTCTTGCTAGAACCCTATATGCAGCCACGTAAAACATGCAACAACAATTATAGGACGTCTAACTTGTTTTTGCAGCATATGATTTGTGATGTGATATGGCCATAAGTTGTGATGAATGATGAATGATATATATGTGATGTATGAGATCATGTTCTTGTAATAGGAATCACGACTTGCATGTCGATGAGTATGACAACCGGCAGGAGCCATAGGAGTTGCCTTTATTTTTGTATGACCTGCGTGTCATTGAGAAATGCCATGTAAATTACTTTACTTTATTGCTAAACGCGTTAGCCATAGTAGTAGAAGTAATAGTTGGCGAGCAACTTCATGGAGACATGATGATGGAGATCATGATGATGGAGATCATGGTGTCATGCCGGTGACGAAGATGATCATGGAGCCCCGAAGATGGAGATCAAAGGAGCTATATGATATTGGCCATATCATGTCACTATTTGATTGCATGTGATGTTTATCATGTTTTTCATCTTGTTTACATAGAACGACGGTAGTAAATAAGATGATCCCTCATAATAATTTCAAGAATGTGTTCCCCCTAACTGTGCACCATTGCGAAGGTTCGTTGTTTCGAAGCACCACGTGATGATCGGGTGTGATAGATCCTAACGTTCGAATACAACGTGTGTAAGCCAGATTTACACACGCAATACACTTAGGTTGACTTGACGAGCCTAGCATGTACAGACATGGCCTCGGAACACGGAGGACCGAAAGGTCGAGCATGAGTCGTATAGAAGATATGATCAACATGGAGATGTTCACCGACGTCGACTAGTCTGTCTCACGTGATGATCGGACACGGCCTAGTTGACTCGGATCATGTTTCACTTAGATGACTAGTGGGATGTCTAATCTGAGTAGGAGTTCATTGAATTATTTGATTAGATGAACTTAATTATCATGAACTTAGTCTAAAATCTTTACAATATGTCTTGTAGATCAAATGGCCCACGTTACCCTCAACTTCAACGCGTTCCTAGAGAAAACCAAGCTGAAAGATGATGGCAGCAACTATACGGAGTGGGTCCGGAATCTGAGGATCATCCTCATAGCTGCCAAGAAAGATTATGTCCTAGAAGCGCTGCTAGGTGAAGCACCAATCCCAGAGAACCAATACGTT
This sequence comes from Triticum dicoccoides, assembly GCF_002162155.2. Taxonomy (NCBI): domain Eukaryota; kingdom Viridiplantae; phylum Streptophyta; class Magnoliopsida; order Poales; family Poaceae; genus Triticum; species Triticum dicoccoides. The sequence continues at coordinate 417,591,800 of NC_041389.1, read as the reverse complement.
ATGAATGCTTGGCAGTCTCGTGCTGATGATTACTCCCTCGTTCAGTGCGGCATGCTTTACAGCTTAGAACCGGGACTCCAAAAGCGTTTTGAGCAACACGGAGCATATGAGATGTTCGAAGAGCTGAAAATGGTTTTCCAAGATCATGCCCAGGTCGAGAGATATGAAGTCTCCGACAAGTTCTTTAGTTGTAAGATGGAGGAAAATAGTTCTGTCAGTGAGCACATACTCAAGATGTCTGGGTTGCACAACCGCTTGACTCAGCTGGGAGTTAATCTCCCGGATGACGCGGTCATTGACAGAATCCTTTAGTCGCTCCCACCGAGCTACAAGAGCTTTGTGATGAACTTCAATATGAAGGGGATGGAAAAGACCATTCCTGAGGTATATTCAATGCTGAAATCAGCGGAGGTGGAGATCAAAAAGGAACATCAAGTGTTGATGGTGAATAAAACCACTAAGTTCAAGAAAGGCAAGGGTAAGAAGAACTTCAAGAAGGACGACAAGGGAGTTTCCACGCCCGGTAAGCCAGTTGCCGGGAAGAAGTCAAACAATGGACCCAAGCCTGAAACTGAGTGCTTTTATTGCAAGGGAAGTGGTCACTGGAAGCGGAACTGCCCCAAGTAGTTAGCGGACAAGAAGGCCGGCAAAACCAAAGGTATATGTGATATACATGTAATTGATGTGTACCTTACCAGTACTCATAGTAGCTCTTGGGTATTTGATACCGGTGCGGTTGCTCATATTTGTAACTCAAAGCAGGAGCTGCGGAATAAGCGGAGACTGGCGACGGACGAGGTGACAATGCGCGTCGGGAATGGTTCCAAGGTCGATGGGATCGCCGTCGGCATTCTACCTCTACATTTACCTACGGGATTAGTTTTAAACCTCAATAATTGTTATTTAGTACCAGCTTTGAGCATGTACATTGTATCAGGATCTCGTTTAATTCGAGATGGCTACACATTTAAATCCGAGAATAATGGTTGTTCTATTTATATGAGAGATATGTTTTATGGTCATGCCCCGCTGGTGAATGGTTTATTCTTAATGAATCTCGAGCGTAATGTTACACATATTCATAGTGTGAATACCAAAAGATGTAAAGTTGATAATGATAGTCCCACATACTTGTGGCACTGCCGCCTTGGTCACATTGGTGTCAAGCGCATGAAGAAGCTCCATGATGATGGACTTTTAGAGTCTCTCAATTATGAATCATTTGACACATGCGAACCATGCCTCATGGGCAAAATGACCAAGACTCCGTTCTCCGGGACAATGGAGCGAGAAACCAACTTATTGGAAATCATACATACTGATGTGTGCAGTCCAATGAGCGTTGAGGCTCGCGGAGGATATCGTTATGTTCTCACTCTCACTGACGACTTGAGTAGATATGGGTATGTCTACTTGATGAAACACAAGTCTGAGACCTTTGAAAAGTTCAAGGAATTTCAGAATGAGGTAGAGAATCAACATGACTGAAAGATAAAGTTCTTACGATCAGATCGTGGGGGAGAATATTTAAGTCACGAATTTGGTACGTACTTAAGGAAATGTGGAATCGTTTCACAACTCATGCCGCCTGGAAACACCTCAGCGTAACGGTGTGTCCGAACATCGTAATCGCACTTTATTGGATATGGTGCGATCTATGATGTCTCTTACCGATTTACCGCTATCATTTTGGGGATACGCTCTAGAGACAGCTACATTCACTTTAAATAGGGCATCGTCTAAATCCGTTGAGACGACACCATATGAATTATGGTTTGGGAAGAAACCTAAGCTGTCGTTTCTAAATGTTTGGGGATGCGATGCTTATGTCAAGAAACTTCAACCTGAAAAAGCTCCAACCCAAGTCGGAAAAATGCGTCTTCATAGGATACCCTAAGGAAGCCATTGGGTATACCTTCTACTTAAGATCCGAGGGCAAGATCTTTGTTGCCAAGAACGGGTCCTTTCTGGAGAAAGAGTTTCTCTCGAAAGAATTAAGTGGGAGGAAAGTAGAGCTTGATGAAGTACTACCTCTTGAACCGGTGAGTAGCGCAGCTCAGGAAGATGTTCCTGTGGTGCCAGCACCAACTGAAGAGGAAGTTAATGATGATGATCAAGGTACTTCGGATCAAGTTATTACTGAACTTCGTAGGTCCACACGAACATGTTCCACACCAGAGTGGTATGGCAACCCTGTCCTGGAAATCATGTTGTTAGACAATGGTGAACCTTCGAACTATGAAGAAGCGATGGCGGGCCCAGATTCCAACAAATGGCTTGAAGCCATGCAATCCGAGATAGGATCCATGTATGAAAACGAAGTATGGACTTTGACAGACTTGCCCGATGATCGGCGAGCGATAGAAAACAAATGGATCTTTAAGAAGAAGACGGACGTGGATGGTAATATTACCATCTATAAAGCTCGACTTGTCGCTAAGGGTTATCGACAAGTTCAAGGGGTTGACTACGATGAGACATTCTCTCCTATAGCGAAGCTAAAGTCCGTCCGAATCATGTTAGCAATTGCCGCATACTATGATTATGAGATATGGCAAATGGACGTCAAAACGGCATTCCTTAATGGCCATCTTAAGGAAGAACTGTATATGATGCAGCCGGAAGATTTTGTCGACCCTGAGAATGCTAACAAGGTATGCAAGCTCCAGCGATCCATTTATGGGCTGGTGCAAGCATCTCGGAGTTGGAACATTCGCTTTGATGAGATGATCAAAGCATTTGGGTTTATGCAGACTTATGGAGAAGCCCGCGTTTACAAGAAAGTGAATGGGAGCTCTGTAGCATTTCTCATATTATATGTAGATGACATACTTTTGATGGGAAAATGATATAGAACTTTTGGACAGCATTAAGGCCTACTTGAATAAGTGTTTTCAATGAAGTACCTTGGAGAAGCTGCTTATATATTAGGCATCAAGATCTATAGGGATAGATCGAGACGCCTCATAGGTCTTTCACAAAGCACATACCTTGATAAGATATTGAAGAAGTTCAATATGGATCAGTCCAAGAAAGGGTTCTTGTCTGTATTGCAAGGTGTGAGATTGAGCTCGGCTCAATGCCCGACCACGGCAGAAGATAAAGAAGAGATGAGTGTCATCCCCTATGCCTCAGCCATAGGGTCTATTATGTATGCCATGCTGTGTACCAGACCTGATGTAAACCTTGCCGTAAGTTTGGTAGGAAGGTACCAAAGTAATCCCGGCAAGAAACACTGGACAGTGGTCAAGAACATCCTAAAGTACCTGAAAAGGACTAAGGATATGTTTCTCGTTTATGGAGGTGACGAAGAGCTCGTCGTAAAGGGTTACATCGACGCTAGCTTCGACACAGATCTGGATGACTCTAAGTCACAAACCGGATACATGTATATATTGAATGGTGGGGCAGTAAGCTGGTGCAGTTGCAAGCAAAGCGTTGTGGCGGGATCTACATGTGAAGCAGAGTACATGGCAGCCTTGGAGGCAGCGCATGAAGCAATATGGGTGAAGGAGTTCATCACCGACCTAGGAGTCATACCCAATGCGTCGGGGCCAATCACACTCTTCTGTGACAACACTGGAGCTATTGCACTTGCCAAGGAGCCCAGGTTTCACAAGAAGACCAGGCACATCAAGCGTCACTTCAACTCCATACGTGAAAATGTTCAAGATGGAGACATAGATATTTGTAAAGTACATACGGACCTCAATGTAGCAGATCCATTAACTAAACCTCTCCCTAGGGCAAAACATGATCAACACCAGAACACTATGGGTGTTCGATTCATCACAATGTAACTAGAATATTGACTCTAGTGCAAGTGGGAAACTGTTGGAAATATGCCCTAGAGGCAATAATAAATGGTTATTATTATATTTCTTTGTTCATGATAATTGTCTGTTATTCATGCTATAACTCTGTTATCCGGAAATTGTAATACACGTGTGAATACATAGACCACAACATGTCCCTAGTAAGCCTCTAGTTGACTAGCTCGTTGATCAACAGATAGTCATGGTTTCCTGACTATGGGCATTGGATGTCATTGATAACGGGATCACATCATTAGGAGAATGATGTGATGGACAAGACCCAATCCTAAGCATAGCTCAAAGATCATGTACTTCGTTTAGCTAGAGCTTTTCCAAATGTCAAGTATCATTTCCTTAGACCATGAGATTGTGCAACTCCCAGATACCGTAGGAGTGCTTTGGGTGTGCCAAACGTCACAACATAATTGGGTGACTATAAAGGTGCACTACGGGTATCTCCGAAAGCATCTGTTGGGTTGGCACGAATCAAGACTGGGATTTGTCACTCCGTATGACGGAGAGGTATCTCTGGGCCCACTCGGTAATGCATCATCATAATGAGCTCAATGTGACCAAGTGTCGGGTCACGGGATCATGCATTACAGTACGAGTAAAGTGACTTGCCGGTAACAAGATTAAATGAGGTATTGGGATACCGACGATCGAGTCTCGGGCAAGTAACGTACTGATTGACAAAGGGAATTGTATACGGTGTTGATTGAATCCTCGACATCGTGGTTCATATGATGAGATCATTGAGGAGTATGTGGGAGCCAACATGGGTATCCAGATCCCGCTGTTGGTTATTGACCGGAGAGGCCTCTCGGTCATGTCTGCATGTCTCCTGAACCCGTAGGGTCTACACACTTAAGGTTCGGTGATGCTAGGGTTGTAGAGATATAAGTATACAGTAACCTGAAAGTTGTTCGGAGTCCCGGATGAGATCTTGGACGTCACGAGGAGTTCCAAAATGGTCCGGAGGTGAAGAATTATATATAGGAAGTGTAGTTTCGGCCATCAGGAAAGTTTCGCGGGTCACCGGTATTGTACCGGGACCACCGGAAGGGTCCCAGGGGTCCACCTGCTAGGGACACCTATCCCGGGGGGCCCCATGGGCTGAAGTGGGGAGGGGAACCAGCCCCTGGTGGGCTGGTGCGCCCCCCTTGGGCCCCCCTGCGCCTAGGGTTGGAAACTCTAGGGTGGGGGGGCGCCTCCACTTGCCTTGGGGGGCAAGCCACCCCCTTGGCCGCCGCCCCCCTTGGAGATGGCATCTCCTAGGGCCGGTGCCCCCCCTAGGGGGCCAATATAAAGAGGGGGGGAGGGCAGACGCACCCGTGCTATTGGCGCCTCCCTCTCCCATTGCTACACCTCTCCCTCTCATAGAATCTCGGCGAAGCCCTGCCGAGATCTCTGCTGCATCCACCACCACGCCGTCGTGCTGCTGGATCTCCTCAACCACTCCTTCCCCCTTGCTGGATCAAGAAGGAGGAGACGTCTTCCTCAACCGTACGTGTGTTGAACGCGGAGGTGCTATCCATTCAGCACTAGGATCATCGGTGATTTGGATCACGACGAGTACGACTCCCTCAACCCCGTTCTCTTGAACGCTTCCGCTCGCGATCTACAAGGGTATGTAGATGCACTCCTTTCTCTTGTTGCTAGATGAACTCATAGATTGATCTTGGTGAAAGCATAGAAAAAAATTTATTTTCTGCAACGTTCCCCAACAACATGATCATTGCCTTGGATATCATCATCATTATTCTATTAATTGCCTAACAATAGTTTGCTTACCCACCGTATGTTATTTTCAAGAGAGAAGCCTCTAGCGAAAACTATTAATTGCCTCTACTCTTATCCTATATTAAAATCCAAAAATACATTGCTGCAATTTTATTTACTTTATTTTATTTTGTATTTTTGTTCTATCTATCTATCACTACGAGATTTCATTCTTGCAATTAATCATAGAGCGATTAACAACCCCTTGTTCACGTTGGGTGCAAGTATTTGTTATTTTGTGTGTAGGTACTGCTAACAAGGTGTTGCTTGGTTCTCCTACTGGATTGATACCTTGGTTCGTAACTGAGGGAAATACTTATATCTATTGTACTACATCATCCTCTCCTCTTCGGGGAAATCCCAACGCAGCTCACAAGTAGTAGGAAGAATTTCTGGCACCGTTGTTGAGGAGACATCATCAACATCTAACAAGTACCGGTGCATAAACATTCATCTCCTTGCATTTACATTATTTGCAATTTGCCTCTCGTTTTCATCTCCCCCACTTCTAAAACATTTTCACAAAAACACAAAAAAATATTTTCTGTTTGCCTTTTTGCTTATTTGCTTGCTTGCTTTTATTGCCTTCATTTCAACACTCAAAAATATGAAAGGAACAAGAAAAGTGAAGACATATGGATCCTCATCCACTTGGTAATCTTTTCAAAAAAATCAAGTTATGATGAACCAATTGCAAGTGAGTTGAGTGCTCTGGATTAACTTTGTGAAGTTTTGCTTGAAAGTCGTGAATCTGAAAAATGTGATAAAGTGTTAAAAGAAGAAATTTATAAAGTGATTCATGATATCTCCTATAATGAAAAGCATGATTGCAATGATGTTATTATAAATTCTACTAATATCAATTGTGTTAATAATATGCAATACTACAAGCTTGGGGATGGAAATTTTGTCATGTCCAGTACTCATTGTAATGATCATGATTGGGGTGATGCTTCTTCTGATAATGAAAATTTGTTTAAGCCTCGCGATGAATACGTTATTGATAATGATGTTTGCAACAATATTGAAAGTAGGTTTGGAAGTGTGTCAACTTTAGGTAGTAATGATCACACTACTTTGGAGAATTATCAATATCATGAATTTTTTGATAAAAGTGGGTTTGGAGAGGTCATGACTTCAGCTAACGTTGATCCCACTATCTTGGAAGATTATAAGACTTTTGTGCATGAGGATCATGAAGATAGCTATATTTTTAAATTTGATTGTGATCCTACATGTAACTATTATGAGAGAGGAAAATATGGTTGTAGAAATTTTCATGCTATTAAATTACCTCTCTTTATGTTGAGATTGCCAATGTTTTTATTCTCCTTCCTTGCATATGCTTGATATTTCTTGTCATGATGATTTGTTTGCTTATAAAATGCCTATGCATTGGAAGTATGTTAGACTTAAATGTGTTGGTCACATGCTTTATGATGCTCTCTTTTGCTTCAATTCTTGTCTTTTATGCGAGCATCATTAATATCCCAAGCGTATCTTACTGGCTATAAAGAAAGAGCTTGTTGGGAGACAACCTAGTATTTTTCTGTTTTTATGTGCACACAATTATTCTAATGTTATGGTTGTGTTTTTGTGCTTTAGTTAGTTTTATGCCAAATAAAGCCTTCGGGGTGATTTCGATGATAGTTAATTCGATTCGATGAAAAAACAAAAACTTTTGTGCCCAATAGCAGAATTGTTTAAATTCACTGGAACCTTTTTTTGCTCTAAATTTTTTACAAGTGATTGATATATAAATTTCCCACGTATCCTGATTTTTCAGAATTTTTGGATTTACAAAAGAATGATCATTGTTCGAATTATTACATATTGTTCTATTTTTGACAGATTCTGTTTTTGTTCTGTTGTTTGCTTGTTTTGGTGAGTCTATGGATTGTATGGGGGGTATAAGCCATGGTGAATTTATAATACAATAAGTATAATGCAATAATAAAATATTAATGGGTTTCCAACAATACCTAAAGTAGTGATTTGCTTTGTTATACTAATGGATCCCACAAACGTTTTTGTTGAGTTTTGTGTGCTGAAGTTTTCAAGTTTTGAGTGAGATCGCAATGGATGAAGGAATAAGGAGGGGCAAGAGCCTAAGCTTGGGTATGCCTGAGGCACCCTGATGTCTACTATGCAACTTTATTCTTGTAGACTCGTGTTGGGCCTCCAAGTGCAGAGTTTTGTAGGACAGTAGCAATTTTCCCTCAAGTGGATGACCTAAGGTTTATCAATCCATGGGAGACGTAGGATGAAGATGGTCTCTCTCAAACAACCCTGCAACCAAATACAATAAATCTCTTGTCTCCCCAACACACACAATACAATGGCTAATTGTATAGGTGCACTAGTTCGGCGAAGAGATGGTGATAAAAGTGTAATATGGATGGTAGAAATATATTTTTATAATCTGAATAAATAAAAACAGCAAGGTAGCAGTTGATAAAACGAAGCACAAACGGTATTGCAATGCTTGAAAACAAGGCCTAGGGTTCGTACTTTCACTAGTGCAATCTCTCAATAGTGCTAATATAATTGGATCAGATAACCATCCCTCATGTGCGATGAAGAATCACTCCAAACTTCTTATCTAGCGGAGAACATAAGAAGAAATTGTTTTAGGGTACAAAACCACCTCAAAGCAATTCTTTTCGATCGATCTATCCAAGAGTCCGTACTAAAATAACACCAAAGAAAATTCAGATTCATAATACTCAATCCAACACAAAGAACCTCAAGGAGTGCCCCAAGATTTCTACCGGAGAAACAAAGACAAGAACGTGCATCAACCCCTATGCATAGATTACCCCAATGTCACCTCAGGAATCCGCGAGTTGAGTGCCAAAACATATATCAAGTGAATCAATACGATACCCCATTGTCACCACGGGTATTCATAGCATGACATACATCAAGTGTTATCAAATCCATAAAAGTACTCAATCTAATAAAATGAAATCTCAAAGGGAAGACTCAATTCATCACAAGTAGAGAGGGGGAAACACCATATTATCCGACTATATTAACAACACCCGCGATACATCAAGATCGTGACATCTCAAGAACACGAGAGAGAGAGAGAGATTAAACACATAGCTACTAGTACAAACCCTCAGCCCGAGGGTGGAGTACTCCCTCCTCATCATGGTGGCTGCCGGGATGATGAAGATGGCCACCTGTGATGATTTCCCCCTTCGGCGGAGTGCCGGAGAAGGGCTCTAGATTGGATCTTGCTGTTCTTAAACCGGCGGTAGCTGGAACAAAATTTCATTGACTCCCCTATGGTTTTTGGAATATTTGGTCATTTATAAAGCTAAGAGGTGGTGCGGGAGGCCACCGAGGTGGGCACAACCCACCTGAGCGCGCCTGGGCCCCCAAGCGCACCCTAGTGGGTTTTGACCCCCTCGGAGCACCCCCCCCAGGTGCTTCTCTGGCCCACTGGATGTCTTTTGGTCCAAAAAAAACTCCAAAAAGTTTCGCTGTATTTGGACTCCATTTGATATTGATTTTCTATGATATAAAAAACAAGCAAAAAACTGCAACGGGCACTGGCACTATGTTAATAGGTTAGTCCCCAAAAATGATATAAAGTTGCTATAAAATGATTGTAAAACATCTAAGTGAAGGAAATATACCCTAGAGGCAATAATAAAGTTGTTATTTTATATTTCCTCATTTCATGATAGATGTTTATTATTCATGCTAGAATTGTATTAATAGGAAACTTGATACATGTGTGGATACATAGACAAAACATTGTGTCCCTAGTAAGCCTCTACTAGACTAGCTCGTCAATCAAAGATGGTTAAGTTCCCTAACCATAGACATGTGTTGTCATTTGATAAACGGGATCATATTATTAGGAGAACGATGTGATGGATAAGATCCATTCGTTCTCTTAGCATAATGATCATTCAGTTTTATTGCTACTGCTTTCTTCATGTCAAATACATATTCCTCCGACTATGAGATTATGCAACTCCTAGATACCGGAGGAATACCTTGTGTGCTATCAAACGTCACAACATAACTGGGTGATTATAAAGATGCTCTACATGTATCTGATAAGGTGTTTGTTGGGTTGGCATAGATCGAGATTAGGATTTGTCACTTCGAGTATCAGAGAGGTATCTCTGGGCCCTCTCGGTAATGCACATCATAAGAAGCCTTACAAGCAAACTGACTAATGAGTTAGTTATAGGATGATGCATTACGTAACAAGTAAAGAGACTTGTCGGTAATGAGATTGAACTAGGTATGAAGATACCGACGATCGAATCTCGAGCAAGTAACATACCGATGACAAAGGGAATAACGTATTTTGTCATAACGGTTTGACCGATAAAGATCTTCGTAGAATATGTAGGAGCCAATATGAGCATCCAGGTTCCGCTATTGGTTATTGACCATAGTGGTGTCTCGGTCATGTCTACATAGTTCTCGAACCCGTAGGGTCCGCACGCTTAACGTTGGATGACGATTTGTACTATATGAGTTTTGTGATTTGGTGACCGAATGTTGTTTGGAGTCCCAGATGAGATCACGGACATAACGAGGAGTCTCGAAATGGTCGAGAGGTAAAGATTGATATATAGGACGATGGTATTCGAACACCGGAAGTGTTCCGGGGCTACCGGGTACATATCGGGTCACCGGAAGGGGTTCCGGGCATCCCCTCGGCAACTACATGGGCCTAATGGGCCAAGAGTGGACAGACCAGCCCCTAAGGGGCTGGTGCGCACCATGTAGGCCAAAATAGAGGGGGAGGAAATAGGAGAATAGAGAAAGGAAAGGGGAGGGATTCGGCCTCCCCCTTCCTTCTCCCCCCCTCCTCCTTCCATCCCCCTTAGGGAATTATGGTAAGGGGGTAGGATTAGGGCCCCAAGTAGGATTCCTCCTACTTGGGCGACCCCTTGGCTGCCCCCTCTCCCTCCCATCTATATATATGAAGGGGGAGGCACCTAGAACACACAATATTGATTCCTAGCCGTGTGCGGTGCCCCCTCCATAGTTTAAGCCTCCGGTCATATTCACGTAGTGCTTAGGCAAAGCCCTGCGTGGATCACTTCACCATCACTGTCACCATGCTGTCGTGCTGAGGCAACTATCCCTTGACACTTTGATTGATCAAGAGTTCGAGGGACGTCATCGAGCTGAACGTGTGTAGAACTCGGAGGTGTCATACATTTGGTGCTTGATTGGTCGGAACGAGAAGAAGTTCGACTACATCAACCGCGTTGTCAAACGCTTCTGCTTTTGGTCCATGAGGGTACCTGGGCACACTCTCTCCCTCTCGTTGCTATGCATCTCCTAGATAGATCTTGCATGATCATAGGAATTTTTTTGAAATTGCATGCTACGTTTCCCAATAGTGGCATCCGAGCCAGGTCTATGCGTAGATGATATGCACGAGTAGAACACAAAGAGTTGTGGGTAGTGATCGTCATACTGCTTACCACAAATGTCTTATTTTGATCTGGCGGTATGGTTGGATGAAGCGGCCTGGACCAACCTTACATGACCACATTCATGAGACCGGTTCCACCGACAGACATGCAACTAGTTTTGCATAAAGGTGGCTGGCGGGTGTCTGTTTCTCCAACTTTAGTTGAATCGAATTTGACTGCGGACGGTCCTTGTTGAAGGTTAAAACAACAAACTTGATAAATCACCGTTGTGGTTTTGTGTCGTAGGTAAGAACAGTTCTTGCTAGAAGCCCGTAGCAGCCACGTAAAACTTGCAACAACAAAGTAGAGGACGTCTAACTTGTTTTTGCAGGGCATGTTATGATGTGATATGGTCAAGACACGATGTGATATACATTGTTGTATGAGATGATCATGTTTTGTAAAAGTTATCGGCAACTGGCACGAGCCTTATAGTTGTCGCTTTATTGTATGAAATACAAACGCCATGTAATTGCTTTACCTTATCACTAAGCGGTAGCGATAGTTGTAGAAGCAATAGTTGGCGATACGACCACGACGCTACGATGGAGATCAAGGTATCGAGCCGGTGATGATGGAGATCATGACGTTGCTTTGGTGATGGAGATCGAAAGCACAAGATGATGATGGCCATATCATGTCACATATTTTGATTGCATCTGATGTTTATCTTTATGCATCTTATTTTGCTTAGTACGATGGTAGCATTATAAGATGATCCCTTAACTAAATTTCAAGGTATAAGTGTTCTCCCCGAGTATGCAACATTGCGAAGGTTCTTCATGATGAGACACCACATGATGGTCAGGTGTGATAGGCTCTATGTTCAAATACAACGGGTGCAAACCAGTTTTGCACATGTAGAATACTCGGGTTAAAATTGACGATCCTAGCATGTAAAGACATGGCCTCGGAACACTAGAGACCGAATGGTCGAACGTGAATCATATAGTAGATATGATCAACATAGAGATGTTCACCATTGATGACTATGATATGTCTACAACGTATCTACTTTTCCTAACGCTTTTCCTCTTGTTTTAGACTCTAATTTGGATGATTTGAATGAAACTAACCCCGGACTGACGTGTTTTCAGCAGAACTACCATGGTGTTATTTTTCTGCAGAAATAAAAGTTCGGAACGGAACGAAACTTCACGAGGAGTTTTTATATCAAATAAGAGAATTTCTGGAGACAAGAGGTACCTGAGGGGGGAACCTGGGTGGGCACAACTCACCAGGGCGCGCCTGCCCCCCAGGCGCACCCAGGTGGGTGCTGCCCACCTGGTGGCCCCGCTGACCCTCAAACCAACTGTCGGTGTCAAAACCGGCGGATCTTGGGTAGGGGGTCCCGAACTGTGTGTCTAGGCGGATGGTAAAAGGAGACAAGGGACACGATGTTTTACCCAGGTTCGGGCCCTCTTGATGGAGGTAAAACCCTATGTCCTGCTTGATTGATATTGATGATGTGGGTATTACAAGAGTAGATCTACCACGAGATCAAGGAGGCTAAACCCTAGAAGCTAGACTATGGTATGATTGTTGTTATTGTTGTTGTGTCCTACGGACTAAAACCATCCGGTTTATATAGACACCGGAGAGGGCTAGGGTTACACAGAGTCGGTTACAATGGTAGGAGATCTACATATCTGTATCGCCAAGCTTGCCTTCCACGCCAAGGAAAGTCCCATCCGGACACGGGACGAAGTCTTCAATCTTGTATCTTCATAGTCTTGGAGTCCGGCCGATGATGATAGTTCGTCTATCCGGACACCCCCTAATCCGGGACTCCCTCAGTAGCCCCCGAACTAGGCTTCAATGACGACGAGTCCGGCGCGTATATTGTGTTCGGCGTTGCAAGGCGGGTTCTCCTTCAAATTTCATGTGCCTGCCGAATAGTGTCCGGCTTCCTTATAAATGTTGTGCTCCTTGCCTTCCACGTCCAATAATGGCCCTCTTCCACGTGTCGTATGAATGCGAAAAGCTAGGGTATTTTTGCGTTTTACCCCCTAGTCGCGCGAACGAGCCACCTATAAGAGAGGCGAGGAACTAGATCCAACTCACACCATCCTCCTTCCGCAAGTACTCATCGAAGCGCCTTTGACAAAAATCCATTCCATCATGGATAGTCGACGCGGCTCCTCCTCTCGCGCTCCCAGCCCTCAGCCAGGAGATTGGGGGAGATGCTCAGTTCCACACAGCGAGCTAGTGACGCTCCAAACCGAGGGATATCTTCCCCCAACCTTCATGGTTCCGGTTCGAGCCGGACTGGCCACCTTCAGGGGTGGAAAGCAGGCGGAGAGCGTCCCCAACCCCTCCAAAGGAGAGCGGGTATGCTTCGTCCCTTATCTAATAAGGTGACTCGGATTTCCCATACATCCGTTTCTCCGGGGGCTCCTGGAGTTCTACGGACTCCAGCTTCACCACCTTACACCTGCCTCCATTCTGCACATCGCGGGCTTTGTAGCTCTCTGCGAGCTATTCTTGGGCATCGAGCCCCATTTTGCACTGTGGAAGAGATTGTTTTGCCTCGTACCCTGTTCTCACGACGGGTCGATATATCAAGTGGCCGGAGCCGAAATATGGCGCATCGCCGGGACCGGATATCTATCCAGCACCCCGAAGAAGGCATCCAAAGACTGGCCTTCGGAATGGTTCTATATGGAGGACGCCCCTCTACTGGATCCAGTTCAGATCGGCCTCCTGGAGTTCAGCAACGCTCCCTTGAAGAAACGCCTGAGTTGGCGCTCGCGGAGCCCTCAACGGGAAGATGATGGAAGCGTCCAATATCTGATGGGCCGGATAAGGTTACTGGCCCACTCCGGATTGACCATGATTGGAGTCATGGCCACGTGCATTACGCGAGGGGTGCAGCCGCTCCAATATAGGGGCCACCCCATGTGGGATTTCAACTGGGAGGATGACGCCACCCGTCATGGCCGCAAGGGGCCGGGATCGGCCGCCGATATGGTGAAGATCCTGTCCGGCTTGTACAAGGGGGAGAAGGAGGACTTCCTCCGCACGAGTCCATTGAATGGATTCTCCATGAATAACCCTCGGAGCTGGGTAAGCGGACGTTTATCTGTCCGGTCCATATTCCCAAAGTCAAGTGTCTCACTTTGTGATTCTGACGTAGGAGCTGCGCCGGGACATGGAGGGCATACAAAGCCTGACTCCACAGCTTGAGGATCCGGGATGATCCCTTGATCCGGCCTCCGAAGAGGATCCGGACATAAAGGTGGAGCTGATTGACGGGGTGTTCCACCAACTTAGCATGGACAATGCTCTAGTCGCCATTACGGCTGACTACCCCGGTTTATCTCCGGCTTCCTAGGTGACTACGACCGGAGTCCTGACACCATCATTTGATCCATGCCAATTTCTGACCATCATATACCAATGGTGCATCGCAGGAGGCGCCTTCAAGGCGAGAAGCCGAACCCGCGGCGGCTGACCAGCGAGGGTCAGTTCGGCCCAACAGGCAGAAGAGGAGTGCGGCGCGAATCGAAACGTTGCCGCAACGGTACGGCGCACCGTCGTTTTTAAGGGAAAGATCCCTAGGAGGTATATTGACGCTCATGATTTTCCCAGGAGGAAGAGCGCTCGCCGGACAGTGTCCGGAGAGGTTGCCAATCAAGCCTCCGCCAGCCATGCTCCAACGCGTGGTCCGGAAGGGGAGGCAAACACAAGACATGAGTCGGATGGTCCTCCAACGGAGGATACCGACAGGCTGTCCGCCACCAGGTCTGAGGTGGAGAGCGCCATGAATCACAGGCGTCGCCGGACAGTTCTTCGTGACGCGTGTTTCTCTCCGGAGGCACTGAATGCCTTTAATGCGGGAGACGCGCACCTCCGTGCCGCTCGAGATGGTTTAACCAGAGCCACGTTGCAGTATGTGAAAGACATACGGGTGAGGAATTTTAATAGTTATATATGCCAGTAGCCCCCGAGACTTAAAATAGTTAGAATAACTGATTTAAGGATCATTTGTTTATGCAGGATCTTACGGAGAAGAATACCTGTCTGTCCCAGGAGCTTCAAGAGTGCAAGGCCCAACTTGAGGCCGCACTAGCCGCCGCAGGAGGAGGCACAGAGACTCCCTCTGGTAATACATACTTCGAAAAGATAAGTAGTTGATGAAGTGCGGCGTGTGCGTAAGTCTGACAATTGAATTGCAGAGGGCGCCGGATTGGAACCGGACAAGCAACATCTGCTACGCCAGCTAAAGGCCGGCAAGAAGGTGCTTACGAGGGTGCAGCAGGAGAGGATCAAACTCCAAGATGCCAACACCTGGCTGGGCGAAGAACTAAAAGATGTTCGGGTCCAACTAGCTGACTCCGTAAAGGAGAATCGGCGGCTTCGTCGCGGCATTTACAGTAAGTGCTTGAGCAAACTCTTTTGAAAATAAGAGTTCGGCGAGGAAGTCGATTGACAGAAATGTGTCTGTAGGTGTGCTCACGGGTCGTCCGGTAGAGGAGATGCCTGCTTCCACGGGTGACCTTCTTCCCGAGCTGCTGCAACTGCACGAACGTATTCGACAGGCGATGAGCGGCATCGTCCAGGCCTTATGGTCGTCCGTCTCCCTACCCGAGGGTCTTGGAGGGCTTGCTGACAAGCTTCAGGGAGTACGACAGCGCTTCCGTCTGTGGAAGATATCAGCCTGCCATCAAGGCGTCGGAGAGGCCTGGGCCATGGTGAAGACGCGGTACACGAAGGCTGATCCAAACCACATGGCCGAGGTCGGACCTGTGGGGCCTGATAGGAAGGAGATCCCTGTGAGCTTAATGTACGGCCAAGTAGAGTTGGCCGTCAAATATTCCCAACGGGACTGTAAGCTAGACAGCCTATTAGATGGGATTGAAGAGGAGTTCATTCAATCAATTTGACAATGTAATTTTAAAATGACATGTAAAATGCCTTCTAGCCGGATTGTAGATCATTTGTCTTTGCGGACCTTTTCGCTTCAACCTCGGGACCCAACAGTCCGGAGTGTGTCCGAATACCCTAGGGTTAGAAAAACCGGGGCATGCATGGAGACCAGGCGTAGGGGTCATTAGTGCTTTATCAGACAAGTGCCCAACTAGTTATGTTATATTACATGGTTAGTAAGAAACATCTTCCAGGGAGAATAGTTCCGTTAGGGGTTCCTTTCCCTGGGAGGCATGCCCTAAGGTGCATGTCCGTACTGCGAAAAGAGCAGAAAAAGCATCTGGGGGCAGATAAGTTTAAATAAGTAATAAATCATCTTTCAAGTCACCGACCGAATATTCCCTTAAGAATGCTAGCTTTCGGCTTCACCCAGTCTGAGGTACACATCCGGCTGACCCGGTAGTAACAATCGCAGAGGTGCTCCCTTTACCTCCTAGCCGAACAATCGGGAACATAGGGGTAAGCACAGGAGCCAGGCAACCCAGCTTGGCCAAAACTTAAGTCATATCGATGCATATAATGGTGAATAAAAGGTACATGCGGAAGTATGACACATGTGTTGTGCATGAAGCCCGTATAAATAAGCTTCTGTTAAAGAAGCCCCCAGGTATAATGAGTGCTAGTAGCACATCAAGTGTGTGCGAACAATGCGCAGATCAGCCCATCAAAGGCTTTTACTAAAAAAGGGGGGGGAAGAAGGAGGGGAACAAGAGACAGTGAAAATGTAAAAGGTGGACGGAGGAGGGAGACGAACTCTGAGTCCGGCGCTAGGCGTAGAATCTTCGGAGACGGGCTGCGTTCCATGGTTTCGGCTCGAGTCGGGTTTCAGATGCGTTACGTAGACGGTATGCTCCGCCAGTCAGGACTTGGTCGATGATGAAGGGACCTTCCCATTTGGGCTTGAGTTTGTCCTTTTTCTTGTCCAGCAGGCGTAGAACAAGTTCACCAACATTGTAAGTTTTGGCCCGTACTTCTCTGCTTTGATATCTTCGAGCCTGCTGCTAATAAAATGCGGAACGAGCTTTTGCCACGTCCCGCTCCTCCTCTAAGGCGTCCAAACTGTCCTGCCGATCCAACTCGTCTTCTCTTTCTTCGTACATGCGCACGCGAGGTGAGTCATGAATTATATCGCAGGGCAAAA
Source organism: Triticum dicoccoides (assembly GCF_002162155.2). Lineage (NCBI taxonomy): Eukaryota > Viridiplantae > Streptophyta > Magnoliopsida > Poales > Poaceae > Triticum > Triticum dicoccoides. The sequence goes on along the minus strand of NC_041389.1, from coordinate 417,574,674 downwards.
CTGCCTCTGCGCCGTACACCATAAAAATGGTGTGAATCCGGTAGTGCGGTTCGGCATGGTCCGCAGCCCCCAGAGTACGTAGTCGAGCTCCTCTACCCAGTGCGTGTTAGATTCCGTGAGGGACCGCACTAATCTGGGTTTGATGCCGCTCATGATTAGACCATTTGCACGTTTGACTTGACCGTTAGTTTTGGGGTGATAGACTGAAGCGTAGTCGAGTCTGATGCCCATGTTTTTGCACCAGAGTTTAACCTCGTCGGCCGTGAAATTAGTGCCGTTATCAGTGATGATGCTGTGGGGGACACCATAACGGTGTACTACCCCGGATATGAAGTCTATCACGGGTCCGGATTCGGCCGTTTTAACTGGCTTGGCCTCTATCCATTTGGTGAATTTGTCCACCATGACCAATAGGTATTTTTGCTTGTGGGTTCCTCCTTTAAGGGGTCCAACCATATCAAGCCCCCAGACCGCGAACAGCCAGGTGATGGGTATAGTTTTGAGGGCGGTGGGTGGCATGTGGCTTTGATTAGCAAAGAGCTGGCAACCGACGCATCATTGGACTAAGTCCTGAGCATCTGCCCAGGCAGTTGGCCAATAAAATCCTGTACAGAAGGCCTTGCCTACAAGGGCCCGGGCTGCGGCGTGGTGCCCACCGAGTCCCGCATGAATTTCAACCAAGAGATTTCGCCCTTCCTCTTCGGAGATACACCTTTGAAGGACTCCGGTTGTGCTTTTCTTATAAAGTTCTCCCTCGTGGACCTTGTAGGCTTTAGATCGCCGAACTATGCAGCGGGCCTCATTTTGGTCTTCGGGGAGTTCCTGCCTAGTTAAGTAGGCTAGGAATGGCTCTGTCCATGGGGCGATTACTGCCATTATTTCGTGGGCTGAGGGTGTTATTTCATTAGCTGAGCCACCGACTATGTCAGAATGTTCCGTGTTGGGTGGCATGGTTGGTTTCGGGTTGCTATTTCCAGACTCCTCTTCCCATAGTACGGATGGCTTAAAGAGAGGATCCAAGAAGATGTTTGGAGGGACGGCGTCGCGTTTTGCGCCGATGCGTGCCAACACGTCGGCTGCCTGGTTATTATCCCGGGCTACATGGTGGAATTCGAGTCCTTCTAACCGAGCTGACATTTTTAAGACGGCGTTACGATAGGCTGCCATTTTCGGATCCTTGGCGTCAAAGTCTCCATTTACTTGGGATATTGCGAGGTTTGAGTCCCCGCGCACCTCTAGGCATTGAATACCCATGTTGATTGCCATCCGGAGACCATGTAGAAGGGCCTCGTATCCGGCTGCATTGTTAGAGTCCGCGTACATTATCTGAAGCACGTATTGGACTGTGTCTCCGGTTGGGGACGTCAGTATGACGCCAGCCCCCAAGCTGGCCAACATTTTGGAGCCGCCGAAATGCATGATCCAATTGGAGTATGCGTTGTACTCTTTAGGGAGTTCGGCTTCGGTCCATTCGGCGATGAAGTCAGCCAAAACTTGCGACTTTATAGCTCGCCTTGGTTTGTAGGTTATGTCAAATGGTAAGAGCTCAATGGCCCATTTTGCAATCCTGCCCGTAGCGTCGCGGTTGTTTATAATGTCGTTGAGGGGTACTTTGGAGGCCACTGTTATCGAGCACTCTTGAAAGTAGTGTCGCAGCTTCCAGGATGCCATGAACACCGCGTACGCTATCTTTTGATAATGTGGATACCGGGACTTGCATGGGGTTAAGACAATGGATACGTAGTACACTGGTTTTTGAAGAGGGAATTTGTGTCCTTCTGCTTCTTGTTCGACGATGAGTGCTGCGCTGACAACTTGATGTGTTGTCGCGATATATAATAACATTGGTTCTCCTAGGTTGGGCGCGGCCAGGACCGGATTTGTTGCTAGTATGACCTTTATTTCTTCGAGTCCGGCCGTGGCAGCATCCGTCCACTCGAAGTGTTCGGTGCGCCGGAGGAGGCGGTAGAGAGGCAATGCCTTTTCTCCCAAACGGGAGATGAAGCGGCTTAAAGCCGCCACGCATCCAGTCAGTTTTTGTATTTGTTTGAGGTCTTTTGGGATATCCAGTTGTGACAGAGCTCGGATCTTGGCTGGGTTTGCTTCAATTCCTCTACCGGATACAATGAAGCCCAAGAGCTTTCTGGCTGGTACGCCGAAAACGCATTTTTCCGGGTTGAGCTTAATGTCATATGCTCGGAGGTTGTCGAATGTGAGCCTCAAATCGTCTACTAGAGTTTCGACGTGTTTGGTCTTAACAACAACATCGTCTACGTATGCCTCCACTGTTTTGCCGATCTGGGTAGCCAGACATGTCTGAATCATGCGCTGATATGTTGCGCCGGTGTTTTTAAGTCCGAAGGGCATTGTGTTGAAGCAGAATGGTCCGTATGGAGTAATGAATGCCGTTGCGGCCTGGTCTGTTTCCGCCATCTTGATTTGATGGTATCCGGAGTATGCGTCGAGGAAACACAATGAATCGTGCCCCGCGGTAGCATCGATGATTTGGTCGATGCGGGGGAGGGGGAAAGGATCCTTTGGACAGGCCTTATTAAGGTCTTTAAAATCCACACAAAGGCGCCAGGATTTGTCCTTTTTTGGTACCATTACCAGGTTTGCTAGCCAGTCCGGATGTTTTATATCTCTGATGAATCCGGCTTCTAATAGTTTGGCTAGCTCCTCTCCCATTGCCTGTCTTTTGGGTTCGGAAAATCGTCGAAGAGCCTGTTTGACTGGCTTGAATCCTTTTAGGATATTTAGGCTGTGCTCTGCCAGCCTGCGTGGGATTCCTGGCATATCTGAAGGGTGCCAGGCAAAAATGTCCCGATTTTCCCGAAGGAATTCTCGTAGTGCGGCTTCTACATCAGGGTTTAATTGTGCCCCAATGGAGGCCGTCTTTGTGGGGTCCGTTGGATGGACCTGGAATTTGACTATTTCGTCTGCTGGTTTAAAAGATGTGGACTTAGATCTCTTATCGAGTATCACATCGTCCCTATTCACCGTGGAGCGTAGTGCAGTGAGTTCTTCTGCCGCTAGTGCTTCGGATAGTGCCTCTAGGGCTAGTGCGGCTGTCTTATTTTCGGCGCGGAGTGCTATGTCCGGATCACTGACCAGAGTGATGATTCCATTGGGCCCGGGCATTTTGAGCTTCATGTACCCATAATGGGGTACGGCTTGGAAAATTGTGAATGCCTCTCGCCCTAATAGAGCATGATATCCGCTACTGAACGGGGCCACTTGGAACGTGACTTCCTCGGACCTGTAGTTGTCCGGCGAGCCGAACACCACATCTAGTGTGATTTTTCCCGTGCAGCGTACTTCCCGACTAGGGATTATTCCTCTAAAGGTTGTGCTGCTTCGCTCAATGCGGCTCCAGTCTATTTCCATTTTTTGGAGGGTTTCCTCGTAGATGAGGTTTAATCCGCTGCCGCCATCCATGAGTACCTTGGTAAGACAAAAGCCGTCCACTATGTGACTGAGGACCAATGCGGCTGGTGCTCGGGCTGTTCGGAATTTAGGTTCATCGCTGGCATTGAAGGTAATAGCCGTGTCGCTCCATGGATTTGTTGTTGCTACTTGGTAGACTTCGGCGAGGCTGCGGATTGTTCGTTTCCGCATATTATTTGATGCGAAAGTCTCGAAGAATGTTAATACCGTACTGGTACTGTTGGGCTGGTTTTCCGGGGCTAGAAGCCCTTCGCCCCTTTTGGCCACCTGCCATAATATCCAACATACCCGGAGGCTATGTGTTGGAGTGGCGCCTTCTGCATTATGGATTTTGCAGGGTCCGCTGAGCCATCCCTCCAGTACGGTTCCGTACCCTTTAGGGGTTTTTTGCTTTTTGGTTTTTGACCCAGGTGCTTGAGCATGGTGCACCCTTTTATTCCGGACTAAGGTTGTGTTTAGGGCCGGATTGTCCCAAAATCTAGTTTCGGTTTTCCAGGCACTCTCCATCGCACAGTATTTTCGTACTATGGTCGACAGGTCGGCGAAGCGTGTGACCTTGCGACGACTTATGGCGTTCATGATTCCCTTGTCCGTGCAATTATTGCAGAAAATAGTGATTGCGCTTTCCTCATGGCAGTCCTTTATCCTGTCCATAACCAGGAGGAATCTGGCCCAGTAATGATGTATTGTTTCATCGGGCTCTTGCCGTATTTGATATAGATCGCTTGTGTTTGGGTGGGCGGGTGGAACTAAATTCGGAACCCCGCCCAAACTGAGGCTCAAAGGCCAAGGAGTTTCCGGATTTGGAAGCTTGGATTGCTGGAGGTCGTCCAACGAATCTAGTCCGCTGCCAGACTTTAGGTTCAGTACTCGATTGACGTCCGTCCCTCCGCGGGAATCCGGCATGGAGGGATCAGGAATCCGGACATAACTGGTTTTTAACATAGAAGAAGAGTCGTCGCGTTATTCTTCTACCACCGCAACATGGTGGGTAGCCTAGGGAGAGTTAATTTCTCTCAGATCGGTTTTAAGCCCGATCTGATCGTAGTCTGTAGCGACTCCCAGGGCGGCGATGCGATCCAAGAGCTCGTTTACGGAAGAGAGCTCCATCGGATCCAGCTGCTCGGAGAATTCCGAGTTGATGCGAAGATCGCTTTTGATAACCCGAGAGGTCATCGTCGAAGCGGTGGCCGAACAGGCGGTCATAAGAAAACCACCCAGCCGGATAGCTTGACCGGCGGCCAAAGCTCCTTTGGCAATGGTGCCGACTTTGAAGACGGGAAGAGGCATCCTTCCTGATTGCGATGGCACAGAGGAACTCTCAATGAAAGCACCAATGTCGGTGTCAAAACCGGCGGATCTCGGGTAGGGGGTCCCGAACTGTGCGTCTAGGCGGATGGTAACAGGAGACAAGGGACACGATGTTTTACCCAGGTTCGGGCCCTCTTGATGGAGGTAAAACCCTACGTCCTGCTTGATTGATATTGATGATGTGGGTATTACAAGAGTAGATCTACCACGAGATCAAGGAGGCTAAACCCTAGAAGCTAGCCTATGGTATGATTGTTGTTATTGTTGTTGTGTCCTACGGACTAAAACCATCCGGTTTATATAGACACCGGAGAGGGCTAGGGTTACACAGAGTCGGTTACAATGGTAGGAGATCTACATATCCGTATCGCCAAGCTTGCCTTCCACGCCAAGGAAAGTCCCATCCGGACACGGGACGAAGTCTTCAATCTTGTATCTTCATAGTCTTGGAGTCCGGCCGATGATGATAGTTCGGCTATCCGGACACCCCCTAATCCGGGACTCCCTCACCAACGCTATAAAATCCCATTATTCCAGAAAAAAAAGAGGGAGAAAGAATTATCGCGTTTCACGAGATGGAGCCGCTGCCGTCTCCTGTTCTTCATCGGGAGGCCAGATCTGGAGTCCGTTTGGGCCTCCAAGGAGGGGGGGTCTTCAATCTTCGTCATCACCAACACATCTCCATCGCCAATTCCATGATGCTCCCCACCGGGAGTGAGTAATTCCTTCGTAGGCTCGCTGGTCGGTGAGGAGTTGGATGAGATTCATCGTGTAATCGAGTTAGTTTTGTTAGGGCCTGATCCCTAGTATCCACTATGTTCTGAGATTGTTGTTGCTATGACTTTGCCATGCTTAATGCTTGTCACTTTGGGCCCGGGTGCCATGATTTCAGATCTGAACCGTTTATATTATCACCATTATATCCATGTTGTAGATCCGATCTTGCAAGTTATAGTCACCTACTACGTGTTATGATCCGGCAACCCCGGATTGACAATAGTCGGGACCACTCCCGGTGATGACCGTAGTTTGAGTTCATGCATTCACCGTGTGCTAATGCTTTGTTCCAGTTCTCTATTAAAAGGAGGCATTAATATCCCTTAGTTTCCAATAGGACCCCGCTGCCATGGGAGGGTAGGACAAAAGATGTCATGCAAGTTCTTTCCATAAGCATGTATGACTATTTACGGAATACATGCCTACATTATATTTATGAACTAGAGCTAGTGCCGTATCGCCCTAGGTTATAACTGTCTCATGATGAATATCATCCAATGAGTCATCGATCCAATGCCTACGAATTTATATTATGTTATTCTTGCTAAATTACTATTGTTGCTCCTACTATCGTTATTGCTACAATACCACTGCTATCACTATTACCGTTACTATCGCTACTACTGCTATCATCAAAACTATCATATTACTGTGCTACTAATTACTTTGCTGCAGATAATTAATCTCCAGGTGTGGTTGAATTGACAACTCAACTGCTAATACCTTCAAATATTCTTTGGCTCCCCCTGTGTCGAATCTATATATTTGGGTTGAATACTTTACCCTCAAAAACTGTTGCGATCCCCTATACTTGTGGGTTATCAAGATCTTTTTCTGGCGCCATTGCTGGGGAGCATAGCTATATTTTTTGAGTCACTTGGGATTATTATCATATTATCACTATGAAGAATCTGAAAGATGCTAAGACTAAGATTTTTCCCTCAAAGACGAGGGGAGGTAAGGAATTGCCATCCAGCTCCGCTTTAGATTCACCATCTGTTGTAAGTAAAGTTGCAACACCATCACATGCTATCAATTCTGATATGTCGCAAGTTATTGATGATGCTACTTATGCTGTGAATGCTACTCTTGATGATGCTAGTACCTTGCTTGATGATGATGTTCCACTAGGTGCATTTCTGGATGAACAAATTGCTAGAGTAACACAACATGGTATTGTTAAATCTGATGATGAACTTGAAACTGAAAATATTGAAACACATACTAGAACTAGTCCTCCTAGATATGAATTGCCAAAGGTAATGGAAGGTTATACTATGAGTGAGGAGGCAACTAGAGATATTCTTGCCTGTAAGGATAGAGATGATCTAGAGAAATTACTATGCAAGTATAAAGAAAGATCTCTGAATGCTAAAATGAAATGTGATCCTGAGTTTGCTACTTCACCTATTCTTATAGATGATGAGTATTATGAATTCTCTGTCGACCCAGAGTTAATCACTTTGGTTGAATATGATCCATTCCATGGTTCTGAAACTGAAACTGTTGTGGCACATCTTACTAAGTTGAATGATACAACTACCCTTTTTGCTCATGATGAGAAGATTCACTATTGCTATATTCTCAAGTTATTTCCGTTCTCATTAAAAGGTGACGCTAAAGCTTGGTACAATACTCTTGCTCCTAGTTGTGTGTGTAGTCCCTAGGATATGGTCTATTATTTCTCTGAAAAATATTTCCATGCTCATAAGAAACAAGCTGCCTTGCAGGAAATATTTAACTTTGTGCAAATTGAAGAAGAGAGTCTCCCACAATCTTGGGGGAGGCTTCTCCAATTGCTCAATGCTTTGCCTGATCATCCTCTTAAGAAAAATGAAATACTTGATATCTTATATAATGGACTAACCGATGCTTCTAGGGACTTCCTAGATAGTTGTGTGATACGTCTCCAACGTATCTATAATTTATGAAGTATCCATGCAATTATATTATCATTCTTAGATGTCTTACAATCATTTTATAGCAACTTTATATCATTTTTTGGGACTAACCTATTGACCCAGTGCCCAGTGCCAGTTGTTGTCTTTTGCTTGTTTTTTACATCGCAGAAAATCAATATCAAACGGAGTCCAAACACCGCGTAACTTTTTGGAGTTTTTTCTGTACCAGAAGGAACCCAATGGGCCTGAGCTGCACTTGGGGGTTGTTCCCACCTCGGTGGCCTCCCGTACACCTTCTTTGCACTATAAATTCCCAAGTATTCCGAAACCCTTTGGGGTAGCCCTATATCAGAAGTTCCGCCGCCGCAAGGCCTCTGTATCCAGGAGATCCAATCTAGACCCCGTTCCGGCACCCAGCCGGAGGGTGGGAATCATCACCGGTGGCCATCTTCATCATCCCGATGGCCCACACGATGAGGAGGGAGTAGTCCACCCTCGGGGCTGAGGGTTTGTACGAGTAGCAATGTGTTTGATCTCTCTCTCTCGCGCGATCTATATCATGGGCTTTGTTAATATAGTCAGATCATATGATGTTTCTCCCCTCTATACTCTTGTTATGATGAATTGAATCTTTACCCTGCAAAGTTTTGTCTTGTAGGATTGAATATTCAGAGATGAGAACACATGATATATGTCTTGCAATATGAATACTTGAGGTGACAATGAGGTATCTTATTTCACTTGATATGTGTTATGGCATTCAACTCGCAGATTCCCGCGGTGATATTGGGGTAATCTATGCATAAGGGTTGATGCACGTTTTTCTCCGACGGAAACTTTGGTGTCTCTTTATAGTCCTTTGTGTGGATTGAGTATTATGAATATGAATTTGCTTTGGTGTTATTCTAGTACGAACACTAGGATAGATCGAACGAAAAAATAGCTTTGTGTTATTTTAGTACAAACTTTTGAATAGATCGAACGGAAAGAATAGCTTTGAGGTGGTTTCGTGACCTACAAACAATTCCTATCTTTTGTTCTCCGCTAATAGGAACTCGGGAGTGATTCTTTATTGCACTTTGAGGGATAATCATATGATCCAACTATGTTAGCATTGTTGAGAGGTTGCACTAGCGAAAGTACGGACCCTAAGCCTCATTTTTAAGCATTGCAACACCGTTTTTGTGCCCGTTTACTATTTTCTACCTTGCTGTTTTTATTTATTCAGATTATAAAATATATTTCTACCATCCATATTACACTTTTATCACCATCTCTTCGCCGAACTAGTGCACCTATACAATTTTCCATTGTATTGGGTGTGTTGGGGACACAAGAGATTTCTTGTATTTGGTTGCAGTGTCGTTTGAGAGAGACCATCTTCATCCTACACCTCTCACGGATTGATAAACCTTAGGTCATCCACTTGATGGGAAATTGCTATTATCCTACAAAACTCTGCGCTTGGAGTCCCAACACGTGCCTACAAGAATAAAGTTGCGTAGTAGACATCATTATGCTGGTTGTGTTTTCAGGGAATGAACTATTGGGCAAGCTGAAGAATTATTGAATAACATATTGAAAAATTATGATGATTGGACTCCTCCTAAAACACCTATTAAACCCACTCCGAACAAGAGGGGTATCTTATATCTCAGTCCTGAAGATATGCAAGAGGCAAAGAAATCTATGAAGGAAAAAGTATTATGGCCGAGGATGTTAAAAATTTACCACCTATCGAAGAAATACATGGGCTTGAAGCACCACCACCACCTAAGGTGGTAGAGGTAAAATCTTTAATGAAATTCAATGATAGTGATGATCCTCATAACAAACATCCTAGTCAATGCCTTTATGAGTTTGATAATTACATTAGAAAGCAAGATCACTTCAATGCAAATGTTATGAAACAATTGAAATACAACTCTGATATGATTTCTCGCTTAAGTGACTTGTTATTTAGAATCTCAAATGATGTTAGAGGTGTAGGAAAGCATGCCCCTATGGTTCAAACTCAATTAAAACAAGTTGCTAAATCTCAAAGAGAGTTTGATGAAATGTAAGTGACTTTGCTGTTAGAGTAGCAACTAGAGCAGGTAAAATGACTCAGGAACCACTTTATCCTGAGGGACATCCTAAAGAGAATTGAACAAGAGTCTCAAAGAATTAACACTGATGCACCTAGTCCTTCTAAAAAGAAAAAGAAGAAGAAAAATAATAGGACTTTGATTGCCTCTAGTGAACCTGAAATAGAAAAAACCTCCTGATGATGATAATGAAGTTTCTATCTCTGATGCTGAAACTCAATCTCGTAATGAACACTCACCTTATGATAATGAAAAAGATAATGATGAGGTTCATGAAGACACTCAACCAAATGATAAAGAACCAGATAATGATGTTGAGATAGAACCAGTTGTTGATCTTGATAACCCACAACCTAAGAATAAAATGTATGATAAAAGAGACTTTGTTGCTAGAAAACATGGAAAGGAAAGAGAACCATGGGTTCAAAAGCCTATCCCCATTCACGTTAAATAGGGCACCATATAAATCCATTGAGACGACACCGTATGAACTGTGGTTTTGTAATAAACCTAAGTTGTCTTTTCTTAAAGTTTGGGGTTGCAACACTTATGTCAAAAGGCTTCAGCCTGATAAGCTCGAACCCAAATCGGAGAAGTGCTTCTTCATAGGATACCCTAAGGAAACAATTGGGTACACCTTCTACTACAGATCCGAAGGCAAGACCTTTGTTGCCAAGAATGGAACCTTTCTAGAGAAGGAGTTTCTCTCGAAAGAAGTGAGTGGGAGGAAAGTAGAACTTAATGAGGTAATTGTACCTTCTTCAATTTGGAAAGTAGCTCATCAGAGAAATCCGTTCCCGTGATGCCTACACCAACTAGAGATGAAGCTAATGATGATGATCATGAAACTTTAGATCAAGTTACTACTAAACATTTGCTAGATCAAGAGTTCAAGGGACGTCATCGAGCTGAACGTGTGTAGAACTCGGAGGTGTCATACGTTCGGTGCTTGATCGGCCAGAACGAGAAGAAGTTTGACTACATCAGCCACGTTGTCAAATGTTTCCGCTTTCGGTCTACGAGGGTAGGTGGACACACTCTCCCCCTCTTGTTGCTACGTATCTCCTAGATAGATCTTGTGTGAGCGTAGGATTTTTTTTTGAAATTGCATGCTATGTTTCCCAACACTAAGAATGATAATATAACAGCATGGAACAATACAAAATTATAGAAACGTAGGAGACGTATCACACCTCAAGGTAATATTCAAGGACTCCCAAGCATCTAAGCTTGGGGATGCCCCGGAAGGCATCCCCTCTTTCTTCTACCAACTATGAGTAATTTTACCTGGAACTATATTTTTATTCATCACATGATATGAGTTTTGCTTAGAGCGTCGTGTATTATATGAGTCTTTGCTTTGTTTGCTTTTTAGTTTGTCACAATCATCTTGTATGAACACACCTTTTTGAGAAGGACACACATTATTCATGATTTGTTATAATACTCTTTGTGCTTCACTTATATCTTTTGATCTAGGAAGTTGCTCTAGTGCTTCACTTATATATTTTAGAGCATGGCAGTGGTTATATTCTAAAGAAATAATTGCATTCTCATGCTTCGCTTATATCTTTTTGGGAGTTGATAATAGTAATTGCAATCAGTACAAGTTATGAATTTGGTCCTAATATGATAGTTATTCAAGAGAGGTATAATAAAAACTTTCATGTAGATCACTGAATATGATAAGTTTGATTCCTTGCAATAGTTTTGTGATATAAATGTGGTAATATGTGGGTTGTGCTGATGGGGAACGTAGCATGCAATTTCAAAAAAATCATATGCTCACGCAAGATCTATCTAGGAGATGCATAGCAATGAGAGGGGGAGAGCATCTACATACCCTTGTAGATCGCTAAGCGGAAGCTTTTATCACGCGGTTGATGTAGTCATACTCTTCGCGATCCGATCACGATCAAACTGATCTAGTGCCGAACGGACGACACCTCTGAGTTTAGCACACGTGCGGCTCGATGACATCTCCTCCTTCTTGATCCAGCAAGGGGAGAGGAGAAGTAGATGGGATCACAACTAACATGACGGTGTGGTGGTGATGGTGGTGGTGGAGCACCGACAGCGCTTCGCTAAGCGTCACCGGGACGAGGCAGTGGAACTACAGAGTGACGGGAGAGAGAGGGGCGCCAAGGGCTTGGAGTATCCTATTGGGGCGCCCCCTCAGCTCTATATATAGGTGGAGGCATGGGAAAAGCCCCTCCAAGCCCTAGGGCGCAGCTAAGGGGGAGAGGCCTTGGACTCCAAGTCCAATCCTATTCCTACTAGGACTCCTTCCTTTTTTGCCTTCCCTAGCCACATGGGCTTTTGACGACATGGTGCACCTAGCCCAGTAAGGCCAAGGCACCTCCCCGCAGCCCATTCTAGCCCTTGGGTCATGGTGAACCCACTTGTGGACTTCCAGACCCCTCTGAATCCTCCGGAACTTTCTGGAAGCTTCCCGGTACAATACCGGAAAAACTGCACATTTTTCCGGAACCCAAAATATGACTTCCCATATATATAAATCTTTACCTATCGACCCTTTCAAGACTCCTCATGACATCCGGGATCTCATTTGGGACTCTGAACAACATTTGATTACCACTCATCAAATATCCCAATACTACTCTAGCGTCAACAAACGTTAAGCGTGCGGACCCTACGGGTTCAAGAACTATGTAGACATGACCAAGACACCTCTCAGTCAATAACCAATATCGGAACCTGGATGCCCAGATTGGCTCCTACATATTCTACGAAGATCTTTATCGGTCGAACCATTATGACAACATACGTAATTCCCGTTGTCAACCAGTATGTTACTTGCCCGAGATTCGATCATCTGTATCTTTATTCCTAGTTCAATCTCATTACCGGCAAGTCTCTTTACTTGTTCTATAATACATCATCCTGCAACTAACTCATTATTTACTTTGCTTGCAAGGCTTCTTATGATGTGTATTACCGAGAGGGCCCAGAGATACCTCTCCGATACTCGGAGTGACAAATCCTAATCTTGATCTATGCCAACCCAACAAACACCTTTGGAGATATCTGTAGAGCATATTTATAATCACCCAGTTACATTGTGACGATTGATAGCACACAAGGCATCCCTCCGGTATCCGGGAGTTGCATAATCTCATAGTCGAAGGAATATGTATTTGACATGAAGAAAGAAATAGCAATAAAACTGAACGATCATAATGCTATGCTAATATATGGGTCTTGTCCAGCACATCATTCTCCTAATGATGTGATCCCGTTCATCAAATGACAACACGAGCTAGTCTAGTTGAGGCTTACTAGGGACACAATGTTTTGTCTATGTATCCACACATGTATCATGTTTTTGGTTAATATAATTCTAGCATGAATAATAAACATTTAGCATGATATAAGGAAATATAAAATAAAAACTTTATTATTCCCTCTAGGCCATATTTCCTTCAGTCTCCCACTTGCATTAGAGTCAATAATATAGTTCACATCGCCATGTGATTTAACACCAATAGTTCACATCTTTATGTGATTAACACCCATAGTTCACATCGCCATGTGACCAACACCCAAACGGTTTACTAGAGTCTAATCGCTATGTGATTAACACCCAAAGAGTACTAAGGTGTGATCATGTTTTGCTTTTGAGAGAAGTTTAGTCAATGGGTCTGCCACATTCAGATCCATATGTATTTTGCAAATTTTTATGTCTACAATGCTCTGCATGGAGCTACTCTAGCTAATTTCTCCCATGTTCAATATGTATCTAGATTGAGAGTTAGAGTAATCTTGATTAGTGTCAAACTTGCATCGACGTAACTCTTTACGACTAACTCTTTATCACCTCCATACCCGAGAAACATTTCCTTAGTCCTCTTTAAGGTAACTAAAGATAATTTTGACTGATGTCCAGTGATCTACTGCTGGATCACTATTGTACCCCCTGCCAAACTCATGGCAAGGTACACAACAGGTTTGGTACACAGCGCGGCATACTTTATAGAACCTATGGCTGAGGCATAGGGAATGACTTTCATTCTCTCTTCATCTTCTGTCATGGTTGGGTTTTGAGTCTTTACTCAACTTCACGCCTTACAATACAGGCAAGAACTCCTTCTTTGACTGATCCATTTTGAACTCCTTCGAAATCTTGTTAAGGTATGTACTCATTGAAAATCTTATCAAGCGTCTTTATCTATCACTATAGATCTTGATGCCCAATATGTAAGCAACTTCACCGAGGTATTTCATTAAAAAAAATCTTATTCAAGTATCCTTTTATGCTATCTAAAAATTCAATATCATTTCCAATCAACAATATGCCATCCACATATAATATCAAAAATGCCACAGAGCTCCCACTCACTTTTTGTAAATACAGGCAGGCTTTAATGTAAGTCTGTATAAAACCATATGCTTTGACAACCTCATCAAAGCGTATATTCCAACTCTGAGATATGCATGCACCATTCCATAGATGGATCGCTGGAGCTTGCACACTTTGTCAGTACCTTTAGGATCGACAAAACCTTCTGGTTGCATCATATACAACTCTTCTTTGAGATATCCATTAAGGAATGCTGTTTTGACATCCATTTTCTAGATTTCATAATCATAAAATGTGGCAATTGCTAACATGATTCGGACGGACTTAAGCATAGCTACGGGTGAGAAATTCTCATCGTAGGCAACTCCTTGAACTTGTTGAAAACCTTTTGCGACAAGTCGAGCTTTTGTAGACAGTAACATTACCATCAGCGTCAGTCTTCTTCTTGAAGATCCATTTATTTTCTATGGATTGCCGAACATCGGGCAAGTCCACCAAAGTCCACACTTTGTTCTCATATATGGATCCTATCTCATATTTATGGCCTCAAGCCATCTGTCAGAATCTGGCTCATCATAGCTTCTTCATAGTTCGTAGGTTTGCCTTGGTCTAGTAACATGACTTCCAGGACAGGATTACCGTACCACTCTAGTGCGGATCGTGCTCTAGTTGACCTGTGAAGTTTAGTAGTAACTTGATAAGAAGTTTTATGATCATCATCATTAGCTTCCTATCTAGTTGGTGTAGGCATCACGGGAATAGATTTCTCTGATGAGCTACTTCCCAAATTGATATAAGGTACAATTACCTCATCAAGTTCGACTTTCCTCCCACTCACTTATTTCGAGAGAAACTCCTTCTCTATAAAGGACCAATTCTTAGCAACAAAGATCTTGCATTTGGATCTGTGGTAGAAGGTGTACCCAATAGTTTCTTTAGGGTATCCTATGAAGACGCACTTCTCTGATTTGGGTTCGAGCTTATCAGGCTGAAGCCTTTTGACATAAGTGTCTTAACCCCAAATTTTAAGAAAAGACAACTTAGGTTTCTTGCTAAACCACAGTTCATACGGTGTCATCTCAACAGATTTAGATGGTGCCCTATTTAACGTGAATGTGGCTGTCTCTAATGCATAACCCCACAACGATAGTGGTAAATCGGTAAGAGACATCATATATCGCACCATATCTAATAAAGTGCGGTTACGATGTTCGGACACACCATTACGCTATGGTGCTCCAGGTGGCGTGAGTTGTGAAACAATTCCACATTGTTTAAATGAAGGCCAAACTCGTAACTCAAATATTCGCCTCTGTGATCAGATCGTAGAAACTTTATTTTCTTGTTAAGATGATTCTCCACTTCACTCTGAAATTCTTTGAACTTTTCAATTGTTTCAGACTTGTGTTTCATCAAGTAGATATACCCATATCTACTTAAATCATCATTGAAGGTGAGAAAATAACGATACCTTCCACGTGCCTCAACACTCAACGGACCGCATACATCGGTATGTAATTTTTCCAATAAGTCATTGACTCGCTCCATTACTCCGGAGAACGGATTTTTAGTCATCTTGCCCATGAGGCATGGTTCACAAGTATCAAATGATTCATAATCAAGTGATTCCAAAAGCCCATCAAGATGTAGTTTCTTCATGCGCTTTACACCAATATGACCTAAATGGTAGTGCCACAAGTATGTTACACTATCATTATCAACTTTGCATCTTTTGGCAGCAATATTATGAATATGTTTATCACTACGGTCGAGATTCAATAAACCATTAACATTGGGTGTATGACCATAGAAGGTTTTATTCATGTAAACAGAATAACAATTATTCTCTATCTTAAATGAATAACTGTATTGCAATAAACATGATCCTATCTTGTTCATGCTCAATGCAAACACCTAACATTTATTTAGGTTCAACACTAATCCCGAAAGTGTAGGGACTGTGTGATGATGATCATATCAATCTTGGAACAACTTCCAACACACATCATCACTTCATCCTCAACTAGTCTACATTTATTTTGCAACTCTTGTTTCGAGTTACTAATCTTAGCAACCAAACAGGTATCAAATACCCGGGGGCTAGTACGAGCACTAGTAAGGTACGCATCAGTAACATATATATCAAATATACCTTTGTTCACATTGCCATCCTTCTTATCCGCCAAATATTTGGGGTAGTTCCGCTTCTAGTGACTATTTCCTTTGTAGTAGAAGCACTCAGTTTCAGGCTTAGGTCCAGCTTTGGGCTTCTTCACGGGAGTGAAAACTTGCTTCCATTCTTCTTGAAGTTCCCTTTCTTTCCCTTGCCCCTTTTCTTGAAACTAGTGGCCTTGTTAATCATCAACACTTGATGCTCTCTCTTGATTTCTACCTTTACTGATTTCAGCATCGCGAAAAAGCTCGGGAATCGTTTTCGTCATCCCTTGCATATTATTGTTCATCACGAAGTTCTAGTAGCTTGGTGATTGTGACTAGAGAACTCTATCAATCACTATCTTATCTGGAAGATTAACTCCCACTTGATTCAAGCGATTGTAGTACCCAGACATTCTGAGCACATGCTCACTAGCTGAGCTATTCTCCTCCATCTTGTAGGCAAAATACTTGTCAGAGGTCTCATACCTCTCGACATGGGCATAAGTCCGAAATACCAATTTTAGCTCTTGGAACATCTCATATGCTCTGCGGCGTTCAAAACATTTTTGAAGTCCCGGTTCTAAGCCGTAAAGAATGGTGCACTAAACTATCAAGTAGTCATCATGTCGAGCTTGCCAAACATTCATAATGTCTGCATCTACTCCTCCAATAGGTCTGTCATCTAGCAGTGCATCAAGGACATAATTCTTCTATGCAGCAATGAGGATAATCCTCGGGTCACGGACTTAGTCCGCATCATTTCTACTATCATATTTCAACTTAGTTTTCTCTAGGAACATATCAAGAAACATAGGGCAGCTACAACGCAAGCTATTGATCTACAACGTAATTTGCAAATACTACAGGACTAAGTTCATAATAAATTAAGTTCAATTAATCAAATTACTTAAGAACTCCCACTTAGATAGACATCCCTCAAGTCATCTAAATGATACATGGTCAAAATCAACTAACCCATGTCCGATTATCATGTGAGATGGGGTAGTCATCAATGGTGAACATCTCTATGTTGATCATATCTACTATATGATTCATGTTCAACCTTTCGGTCTCCAGTGCTCCGAGGCCATGTCTGTACATGCTAGGCTCGTCATGTTTAACCCGAATATTCCGCATGTGCAAAATTGTCTTGCACCCATTGTATGTGAACGTAGAGCCTATCACACCCGATCATCATGTGGCGTCTCAGCACGAATAACTGTCACAATAGTGCATACTCAGGGAGAACACTTATACCTTTAAATTTTAGTTAAGAGATCATCTTATAATGCCAGCACCATACTAAGCAAAATAAGATGCATAAAGATAAACATCACATGCAATCAAAATATGTGACATGATATGGCCATCATCATCTCGTGCTTTTGATCTCCATCTCCAAAGCATCATCATGATCTCCACTGTCACCAGCTCGACACCTTGATCTCCATCGTTATGTTGTGATCGTCTCGACAACTATTGCTTCTACAACTATCGCTACTGCTTAGTGGTAAAGTAAAGCAATTACATGGCATTTGCATTTCATACAATAAAGAGACAACCATAAGGCTCTTGTCAGTTGCCGATAACTTTTACAGAACATGATTATCTCATAAAATAACTTCTATCACATCATGTCTTGATAATATCACATCACAACATGCCCTGCAAAAACAAGTTAGACGTGCTCGACTTTGTTGTTGCAAGTTTTACGTGGCTGCTACGGGCTTCTAGCAAGAACCATTCTTAACTACGGCACAAAAACCACAATAGTGATTTATCAAGTTTTCTATTTTAACCTTCAACAAGGACCGGCCGCAGTCAAATTCGATTCAACTAAAGTAGGAGAAACATACACCCGCCAGCCACCTTTATGCAAAACTAGTTGCATGTCTGTCGGTGGAACCGGTCTCATGAACGTGGTCATGTAAAGTTGGTCTAGGCCGCTTCATACAACAATACCGCTGAATCAAAATAAGACATTGGTGGTAAGTAATATGACGATCACCGCCCACAACTCTTTGTGTTCTACTCGTGCATATCATCTACGCATAGACCTGGCTCATGATGCCACTGATGGGGAACGTAGCATGCAATTTAAAAAATTCCTACGCTCAAGATCTATCTAGCAGATGCATAACAACGAGAGGGGGATAGCTTCTACATACCCTTGTAGATCGCTAAGCGGAAGCATTTATCACGCGATTGATGTAGTCATACTCTTCGTGATCCAATAACGATCCAACCGATCTAGTGCCGAACGGACGGCAACTTCGAGTTTACCACACGTGCAGCTCAATGAAGTCTCCTCCTTCTTGATCTAGCAAGTGGGAGAGGGGAAGTAGATGGGATCACAACCAACACGACGGTGTGGTGGTGATGGTGGTGGTGGAGCACCGACAGCACTTCGCTAAGCGTCGCCGGGACGAGGTGGTGGAGCTACGGAGTAACGGGAGAGAGAGGGGAGCCAAGGGCTTGGTGTATCCTCTTAGGGCGCCCCCTCCCGTCTATATATAGGTGGAGGGGCGTGGGAAACATCCCCTCCAAGCCCTCGGGCGCAGCTAAGGGGGAGAGGACTTGGACTCCAAGTCCAATCCTATTCCTACTAGGACTCCTTCCTTTTTTGCCTTCCCTGGCCACATGGGCTTTTGAGGACTTGGTGCGCCTAGCCCAGTAAGGCCAAGGCACCTCCCCGAAGCCCATGCTATCCCTTCGGTCATGGTGAACCCACTTGTGGACTTTTGGACCCCCTCCGGAATCCTCCGGAACCTTCTAGAAGCTTCTCGGTACAATACCGAAAAAACTGCACCTTTTTCCGGAACCCAAAATATGACTTCCTATATATAAATATTTGCCTCTCGACCATGCCGAAACTCCTCATGACATCCGGGATCTCAACCGGGACTCCGAACAGCATTTGTTTACCACTCATCAAATATCCCAATACTACTCTAGCGTCAACGAACATTAAGCGTGCGGACCCTACGGGTTCGAGAACTATGTAGACATGACCGAGACACCTCTCTAGTCAATAACCAATAGCGGAACCTGGATGCCCATATTGGCTCCTACATATTCTATGAATATCTTTATCGGCCGAACCTTTATGACAACATACGTAATTCCCGTTGTCCATCGGTATGTTACTTGCCCGAGATTCGATCGTCGGTATCTTTCACTACAAAAAAAGACACATCCATGACATTTTGGGCCGAACGAATTTTTTTTCTGTCATACATATGAAACTTCTATGACGATAATTGTGACAAAACCCAGTATCATCATAGATGTGGTGGGCTCCTACTTCTATGACAAAAAATCATGACAAAAAATGGGCTTTTCATCTTGGCCGGGCCGGAGACGCAGCTGCATGACATTCTTTGGGCCGTCCATGACGGAAAAAACCGTGGTAGAAGCGAGGGCGAGGAAAATTTCAGGGGGTTCCCAGTTACGGTGGGCGGTCGGGGCCGAGCGATGCACGTTACTCTCGTACACGTACGCGCGTGTGTGCGAGGCGTTGGCTCTAACTGAAGCCGAGCGATTGCACTGCAGGCTATGCGTTACTGAACCCGAGCGATCGATCGATGGCTGTTAACTCAACCCGATCGAGCGATTCCTTCGCTACTGCTGCTAACTGAAGCCGATCGATGCTGCCTCTGGGATGAACAGTGAGCGTTGCGAGGGGGTTGGATGAACAGTGAGCAGTGGGGGTGGATGTAGGACCCCGTGGCGTTGCCTCTGGATGAACAGGACAACCCCGTGGAGGGCTGGATGAACAGTAGATGGTGGAGGGGTGCCCGTGGAGGGGTGGTTGAACAGTAGCCGGTGGAGTAGCGCGCGGTGGAGGCTGGATGAACACGAGCCCGTGGAGGCTGGAGGAGGTCGACGGTAGCCCGTGGAGGCTGGAGGAGGTTGACGGTGGAGATGAACAGTATCCCGTGGAGTCCCGTTTTGTGGTACGTCACACCCATCCTGATGAACAGGACCCCTGTTTCGACCGTAGCGCTCCAACACAAGTCCGTTTCGTCCATTTTGCAGTACGCCACACCCCTCCCGATCAACAGGACCCCGTTTCGACCGTAGGAGGTCCGTTTCCTCCGTTTTGCACTACGCCAGACCCCACCCGATCAACAGGACCCCCGTTTCGACCGTAGGAGGTCCGTTTCCTCCGATTTGCGGTACGCCACACCCCTCCCGATGAACAGGATCCCGTTTCGAACGTGGCCGGTCGAACACAAGGTCGTTTCCACCGTTCTGCGGTACACCAGGCCTCGTTTCCATCACCTGTTCTGTCCAAGCCCTCCCGATGAACACGACGACACATTCTGTTCCGACCCAGCCGGTTGGCTCCCACGCGTTCCATTGCCTCCTGATGAACACGACGCATTCCGTTGCCTCCCCATGAACACGACGCATTCCATTGCCTCCCCATGAACACGACGACGACATTGTTTCTCCGTTCCGACCCAGCCATGTACACGAGCCCTGGCCGTACGTATGTGCGAGTAGGCGTTCGAGACCCCGCCCGTATGTACATACATGGCTGTATTTTCTTTCTTACACCCTGGCCGTTGTACGTACGTGTACATGCTACATGCGCGCCTCTACTACGACACGTGCGCGCCTCTACTACGACACGTGCATGCCTCTACATCCACCACTATGTACGTACACATTCGCGACCAGAATGACAACGCTATGTACGCTTCGACCAAGTGGGTCCCGACTGTCAGGCACTTCCTTGCATGCGAAGATGTAGCTGGTGGGTCCCAGCAGTTAGGGAGGCGAATCGTTTTTTCTCTTTTGCACGGACGCACTTCCTTGCGTGTGAAGGTTTAGCTGGTGGGTCCCAGCAGTCAGGGGGGAAACATTTTTTTCGTGAAATACGGTGGCCCGTCCGATGGGTCCCTGCTGTCAGGTGGAGGAATCATTATTTTCCGCATAATAAGGAGGCACTTCCTTGCTGAGGCCATGGACCCAGCTGTCAGCCTCTCCACGTACAGTCCATGTCCGATGGAAGTCGTTCCTTGACCATGTTGACCATGCCACACTGAGAGCACCAGGGCGGTGGACAACGGCGAGGCCTAGGAAGGGGACGACGCGGAGCCGGGGAAGACGCGGCAGTGGATGCCCACACGGAGAGGAGTATGAGGTTCACTCGTTCGGCTGCGGTGTGAGGCTACCGTCGCCGTAGGGCCTGGCCAGTGGTGGGAATAGTAGGGGGCGGTGAGGCCTCCGCGACAGCACAGCCGGCCACGGGAGGCAGGAGCAGGCGGCACAACCGGCGCTGCTTTGGGCAGTTGGAGCAAGAAGACCAGAGGTTGATGAAGCACTACAGCCGTTGGATGGACATCATACGGTCACTGGAGCTAGAATCATTCATATTGACTAAGTTGACAAAGCCCTCCATCCCCGTCAACTTAGTAGGCCCACAAGTCAGCCTCCCACCAAGGTGGTTCCCAGCTAGCAGGGGGAGTATTCATTTTTTTGTGCGTAATAAGGAGGCACTTCCGGTGGGTCCGAGCTGACAGCGGGGGGGCGGTTTTTTCACGAAATACGGTGGCCCGTCCGGTGGGTCCCAGCAGTCACGGGGGAAACATTTTTTCATGAAATAAGGTGGCCCGTCCGGTGGGTCCCTGCTGTTAGGTGGAGGAATAATTATTTTGCGCGTAATAAGGAGGCACTTCCTTGCGGCCGTCGTGGACCCAGCTGTCAGCTTCTCCTTGTACAGTACTCTTTCGACGGAAGTTGGTCGTTGACCACGTTGACCACGCCGCGCCGAGAGCACCAGGGCGGTGTACGACGGAGAGGCCTAGGAAGGGGACGACACGGAGCCGGGGAAGACGCGGGAGTTGAAGCCCGCGCAGAGAGGAGTACGAGGGTTCACTGGTTCGGTTGCGGCGTGAGGCTCCCGTCGCCGCAAAATAACAGGGGGTGTGGGTGAGTGGAGGGATGGCCTGGCCAGCGGTGTGAGTAGTATGGGCGCGGTGAGGCCTCCGCGGCAGCACAGTCGGCCATGGGAGGCAGGAGCAGGCGGCACGACCGGTGCTGCTTTGGGCGGCTGGAGCAAGAAGACCAGAGGTTGAAGAAGCACTACGGCCGTTGGATGGACATCGTACGGTCACTGAAGCTAGAATCGTTTATATTGACTAAGTTGACAAAGCCCTTGGTACGCTCAGCCTTAGTAGTCCCACAGGTCCGCCTCCGAAATGGTGTGCCCCAGATGTCAGGTGGAGGAATCATTTTTTGGGCGGCCGAAGCTAAGAATATCCGAGATTGAAGAAGAAGCACGACATCCGTTGGACATCCAACGGCCACTGCTGCTATAACCGCGTGTTGACTATAATAAGTTGACAAAGCCTTGCATACGTGTCAACTTTTTTTAGGGGACGCGTCGCTTAGTAGGCCCACAAGTGTGTGGCAGAGAACTTAGAGCCCATTTGTGATTTGTAAGAATGTACAACCCATTTTTGAATTCTAATAGAATTTACTACAGCCCATTTACAGTTTGTTAAAAGTACAGCCCATTTTCTAGCTAGGACAACGATTAATAATTTCAACCAACCGTTGAAGACAGAATTCAATAAAATTTCCCACATTTTGATGGGATCCGAAATATTTTTATCCCAAAATTTCTAGTCAGATTAAGTATAAATTTGTATTATATAAAAATCCAACGAAACATTGCGCGCGCAACAATGAAACTTTAAGATTTTCAAAATCCATAAATAATATTTTATAAACTAATTTCGTGTTTGGTGCATCTTTTTATAGTTACTGCCCAGTTTTTATGATTACATCCCATTTATTATTTTTTAAAGCCCATTTTCATCCCTCCTAGGAAAGATTTGCAGCCCAGCGGGGCAGAGAATAACAAGTTGACCTTGCCTGGGTATTCCTCAAAAAACATATAGCTCGGCTAGCCATTTTCATCTTGAAAAAATTAGTATCTGGGCTAGATATCTGGCCTGGGCTAGACGGGCCACAGCCCGCCCAGTTAATACCCTGCTCTCCTCTGAACAACAATGAAATCATCGCCAAGAAAAACTCTGCAGTTCTCACGCCTCAAAAACACAAATACTGCTCGAGCTACTTGTTCCCAGCTGTCGGCCGCACCCGGTGAAATTCTCTCATTTATATTGACTACATAGGTTGACAATGATGTGGGACCGTGATGTCAGGAAACCAGGAGAAAGCAAAAAAAATATAGTTGTACATAATAAGAGGCACTTGCGTACGTACGGCTATGGCCCTAGTGGGTCCCTAGTGTCATCCGGTCAAAATAAAGTCATCTCCTGAATCCTCATGTTCATTGACGATGTTAACAATGCTCGGCGCCACGGCGAGCGCAACAACTCGAAGGACAACGGAGAGGGTCTCGCGGGCCCTACGGATGTCCTGATACAGCGCCCGCTGCTCATTCAGGAAGCCAGTATCATTGGACACCTATGAGCACCTTCGAGAAACTGAGACGGCATGAAATAGTAAGGTCGCGCTTGGGAGCTCTGGTTTATTTCAAACCTGTATTAACATACAAGTGTAATTTACTCGTCATCGGAAACAATGCGTAAAATACAGGCGTAACAAAACCGAGGGCCCGAGGTCTATAAGTAAAACTGGCGGGTTACGCGTTTAATTTGAGAGAGCAGTGTATATTTTACGAGCACTGCTATATGGACGACATTACCAGACAATACATGCACGACGTGTGTATCATGCCATCCCTGGGCAAGGCTGAAACAACAGCTAACGGCTAGATTAGCAATCGTCCGAGTGTCATTCAGCGTTTTTATCGTGTGTGAAGTACTTCCGATATTTTACAAGTCGAAATCGACCAACCAAGTGCTTCGCCCGAGACCATCTACTTTTATTTAGAAGCGTCAGTTTTACAAGCGGTTTTGGTTGGAAAACGATGATCCAATCATGGCCTAATATCATGAGTTGGTCGGAAGATCATATGGTTTCACGTCTAACCTACCCGACTTGTCGTATAGGCTATGAATGAAACATCATACGATGAACTTCTTAAGCACGGAAACAACAGAAGAGGATGATCTTCTTAACAAGCAAATCACTGGCATTAGATCGACATGCAAAACAATACGAAGCATTATTCTCAGGAGGCATGGTGAACATCTCGTGATGCCGCATGCCACAACATTCCAAGCTCAACTTTGCAATCAAACACAAGGCCTAGTATTACATAGACAATATTCAGAACAAACTCTTAACACAGGAATATCTCAGCAGTGTAACTATTTACTTCTAAACTGAACACAGGAATAGGAAAAAACACTCGACGCTGCTCACAGCAAGGGCGTCCCACTCAAAAATATCAAATGCATGTCTTCTAGCTAACATCTATGAGCAAATTTTGACAAGGTTTTCCAATTCCAATATATTAAACTAACGTCTTGTTGCTAACATCAATGATTAAACTTTGACAAGTTTTTCCCATTCAAAATATGTAATGCCTATGATCGTGGAGTCCTGTCATAGCTTCTTGTACTTGTTTGGGCACTTTTTTCCCAGGGCACTCCACGTGTTGTTAAATTGCCAATGCTCTCTGCAGACTAGTCATGTCACCAACATCTAATAATACTCTGTAAAGCTTCTCGGTCATTCCTTCTGTAATGTAGCACAAATAGTGACTGCTTCTTTCTACAAAGTGGAACGACCAACTAGACCCAGTAATGCAGCAGTTTGCCTTGGACACATTGGCTCCTTTTGTGCAGTTCAACTAAAATCAAAGTCGGAATAAAACCAAGCTTTAATTTTGATATCCATGTAAGCAACAATAGGTATAAGGGAAACAATTACTAAGAAATAATGGTTGATGACTTGTACTCCCAGAAGAAAAGCATCTACTGATCTACTTTATCTTAATGGGAAACAAAGCAGGAGAGTAGCAATTCTCCATCAGTGTGATTCATTCATATTGACTGAGACATTATCTTAACAATGCCTTGTTTCAACATGTATAAAGAACGACAAAGCAGAAAAGTACCATTCCTAAAACAATGCAACTGATTCATTTTAACAGAGACATTATCTTACCAATACCTTGGTTAAACATGTAGAAAGAACTACAAAGCAGGATAGTACCATTCCTAACAAGTGTTGCAGTTTTGAACTAAGATTCAGTAGTTAATTAATTCTGAGAGTGGCATTGCTTAATTTTACCAGAGGCATTAGATTAACGAAAAGCATAAACAGTTCCAGGGGAGAGTGGGTGCAATAACAATATGTGCTTCCATCTACTTATGAAGGGGGTGATGCAGAGTTTGTTGTAACAAAGCAACAAGCATCATGTCTGGGTTGGTCCCATTTTTGTTCACTACTTAATGGGAAAAGACAGCGATACAATAGCTTCAATTTAACATTTATTTAAAATAGTACCAATACAAGTAGCACAACATCTCAAAGCACACTGCACAATCATGTGGATGAAGGCCTGTACTGACCTTTCATGAGAACACTGGATAAAATACGAATCTGCCAACACGAATAGGAAATCCAATCTCGTTTTGTGTAGTTGCACTGAAATCAAGCAAAGTGTTTCACGTAGCGAAGCAAAATGTTGCAATAGCAACAAGTTGAATAGATATCCCTGTTTAAACAGAGGCAAAAAAGGAATCAATTATTGGCTAATAAAGGAGGATGAAACATGCGTCCACAAAAATGGTAATCCCGCCAATCCCTAACAAGTGTTGCAGTTTTGAAATAAGATTCAGTAGTTAATTCTGAGAGTGGCATCAATTATTGGCTTATAAAGGGGGTGATGCTGAATTTGTTGTAACAAAGTAACAAGCATCATGTCTGGGTTGGTCCCATTTTTGTTCACTACTTAATGGGAAAAGACAGCAATACAATAGCTTCAATTCAACATTTATTTAAAAAAGTACCAAAACAGTACCAAAATAGCTTCAATTGCTGGCTTAATTGGAAACGTGTGAGAGTGTGTGCAAATAAAGAATTTTAATTTCAATTATCAAAAAGGTTTGAGAGTATTACAAAGTTTGACTTCAGTCAAATCTAATATGCAGAGTAAATAAAAATGGAGGGCTACTATGTCCATCCGGGTTTTTAGTCCACACCATTTTTTAAATCAAAGTTAATAGCTGGACAAATAAAATTACAGGGGAGCTGGAGACAAAGTTGTGAGAAGGCTTAGAAATCAATACAAAACTTATGCTCTTAGTACCAACATCGATCCTTCTTCGAGGAAACATTTGGTTCATAGCCAATTGTGTGATAAAATTGCACCAACGTGAAAGATGACTGCGTCTCCAACGCAACCAAGGTGAACTGACGAAGGATATCATCTTTGTGCATAACAAGCAAAGAGCACTGATGGAAGACAGCTTATTTTTCATTGAAAATCGATCAGCTTCACCAACCAACGCAACCATGAGCATTGATAGGTCATCGTGGTGATGCATCATCCATTTGGCATCAAGTTTGCGTGAGGCACTATGAAGTTCGACAAATCCTCACTGTGGTTTGTTTCTTCTCAGTAATCAAGCTTGAGGAAGGAAGAACCACGTGGCAGAGGACAGTGAGGTGGAACAACAATGGCCATCCAATTTTGTGCAGTTCCACTAAAATTGAGGAAGACGTGCCCGGGTATGTAGATACGCATCATTGTTTCCAAAAATATATAAAAGGGATATAGTGTTGTTACTTTGTTTTACAAGATTAGCAACGACATCTCAATTTTCAATAAGAATTCATAAAAATTACACCAACAAACAGAAGCATCATAATTATCTTGATGGGAACTAAACCAGGATACCCGAGAAAAAAAGCATTTCTTCATTTAACCAGTGATAGTACTACCACCATATGGACAATGACCGCACAACCACCATGTACTTTTTGTCGAAACAACATGTATACCTCCACTGAGGCATAAATCAGGACAACTTTTCAAGTGGCATTTCCTCTATAATAGTACTAGTAGGTGATGTTGGACCAGTCGACGAACCCTAGCTACTATACATGGGGAGCTGGGGAGTAGTCGCATAGAAGAAAACCCGCACGCAGCGACCTGGGGAGCTGGACCGGTACAAGAAGTTATACCTCAGGTGGGCGAGATGTTGTTTAGGCGGGTGGGCGGGATCTGCCCACACGACGGCAGCGAACAAGGGCGCGGAGGATCTTTGTTCGCGCCAGCGCCGGCTCCGGGAGGATGGTGCGCATCGGCTTCCTCCGTCCCCAATGGCAACAACGTCAACGCTGCACCTCCTCACCTCCCGCAGCGGACGGGATTCGGCCGGATCTGTGACTACCGGTGAGTAGAGAGATAGAGTGGACACTGTCATCTTGTTTTGATATGGAGACGGTGAGAGAGCGAGACGCGAGAAACTCTATCAAACAAGAGGCTATAATGGAGTAAAAGAAATCTCCATAGCAGTGGATTTAAATAGAATACGCGCATTTCCAGAAAAAAGAAACAAAAACTGGCGGACAATTTTTTAAGGGTCTGTCTAGGACACATCTAGATGTGACATAGTTATGTCACATCTAAGTTGATGTCCACTCTGTTTGTGGTCTATTTTTTTGTCCTAGTTTTTTTTTGTTTCTTGTTGCTACATTATATACTTGTGGGAGCTTAGATGTGATATCCTTAAATAACATCTAGATGTGAATTAGACAAACTGATTTTTTAACGTACCAAGAAAGAAAACTCGATCAAAAACTCGCCCCCGCTTCCAGGTCGTGAGAGTCGTCGCATACACACACATAGACATAGACATGCGTATCCGTGTTTACGTAAAATTCCATTTCCATCTCCATCTCCAATCATATTTGTCCAACTGGCACATTATTTACGTTGTTAATTATATACGCAGCAATATTAACGTACAACATATCTTGTTTGCGGACGGCCGGTCCTGACCAACCCGAACCCTCTTCATCACCCACGCGTGCTTCCCGCCCGAAACGGTCAGTGCCGCATTCATGCCCGGCCAGAGCAGACGCGGTGTCTCACTGGCGCCGGCATTGAAGCGGCGCGCCGGCCGAGAGAGCATCGCCCGCGCCGCTTCCGGGTGCACGCGGCTGCTCCACGTTCAAAGGTCACAATAGCCGGCTACAACATGCATGTAAAAAGTTCTTGGGAGTCCGTGCTACAGCTAGCTGTCCTCCCCCAACTCGTCAATCTCTTCCAGTAGTGCTAGTACTCCATGGCGTGATCCATCGACAAGCAGGCGGGAAAGTTATCGTATACTCGGTTTGCGGTGAGTGGCATGCCGAGCGACCGTGTGGGGTCGAGCCGTGGAGGAGGGTGAGACACGAACACGACAGACGTGATTTAAACGTTGGTTTTGCTCGATGGCACGATCCAACGAAACGAAAGGTTGGTTTCTTTCCGTTTCCATTTTTTCTCCGGAAAAACGGAAACTTTCCACTCCATTTTCATTCCTATTCCAAGGTTGCCCAGTTACAACATTCCATCAAATACAAAGGAAAACTAACACGCATGCTGATGCATCTCAATGATTCACAAATCATAGCCAATATTTACTTCACAACTAAAGAAAAAAGTTGTGAGAGCGTGTACGAAAGAAAAACTACTGATGGGGCCACTACGACTTAAACCCTAAACCCTAAACATGATTTAATTTCCTGGCCAGGTAGAACCTGTCGAAGGAAAGACGGCTGGCACCCTCAAATCATACGATGCTTTTGTGCAGTTCCACTAAAATCGACCTGAGCATCCTTGATGGCAAAGATATTGAAGAAGTGTGATTAGAATAATAGTACTGGCACTAGTTCATGAGACATAAACTCATCACAAGTAGAAGCCGGTAGAAGTAGAGAAAGATCGACATGGAGATGGAGCTAGGGCAGTGGAGCAAGCCGGCTCCAAAAGGAAGATGGACTACCTGGGACGTCAGGCTATAGCTAGAAGGGCGGTTGGGACGCGACATCAGCCCATACCACGGTGACCCCCGATTGGGATGCACTCACTATGGGTTTTCTCCCTCGCCGATGTCGACCGCGTCTATGCAGAACATTGTTCCCTTCCCCCAACTGTGGGATCAGGCCCGTCGTTCTATGCCTGCGAAGAGAGCAACCTAAGCAAGGAGGCTTGTAGCTTAGGCTCCTGCTAGTGTATATATAGTGGTTTTCTTTTTCTCTCCATATCAACCATTTTATATTGCGTACGTTTCATTCAAGAGTGAAATGATGGTTGCTTCTTCCGAGTAACTTATTGTGTGATTTGACTGCTCCTTAGTGGTCCCTACACGTACCCCCCCCCTACGTGTATGCAACAGTCACACGTACACATGGACGCAAAAACGCGCGCGACGCCCTAATGCATGCATGTCCGAGCACACGATGGAACACACATGGTCACGCTCAAGTGCTCAACCTACACGTGCATGCACACACATACTCAGTCAGGGTGAGCTAGTGACCATATAAACACCGGAAAATATATATATATATATATATATATTGAGCGCAATGAGCGTATTATGAAGTCCACTGACTGTATTTTTACAAATATACAGTGACAGATAGTGTATTTATCTCGTTTGAAATTAAGCCATATTAACCAGAGAGGAGGCAGTATGGACTAGCATTACTTTGTTGTGTCCCGTCAACTTGCCGAACGAGGAGAAGGTTGCAGGACGGGAGAAGCTTGCGCGCGGTGGCTCGCAGGACAAGGAGAAACGTTTGACTAATGCAAGCTCTCCCTCGCTCAGGCGGTGGACGTGCAACAGTTAATTTGGTGCCATATTGCCAGAAGCATACACTATACTACTAGTGCTATTATTACTTGACTTCCCGAATAGGCGAACAGCCAAGCGCAAAGTTTACTAGTAGTACTAGTACTACTACTATAGTCTATAAAGGTATGTACTATACTAGTACTAGGAACCAGATGGAGGAGCGACTACACTCTTATTATAATTTTAAAATGTGATAAAGCAATCTTCAACACATTTGGTTCTCTTCGAGGGTTCTCGCATGTGATAATGGAAGTTGATTGCATGGAACACTCACCACAATTCTCGCTTAATTCTGGCTCATATCCTGTTACAAATAGGAGCGCTCGGTAATATTTCCTATTTTTTTATTCAGCATGTAAACAGGTCAGCAAACCTTGCGGCGCATCTTCGTGCAAACCATGCTTGCTGCACTTTGAATGTGGCCGAGAGTTGTCGTGATGAAACACCTCGCTTCCTACTTCTTTTTTTGCGGGGTAACTCGCTTCCTAGTGACCAGTGTCTTGGCTGATCGTCCTAAGAATGCTTATATATGAATAAAGCTCTCTCATTTACCCGCAAAAAAGATTAAGCCATATTAACCAGAAAGGAGGGAGTATGGACTAGCACTACTTTTTGGTGTGTCCCGTCAGCTCACAGAATGAGGAGAAGCTTGCAGGACAAGGTGAAGCTCGCTTACGCCTTTTGGCTAATGCAACCTACCCTCGGTGGACATGCATCAGTCCATTCGGTGTCAGATTGTCAGAGGCATACACTGTAGTACCCAACATGCGGAGTACCATCATTGTTCGACTTCACAAAGAGGCGAAGAGCCAAGCGCAGTAGTACGAGTAGTAATACTACTAGAACCGCATGGTGGAGCATCTGTACTCTTTTTTTTTATCTCTGATAAAGTACATGTTTATTTCGGAGAAGGGCGGAAAACGGCAGCCCAACATGTAATGAATGATATCAATCAACCAACCATGCTCGAATATATCTTGGCCTCCGTGCGAGCCTGTCTGTGTGTTCTCGCTCCTCGTCTCTCTCAAGGAACGGCGGGTTGGCTCTTTGCCGTCAATTGAGATCGGTTTTCTCACACTCCTGTCCCACATGTCAGTGATATGCCAAGAGGAGGTGCGTTGACCGACTGGCCATACACGTACTTGGTTTTGCACCTTCATACTACTCCTCCCTCCATCACAGTTTACAGGGTGCGCTTCATTATGATGCATTTCTCTCAATGCATTTCCACCACCAGAGAGACTTTAGACGCGTTTGGTTTAATGCTCAATTAATTAGGGTGTGGTAACCGCAATCAAGTCCACAATTTTCTCTTCATGTAGTACTACTATGTACTGGAGTAAGTGCATGCATGTGTGTACCCGGGGTGGAAGCACTGCATGCATGTGTGTACGCATTATTCCCTCTAGTAATAGACGCCGTGCTATAGCTACCAATGCTATTTTTCAGGCCGATTGCTAGTCGCCTTGGTCCCACAGATTTTTTTTCTGAAGCGTGCTCTATAAACAGTGACGGATGGAGTAGTATGAGCGGATTCAAAGAAGAGCGTATTAATGGTTGCTTCTTCTGAGCAACTTACAGTGGGAAAGGTGGGGCTTATGATTTGACTGCTCATTACTCACTATTAATGCGGCGCAATGACCGGGCTGAGTCTCCCCTGCGGTTGTGCACTACCCCCTCGATTCTTAAATATACTCCGGAGTATTTGTCTTTCTAGAGATTTCAACGAGTGACTACTCAAATATTTTTCTTTTTAGAGATTGAAATGGACTACTACATACGGATGTATATAGACATATTTTAGAGTGCAGATTCACTCATTTTGCTCCATATGTAGTCACTTGTTGAAATCTCTAGAAAGATGAATAGAGTATTTAGGAATGGAGGGAGTACACATGCGAAGCAAAATGAGTGAATCTACACTCTAAAATATGCCCATTTGAAATTTGTAAAAAGACAAATATTTAGGAACGAAGGAGTATAATTTTGTGCATGGCACATGGACCCGGATGATGAAGAGGCTTCTGGCAATGCTATCAAGCTTCCATCATTTGTTTACATAATTGACGTACTATACAAATAATTTTCCAGCGACATGAAATTGTACAATGGTGTGAGCTTTCAGCTTTTGTTTCGTGTGTCTTGCCATTGATGCTCTTTCGGAAACAATAAAAAACTAACTTCCTTACTAATGCATGTCAATTATTAGCAAATCAGAGCTAATGATTACATCACAACTGAAGACAGAGTTGTGAGAAGGTGTTAAATTAAAATTAATCCATGCTTTCATTGGCAGCAACGTCCCCCCAGCTCTGTCTAAATCAATAAGGCATGTTGGGAAAAAAGTAGCTGTCTGGAGCATGCAACATTCCGATCATTTTGTGCAGTTCCACTAAAATAGAGCTGAGCATCCCTGTTCCAAAGATATTAAGTGTGATTACGACAATAGAGGATTGTTGATGAAACAATAAACACACAAATAGAAGCCAGTCACCTTTGTAGTCTCTCTTAAGATTAACTAGTTGGAGAAGATTAGGCTCGGAGTTGCATGAGGAGGATAGAGCAAAACCAATCTCCCTTTGTGCAGTCGCACTGAAATGTAGAGACGTTGCCCGTGTGATATTTTAGTACAACTGCACAAAACACTCTTAAGAAAAAAGTGATTTGTGTAGTTCACCAAAAGGTCGCAATAGCAACGAGGTGAAATGGATAGCCCTGTTTGCAAAAAAAAGAGGTAGAAAGAAAACAATTATTGGCCAATAACAGATGATGACACATGCGACGACAAAAAAGAAGCATATTCCTTGTCCTAAGGGAAGATAACAACACGGTTGTGTTTATCTAAAACGGTGTGAGGACGAGAATGCAAAATGGAAAGTACATCGGACGAGCTACATTTTGGGAAAAGAACTATGGAAGATCCACATGCAGCAACGTGGGAAGACGGGCAGGGGAGCAAAGCCAGAGGGGATACCTGGAGGTCGTCGGGATGTAACTAGGTGAGCGGCGGCGGCTAGAATCTGTGAGCAGGTGGCGTAGGCCCTGCCGCGCCGGAGCTTGGTCAGAGAGAACGGCGTGTACCGCAGATCGGGACGTGCTGCCTCGGCACCGTCGAACAGAGAAACGATGCACTTACTCCCTTTCCCCCGGCGGACGGGATGCGGCCGGATCAGTGACCAATGATGAGAGAGAGAGAGGCCACTGCACTCCCTTTCCCCCGGCGGACGGGATGCGGCAGGATTAGTGACCAACGGTGAGAGAGAGAGAGGCCACCACAGCCTTGTGTGAGATACTCTGAAGAGCGACAAACCAGGCAGGCAGGCTCCATTGTATATAGTTGAGCGGACTACCTTTTTCTCCATAAAAATTGTTTTATATTCTGTGTACGTGCCATTGAGCGATATAACTTTTTAAAAATAACGTGGCGACGCATCAAGTCGAACTTTGTTTCGTGCACGCGTGGTACACGACCTCCCTAGGTAAACAACCGCTACAGTCGTTTAAATTAGCACGTGGGCTGCCATTTCGTAAAGAAATGAGCTCCACCGTGTACCCGCGCGGGTGTGGCTGGGCACGAAGCATGAGTACATGCACGGTGCACCTATTCTCTTCTTGTATACATACACCACCTACGTGGGGTTGTGTGAGAGAGATACAAACCTAGAGAGATATAGTGTGTGGGTTCTTTAGAGTTTTTTTGGGGGGGGGGGGGTCAATCAAAAAAATGTAACATATGCAATGTGTGTGAAATAGAGTCCTGGATATAACATATATATAGAGGGGGCGATCCACGAGAAGAGAGTGGAGGTATCATCGGCTTGAGGTGTCCATAGAATCGAAGAGAGATATGATGTGTGTGTGTGCGCGCGTGATCGATAAAGAGTGCCATCGAATTTGTGTGTGCCCACGTCAAAGATATAGAGTGGCTGGCCTACTGGAACGTGAGAGGGGACATGTGCAGTTTGTCTCTGTGGCATGGATACCTACCTGCAGCGCTCAACTATCGATGTGTGGTGGGGGAAGAGGGAGGCCCAATTAACTATAGAGGTACAATGGCTGGTATATGTGTGGAGGAGGAGAGAGGCCTACCTCATGTATTAAGGAGATCAATCTGCCTCATGTATTAAGGGAGATCGATCGGCATCCATTCATATGTGCAGGAGAGGAATAAGGTTGGGAGAGAGATAGAGCTAGAGTGTTGGAGGGGGTGGTAGTGGAGTTGCTTCTAACAAATGGTGGGATATGCTTGCTAGACAAACGGAGGGCACGCCCGCAATATCAATAAGAGAGGAGATGGCTGCTTGTTGTCTGTGCATGTGCGTGTGAGAGATGCGTTAGGAGGCATGCATGAATGATGAGGGGGCACGATGTGGCTGTGGTAAGCAGACGTAACTACATAGGAAGATCAATCGCCCTTTGTTAGAGATAGGAGAGACATAACTTGTGAGGTACATCGATCGATGGGGGGTAGTTAAAGTCAATCTAGGTATATGTTGGGAGATCGATCGGTATACATGCATGTGTGTGTTAGAAGCAAATGAGGCACGAGGAGAAGGATAGAGAGAGAGGTATGCATCTAGGAGGTGGTACGAGAGGCATACTATATCGAGGGGGAAGGAGTGTGCGAGTACGAGAAACATGAAAAGAGTAGTGGGAGTGAGGCATGGACGGTGACAAGAGAAGAGGGGAAGCTTGTGTTTGTGCTAGGCACACCTGGCTAGAGAGGCATATCGATCGATGTGTGCCGTAAAGAAGGAGCTAGGGGGCCTACACACACCATGGGTGAACGACCTAAAGTGAAAAGACAAATTTGCGCGATGGAGCTAGAGAATGCTGAGGGAGGGTGAGAGGGATGCGGGCGTGTGCATGCACGAGAGAAAGTTAGCGCTAGCTACAAAGATAAGAGGGTTGTGTGGGTGTAAAAGACGAATAGAGATCATATATACTTCATTATAAAAAATGAATTCGGATATTTGAAGAATTTATCAGTGTTTTAAACCGACGCATGTGTGAATATATATAACGGTGATACACATGGTGTGGTTATCAACATGTTATACTACATATAATATATTTTATCTCTACTCTTATAAAAAATGGAGTTGTTGATGATGTTGTGCCTGCCATCTTGTAATATAGGACGTCTGATTTATATCTGGCGGATAGCAAGGAAACTATGATGGTTGAAGTTGGCAATAATCATGATTGTAGATTATTATTGAAATAGAGAAACGAATTCAAATTTAGTTTGAATTGCAGCGGTAGTATAGACATTTGGAATGCACTAAAATGTTGGTATGAGTAGGTTACATGCATTATACAGCAAGCGAAAAAATTTAATCGGACATAACATGGATTCATACTCCCTCCTTCCATCTAAATAGGGCGTAATGAGATTTTTAAGACCGCCTTTGACTATTGACAAGATTAATAGTACATGACATGCACAATGTGAAAATTATATCATTGAAAGAACCTTTCACAGATGAATTTAATGATGTGCTTTGTGTAAGTTGCATGTCATATATTATTGCTCTAATATTTGGTCAAAGTTAATATCGAAAAATGCATTAGGCCCTATATAGATCGAAGGAGGAAGTAGCTTTGAATAGCATTTGTATAGTAAAACGGGGCAAGAATCTCTCTTTGTGTGGTGTGAATAGTTTTATTTTTTTGTTTTCTTTTTGGTTGAGGGAAGTGCGAATTGATTTGGTACGTACAAGTACAATATTACTATACGTTAGGCTTGTCCCTAAAATTCAACCCGCGTCTTGTTATATCCCGAAAATTCAGATATCGTGCTCCCAAAACTGGCGCCTTCACAACCCGCGCCTTGCTATCCTGAAATTACAACGCGCGTGAACACCCCCTCCAACTGCCAAATCCCGACACGCGAAATCCCCCTTCTAACCCTGAGCCGAAAGGGCCGCTAGTTCAAATCGGTGGGGGTGCTTTTGTAACACACCCTACATTTTGGACAAGCGCGTCCCTAAGTCATGCTTCACCCCCTCCCATCGCCCCCTTTTCGCCATTCGAAATCCCAGCCGCCATAACCTCTCTGCTCCAGCCGTGAAACCCCTCCCTCCTCCGTCCGCCACATCACCGCTGCCCAGCCGGAGCCTCTTCCCCGACAACGCCGTCCACCGCAACAGCTCGACGTCCCTCGTCCACCTGCCCGGATGAGGATCCGTTGTCCATCTCATCGTCCCGCCAGTTCAGCCGCCCCATCCTCCACCTCGAAGGAGCTGCTCCGATGATCGCCTCATCTATCGCGGCTGCTCCATCCCCATAGTGCCACCTTAACCTGCTCCACCGGAACCGCAGCATCCTCACCGACTCCTCGTACGAAGCCGAGGCCTACTCGGCGCCACCAAAGAGGTTGTACACTCATCGCATCACACCTTCTCCTTAACTCGACCTCCCGGCGCCGACGGTGCTCCATCCTGCACCCCCATGGAGCGGCTACCTTGAAGCCGGCGCCACGGGCGACATCTCTACAGTGGCTCTCCTCCAGTGCGAGGCCCCTTCGTCGGCGGCGGCCATACCAGCCGGATCTGCTGCTGCTGCTCCAGCTCTCACTCGCTCGCTCGCGTTGCTGCTGCTGCTCCGGATCTCGCTCGATCGCTCGCTCGCCCAGCTGCTGCTGCTGCTCTCCCCCTCGCTCGTGCTGCTACTCTGCTTCGATCAAGCCACACTTCAGTCGACTGAATCAACTTTTGGGTCAGTCGATTTTTAGGGGTTGGGGGGGCTCGCCGGAGTTAAGGAAGAACCACCCACAGCGGGGACGGGGGCTCGCCGGAGAGGTACCCCACTATCTATCTTAGGGTTCAGGGTGGGGGCGAGGGGCCTAGAGGGCTGGCTGGGGCGGCGGTGGGGAGTTGTTTCGGGGCGGCAAGGCGGCTCAGGGGGGTGCAGGCTGAAGATGAATTGCAGGCCCTCCCTAAACTACATGGCAAGTGCCTCTCTGCTACCATTGCATTCAGTTTTGGCAGTAGCATTCAGATTCCACAGTAAATTTCATTTTCGACAGTTAAGTTCAAAGTCAACAGTTTTTACCTCATCTGTTGTAGTCAGGTGGTTTTTGGTGATGTAAATTTTACATACATTTTACATCATCTATTGAAGATGCTATTAGAATCCCAGTTAAGATTGACGATGTCTGTCTTGTGTTGCTTCAGCCTTGACGTCTTACGGCTCACCGGAGCTGCTCCAACGACAAAACAATCCATCACAACAGAGCAGTGCCCTGGACGCCGTTTACAGATTCCTTAGATCTTCCTCCACACCTCCGACAGCCACCTCTGCCTCAACTGCTTCAGCGACCAACCCAATGATGTTGAGGTCAACACGGCTACGGCAAAGAGGTTGTACACTTGTTGTATCACTTATTACTATACATTCACGTCGATCCATTAGGGCTATTTTGGTTCAACGGAAAAACATAGCAATAGGGAATTTTCCAATGGCACTCTACTATTCAATTATTCATGCTTTTTGTTGAAAGGAATCAAGCAAAACATCCACCTAGACCTACTTTTCAAAATCCTATGCATGAAAACAAGACCAAGTGCATTAGTGCCAAAATAACATTTTAACTGTACACGCTTTCATATGGTTTCACTTTATTTTGGCCATGTTTCTTTTCATTCCTCTGCTCTTCCAATTCCTGTAAACCAAACACCCAAGTTGACAGAAATCCTGTGTTTACAAATGCTCTGTTTACCATATGCATTTTCCTATACTATTCCGGTGTTTTTCCTATCCCTGCGTTTAAAAATCATGCAAGCCAAATGAGCCCTTACAGAATTACTTCAGTTCAGGTACATGTTGAAGGGAACTTTGTGTGGTTTGTCCTGCACCTGCCGCGATGTCGTCCACCTCATCTGAGCTGCTCCATCGACAGAAGCATCCACCAAACCAGACATCACGACTCCTGACCGTCTTTCGTTGCCTTAGATCTCCTTCCCTGCCGCCAGCACCCACCGCAACGGCATCACCATCATCGACTCGGCAGATGAACCTGAGGAGTACATGGGTCCACTAGAGAGGTCGCACTCTTTTGTTTCTACTTATGTTATGCATTGCTTAAACTTACCTGCTACTTTATCGTCCTGTTCAGCTCTTGGACTCCCAAGTCAGGTCCAAATTAATGTTCAAACTTGAGTTCTAATTTAGTTGTGGGGCACATATCGAGGCAACAATGAATAGTATGTCTGTCTAATATCTGGTTCACCTAGGGTATGCCTATGTTGTTGATCTTGGGTGGGAAACAAATAGTAAAGCAATCATCATCTGTCTTTTTATTAATTTAAAGCAATCACCAGCCTGTTATCATTATTTTTGGATCCATCCACTGGTTGTTACCATCACTCTAAATTTCTGCATGCTCTCCTTACATAATCTCACCATATTTTTTTCGTATGCATGTCAGATATTGTACACAGTCATGCTGAACATGTAGAGAAAAAGAGAAGAGTTTTGCGCGGCAATACAATGTCATGCAGACATCGCTCCATGGTGGGTTCAATGGCAAACCCTTCCCACCTCTCTCCAGATTGTAATCCAGAGGAAGATATCTGTTCTGAGGCGGATTCAAACGCCGCTGACCACTCCTATTTACCCCACAAGGTGTTTGCTCTACCTTGGCATGATGATGTTAGTCATATCATGCATATGTTACCTTGCAGTGCCTACTTTTGACATCATATATGTCATCTGCTTAATTTAGACATGTTCTGTAATGCCACCTGTTTAGTTTCTATATCATATATGGGTATTATTCAGTCGCATGTCTTGTAGCCAGCCATAATATATGTGAAATGTGCAATGCCATCCTGTTTAACCAGGCATCATATATTTGAATGATATCTCTTGCCCATCCTTTTCTTCATTACATTTCCATTTGTCGAAAATGTTTGTACATTAAACTACTCTTCCTGTGAATTAGCCATTTGGGTGGGAGATGGAAAAATCTGGAGAGAAAACAAGGCCTTCAGAGCAGACAGTGCTACCTATCGAAGCAGACCTCTTGTTGGGTCCAGATAGCTCCTCATAGATGGATTCAGAGATAGATGACCAGTCCTATTCCCCCACCGAGGTGTATGCTCAAACTTGGCATGGTTATACTACTCATATCATGCATATGGTGTCTTGCATTGCATAGTTTAGACATCATATACACAATACTCAACACCATGTTCTTAGTTCAACATCATATCGAATGCCCTATGTTTAGCATATAAATCACATATGTGAATTAAATGATGCGATCCTGATTACTTAGATACCATGTAGGTGAATTATGTCATGCGATCCTGTTTAGTTATTCATCATATCTTTGAATTATGTTATGCTATGCTATCCAGTTTAGATAGACATCATATATGTGAAATTATGTCATGCTATCCATTTTAATTAAACAATATACATGTCAACTATTTCATGCCTTTTTTCCACACTATCTATTGCATCTGTCTCTCATACGATGTATGTACATTCAACTATGTTTCCTGTTTATCAGCCATTTAAATTGGAGCGGGTGATGCCAGTATCCAGCGGACTAAAAACACGGTCTTCAAATAAAATAGTGCTACCTCTTGGTGGAGATAGCACCCCGGTTGTACATGCACAAGAACCAGCCCTACCACACATAACCCAAACTCTCGCAGATTGTCCCCCTACTGCGATGGACAGAGAACCAGCTTCACCCAATCTAACCCCAACCCCAGCAGATAGTAACCCAGTTCCTGTTGACACAGCACCATCTCCACCACACAGCTCCCAAACAAGAGCAGTTAGTAAGGCAGCTCCAGTGCCCAAAGGGCCAGTACTACCACGACGAACCCCAACTCCACCAGTTAGTACGCCTATTCATGTGGAGGAAGCACAACCAGCTAGTCGTAGTTTAGCAGCTATCGCATTTGATGTTGTTAAATCGTATGTGCATATCTTCCCATCTTGAAAATATTATACTAAAGATGAAGGAAAATGCCAGTTGCAGGTGTTTGTCCAAGAGTTATGTGTAAGTAATGTTATTCATGGCAATTACTTTGCTTTGTCCCATACATCCTACCTCCATGATGGTTATAATACAGCAAATTTTCCCATTTTTCTCTATAGAGAAGGACCGATTTGGAAACTCGGGATGAGGTAACCTGTGTTAATACCTCTGCTATCTTCAAGAATGTTTGGTGGCAGTATCGGAATTACCTGAAGAAAATGTACTTCACCGGCAAAGAAACTCATAAAATTCCCTTACGTTCTCCTGAGACACATTTACTGGACAATGACTGGGAACGCCTTATTCTGTACTGGTCCCGAACCAAGAATGTGGTAAGGTCTATGAGCTCATTTTCTATTTTTAAGTATTATATTCTTGCGTCTTACTGTACTCTGTTTATGTAGAACAAGTGCCTAAACCTGAAGAGCAACTATTCTAATTTAAGATTCCATTGCTATCATAGTTCAAAAAAGCGCTAGGCGTTAATTGTGCATTTTGCCACCGCCTTGCACTTTACTGACCAAAGCGCATGCTTATGTGCAGTTATGCACAGATTAAGCGTAGTTATGCGCAATGCGTTTTGCCAACGCCTAGAGCCTAGGCGCGCTTAAGCGCTCGCTTAGGCACGCCTTTTTTAACTATGATTGCTTTGCTCTTGTATCACTGTATTTACTCATACAAACTTATTTTTAAATTGAAGGACCCAATCCAAACTCCAATGGCACAGAAGGTATGTTCACGCATGTTTCTTTAACAGGTTTGCTCTTATCAATAGCTCTCTTGATTTCAATTTCAATTGTGTATACAGTTGACTTTCATATCATGCACATTACTAGCATCACAACAGAGTCAATAGTGTTGTTGTACATGTAGACCCGTGGTACCCATCTGAAATCTTGTTGTGCCGTGTAGTTTCCCACGCTTTGTATTCTTTCACTGCCGCTTTGTCTTGAACTGATATGATTTGAACCGTGTCTCTATTTTGATTTGGCAAGACAATGCAGTGACCATAGGACATAGATATATGTTTGTTTGATGCTCTTATTATGTACTAGTACTTGGCAATAGAAGACTTGGTAGTTTAATCATGTCCACCTTACTAATGAACTGGTTCACCGAAATGAGTTTCATATACTAGTACATGCTAAACTTGTTATGTGTATGCTTGTTTCTTCTTTTAGAATGCTGACAGAATATTGGGGAAGAGTGCCTTATTAAGCAATGGTAAAGGAAGTAATGCAGATAAGGTTCAGGATAGTGACACATCCTTGTTGGTCTCCAACAAAGCTGATAAAACAGCTAAGGAAGACTATCTTGAAGACAGCGAGACAACCCCAAGTCCTGTCTTGGTTTAGTGTTCGAGTTACTGGCCACTACCTCTTGCACAAGCTATTCAAACTCACTGTCTGAATCAGTTCGATTTCTTGAGTCTTAACTACAAGCTGAAAGACATCGAACAGTTGTGCTGCGACAAGAAGCGGAAGGACTGTGGATGTCCCTGGAGCATTCAGATGCATACTTTCTGGTGCAACATCAAGCGTTGGAGGATTTTAGCGCCAAACATGACAAAGCTAATAAGCTTGCTAAGCTTATTGCCAGCATGGTGGATACCCAGGATAACGTTTCTTGAGCTCTTCTGAAGTTGTTTCAGTTATGCTCTTGTTTTGCTACCGGGTTTATTTGCACTGGTGGCCAATTTTGACGGCCAGTGTATGTAATATGCTGCTTTGTTCCCTATATTTGCATTGATGGCGAACTTTGATGCCCAGTGGATGTAATATGTGTAATAGCGGCAATAGGCTAGCATTAATTGCTTGCTTATTTACTTCCTTATTGTCTTGTTTAGTTGTTTTCTTGTAGTCACTGCAGTTCTTTTTCTGTGTTTTTCTAGTGGCCACAATAGCCTATTTT
The DNA here is from genome assembly GCF_002162155.2 of Triticum dicoccoides. Lineage (NCBI taxonomy): Eukaryota > Viridiplantae > Streptophyta > Magnoliopsida > Poales > Poaceae > Triticum > Triticum dicoccoides. The sequence continues at coordinate 417,533,017 of NC_041389.1, read as the reverse complement.
TGGTAACTAGGCCAAAATAATCATGGCAACACACGAACTGTTGTAACCATGGGCCTCCTGCAGACCGTATGATCCATGGGCCTTCTTCCGGTCGTAGGATCCATTGGCCTTCTATATGGGCCGTAGGATCCATTGGCCTTCTATACGGGCCTTAGGGTCCATGGGCCTTCTATGGTCCGTACAATCCATGGGCCTTCTACGGGCCGTACTATCCATGGGCCTCATATGGGCCGTAGGATCCATGGGCCTTCTACGGGGCGTATCATCATTTTGCCAATCATGGGCCGTACTATTCGTGGACCATAACGGGCCGTTAATAGGCCGTATTTGATAACTCTATGAAAACAGCCCAACGGGGTTTTTTTGACATGAAAACGGCCCAACGTATTAACGGTCCACAAAGGGCCGACTGTAACGACGGGCTGAATTTGGCCCACAAGCAGAAAATGACAGTAACGGGCCGTATGTAACCGAATACTGCGAATGAGCCCAAGAATCAATGGGCCCTGAGAAGGCCGAAAGATAACTTGGGCTGGAAACGGCTCAATGGAATAATGGGCCATTAATGGGTATAAAGTGATACACTGTTCATTACGGACCAGTTTCACCACGGGTCGTTAATGGGCCAAGAGTTACAAAGGGCCTCATATGGGCCGAAAGAAGTCATGGGCCACACATGGGCCGGAAGTTGAAACAGGCCGGAATCATATTGGACGGCCCAGATGACGCTACAGGGCCTAATTCGGAGAGGTCGTAACGGGCCCTGGGTTAGCGGGCTGTAAATGGGCTATATGCAAACAGGACGTTAACAGGCTTTCCGTGGGCCGGCCCGCCACCTTTTGACCAAGTCAAACGGGCCGGCCTTTTCACAGGAATGGGCCTCTGTTGGGCCGTGCCACATGTCGCCGTATCATACGCACCTTCGGTCCAATGAGTGGATGACATATGTCCCAACGGTGAGCCGATACGTGTTTCCTCCAGCCAATGATGATTTTACACATGGAAAATCCCCATTGGTCGGGGCTGTTAATAGGTTATCGGATCCAAAACCGAACCCGATAGCTTAACGGCGTTCCGTTACGGTGGATGCCATGTGTCGGTCACCCTTGACAAAAGCACTTCTGTGACGCGCAATTTATCATCATGGAAGTGGACACTTCCGTGATGATAATTTTGGTAATGTCATGGAACACTTCTACGACAGCACAGGTATGACTATCTTGATTCTGTCATAAAATCGTCATGGATGTACGTGCATGACAAAAAACGTGACCTACTGTGACAAACACGTATCATCATGGAAGTGTATTTTTTTGTAGTGTTTATACCTAGTTCAATCTCGTTACCGGCAAGTCTCTTTACTCGTTTTGTAATACATCATCCTACAACAAACTCATTAGTCACTTTGCTTTCAAGGCTTCTTATGATGTGTATTACCGAGAGGGCCCAGAGATACCTCTCTGATACTCAGAGTGACAAATCCTAATCTCGATCTATGCCAACCCAACAAACACCTTCGGAGATACCTGTAGAGCACCTTTATAATCACCCAGCTACGTTGTGACATTTGATAGCACATAAGGCATTCCTCCCGTATCCGGGAGTTGCATAATCTCATAGTCAAAGGAATATGTATTTGACATGAAGAAAGCAATAGCAATAAAACCGAACAATCATAATGCTATGCTAAAGGATGGGTCTTGTCCAACACATCATTCTCATAATGGTGTGATCCCGTTCATCAAATGACAACACATGTCTATGGTTAGGAAACTTAACCATCTTTGATTAACGAGCTAGTCTAGTAGAGGCTTACTAGGGACACAGTGTTTTGTCTATGCATCCACACATGTATCAAGTTTTCGGTTAATACAATTCTAGCATGAGTAATAAACATTTATCATGATATAAGGAAATATAAAATAACAACTTTACTATTCCCTCTAGGGCATATTTCCTTCATGTGCTAGTGAGTAATTGTGGTTTAGTAAGAATATTGGTGTTAAGGTTTATGATTCCTGAAACATGCGCGTATAGTCTCTCGTTATGCTATGAAGTTGGAGCATGATTTATTTTTGACTGCCTTCCTTATGAGTGGCTGTTGGGGACAAACGATGGTCTTTTCCTACCAATATATCCCCCCTACGGGCATGCGTAGTAGTACTTTGCTTCATGGGCTAATAACTTCTGCAATAAGTATGTGAGTTCTTTATGACTAATGTGAGTCCATGGATTATACACACTCTCACCTTTACGCAATTTGCTAGCCTCTTCGCTGTCGTGCATTGCCCCTTCTCACCTTGAGATGTGGTGCAAACTTCACCGATGCATCCAAACTCCGTGATATGATACACTCTATCACACATAAGCCTACTTATATCTTCCTCAAAAGAGCCACCATACCTACCTAGTATGGTATTTTCATAGCCATTCTGAGATATATTTCCATGCAACTTCCACCATTCCATTTATGACACACATCATTATTTTCATATTGCTTTGCAGGATCGCCTAGCTGACATAGTATTTGTGGCTGATGTTCATCATTGTTTTCTACATGTTATGCTAGATTAGTGCACATACTGGTACACCACCAGAGACATTCATACAGAGTCATATTTATTCTAGTATCGAGTTGTAATTTTTTGAGTTGTAGGTAAATAAAAGTGTGGTGATCATCACATTCATTATTAGAACACTGTCCCAAGTGAGGAAAGGATGATGAAGGCTATGATTCCCCAAGTTGGGATGAGACTCCGAACGAAAAATAAAATAAAATAGAAGGCCAAAAAGAGCCCAACAAAAAAATGAGAGAAAAAGGGAGAAGGTGCAATGTTACTATCGTTTCCACACTCATGCTTCAAAGTAGCACCATTCATATAGAGAGTCTCATATGCTTTCGTTTTCATATAACTAGTGGGTTTTTCATTACAGAACTTGGCTTGTATATTCCAATGTTGGGCTTCCTCAAATGCCCGAGGTCTTCATGAGCAAGCAAGTTGGATGCACACCCTCTTAGTTTTCTTTTTGAGCTTTCATACACTTATATCTCTTAGTGCATCGGTTGCATGGCAACCCTACTCCTTGCATTGACATCAGTTGATGGGCATCTCCATAGCCCATTGATTAGCCTCGTCGATGTGACACTTTCTCCTTTTTTGTCTTCTCCATATTATCTCCATCACCACACTCTACTCCACCCATAGTGTTATATCCATGGCTTGCGCTCATGTATTGTGTGAAAGTTGAAAAAGCCGAAGCGCGTTAAAATTGTGAACCAATTGCTCGTTTTGTCATCGGGGTTGTGCATGATGAATAATTTTTGTTAAGAAGATGGAGCATGACAAGACTATATAATTTTGTAGGGGTAACGTTCTTTAGCATTGATATTTTTAAAGGCATGATTGTTCGTTGGTATGCCTTATTATTATTGTTTTTATGTCAAACTATAGACCATTGCTTTGAATCATTTGGATCTTAATATTCATGCCACAAAATAGAGATTACATGATGAACATGTTAGGTAGCATTCTACATCAAAAATTTTGTTTTTATCATTTAGCTACTCGACGACGAGCAGGAATTAAGCTTGGGGATGCTTGATACGTCTCCAACATATCTATAATTTTTGATTGTTCCATTCTAATATCAATCTTGGATGTTTTATATGCATTTATATGCCATTGTAATTTTTGGGACTAACCTATTAACTTAGTGCCAAGTCTCAGTTGCTGTTTTTTCTTCCTATTTTTGGTTTTAGAGAATAACAGTACCAAAGGAAGTTCAAATGGCACGAAAGTTTTTAATGATTTTTTCTAGACAAAAGAGACCCTAGAAGCTTCGGGAGAGGGCCAGAAGATAAAGGAGTAGCCCACAAGGCACCGGGAGCGCCTTGGTGAATTGTGGGGCCCACATTCATCCCTTTGACCAAATTCCGCCTCTGTAAATTCTCTAAAATTGATAAACCAGTAGAGAGCCGCCCAAAACACTTTTTCCACCGCCGCAAGCTTCTGTTCCCGTGAGATCCCATCTGGAGGCCTTTTCCGGCACTTTGCCGGAGGGGGAATCGATCATGGAGGGGCTCTACATCAACCTTGTTGCCCTTTCGATGATGTCTGAGTAGTTTACCATAAACTTATGTTTCCATAGCTAGTAGATAGATGGCTTCTTCTCTCTCTTTGATCTTCAATACAATGTTCTCCTCGATGTTCTTGGAGTTCTATTCGATGTAATCACTTTTTGCGGTGTGTTTGTTGGAATCCAATGAATTGTGAGTTTATGATCAGATTATCCATGAATATTATTTGAGTCTTCTCTGAACTCTTTTATGCATGATTATTATAGATTTTTATTTCTCTCCGATCTATTGATTTAGTTTGGCCAACTAGATTGATTTTTCTTGCAATGGGAGACGTGCTTTGTGATGGGTTCAATCTTGCGATGAACTATATCCCAGTGATAGAAAGGGACAAGACACATATTTGTATTGTTGCCATTAAGGATAAAAATATGGGGTTTATTCATGTGTGAGTTTACTTTGTCTACATCATGTCATCTTGCTTAAGGCGTTACTCTGTTCTTTGTGAAATTAATACTCTAGATGCATGCTGGATAGCGGTCGATGTGTGGAGTAATAGTAGTAGATGCAGGTAGGAGTTGGTCTACTTGTCTCAGACGTGATGCATGTATACATGATCATTCCTTGGATATCGTCATGATTATTCGTTTTTCTGTCAATTGCCCAACAGTAATTTGTTTACCCATCGTATGCTATTTTCAAGAGAGAAGCCTCTAGTGAAATGGCCACCGGGTCTACTTTTATCCTTATATTATAATCCAAAAATACCTTGCAGCAATTATATTTACTTTATTTTATTTTGTATTTTTGTTCTATCTATATATCACTATGAGATTTGATCCTTGCAATTAACCGCCGAGGAATTGACAACCACTTGTTCGCGTTGGGTGCAAGTAGTTGTTATTTTGTGTGTAGGTACTGCTAATGAGGTGTTGCTTGGTTCTCCTACTGGATTGATAACCTTGGTTCTTAACTTAGGAAAGTACTTATCTCTACTGTACTGCATGATCCTCTCCTCTTAGGGGAAATCCCAACGCGGCTCACAAGTAGCACTCCTCCATGGCCTCCTCCTTCACCTCCTGCTTCACGTCGAGCTCCGGCACGTGGACATCTCCGGAGGCCAACAGTTCGATCATCTCCAGCAGGCCCTCCCACTCCTCTTGGCGGCTCCTGTACTCCCGCTCGGAGTCCTCCATGATGGCCTGCATGAGCCGCTCCTCCTCCTCCTCGACCATCATGGTGGGAGGCTGAGGGGGCAGCGGCGACGGGGAGGTAGAGGGCGTCAACATCAGACCACGCACCCGCATGCGACCATGAGCTCTTGGCGGGCTCACTGCACGCACACAAGGCACACCCTAAGACACACGGGGCGGGCTACAACCACGGCCGATAAAATAGGTTTGCTGATGCATGCCGTGCTTGTCCTGGAACCATGTGTCCGAGAGGGGCGACTTGATGTTGTACCTGCGGTCATAAAGGAGCTGGCACAAAATCCGGGCGCGACAATGGGAAATCTCTTGGAGGCGGGCACGACTGCTCGTCGGGACGGGGGAATGGGCACCCAATTCGGGCTCAGATACCACCCATTGGGGAGGTGGGCATCTGACCACGGCATCGAGTTGCTGGTATCCCAGTACCGACGGCAAACGACGACCTTGAGTACGGCCTAAAACGGGGCGCAACCACCGGAGGGGAGATAGAGAAAGACGCCGGCGAGGTGGAGTGGCTGGCCTCACTTCGAGACAAGGTGGATGAGATCCCACCTCGCGGCCGTGCTTGGTCTTCTTGTTGGGGTGCCACTTCCAGAACCCCATGACTGGCGAGAAGCGAGGTGGGTGGCGGCCCTAGGCTAGGGTTTAGTATCTCCGATGGAGGGAGCAATGGTGAGGAAGTGAAAGTGGAAGTGGATGGGGATGGGTAAGTGGAAGTCGACGGCTTCGCCATAAAAAAAGGACGTGGCCGGGGGCCGTCTAGGTGGCTGACATGCAGGCCCAACCAACCGTCTTGGCATATTGAGAATCGCCAGCGCATCTAGGCCAATAAAAGTTCTGTGTATCACTTCATCATCCCACTCACCATCATCCATCATCAAATAAGACACAAGGTGGATGGGTTCACTTCCAATATTGCATACTGGTTTGAAAGTTTTGCTTCCTTGTATCCAGTTATCATGACATACCTCCGTAGTCATGCCATCACCAACTCTATGGATTAAACCCTTCTTTAGCACTTCTCTCCCGATGATTATGGATTTCCAGGTAGTAGAGGCACTAGCAGGGCATCCTTCTTGCAAAAAATCTCCTTCTGGGTAATACCGTCCCTTTAGGACACGCGCACATAGACTGTCTGGCTTATCGAGCAACCGCCATGCCTGCTTGGCGAGCATTGGATCATTGAAAAGCTCCAAATCCCGAAATCCCAGACCTCCCTTTGATTTTGAGACGGCCATCTTCTCCCACGATTGCCAATGCATTCTTATCTTGTCTAGAGATTCATCCCACCAAAACTTTGACATCACTGCCGTGACCTTCTGGCATAAACCTTTAGTGAGCTTAAAACAGCTCATAGAATAGGCCGGTAGGGCTTGAATCACCGCTTTCAGAAGAACCATTCTCGCCGCAATTGACATTATCCTTTCACAATATCCTTGTACCCTGGACCTTGCTTGCTCCTTCACATGAACAAAACTATCTTTTGTGATCCGGCCCGCCGCCGTAGGCAAGCCCAGGTACTTCTCTGCAAGAGCTTCTCTGTAAATTTGCAAGCTGTTCCTGACCCCTGCTTTTGCCGACGCCCGTGTATTTGCGCTGAAATAAACTGAGCTCTTGGCCTTGTTTACACACTGCCCCGACCCCCGGTGGTATGCTTGAAGAATCTCATTCAACCTTTGTGCACTCCTTGAATTTGCCTTCATGAAGACTAGACAATCGTCCACAAATAATAGGTGCGAGATCCATGGGGCCCTCAGTCCTGGCCGAATGCCTCTATCAACCCATCCAGCATCATAATTTTTTAGCAAGCAAGAGAGTCTTTCCCCGCAGAGTAGAAACAAGTACGGGGAGACGGGGTCACCTTGCTGTATACCTTTGGAGGGGCGAAAGGATGGCAACAGCTCTCCGTTCATCTTGACCTGAAACGTGACAGAGTTTACACATCCCATAATCAGGGACACCCATTCCTCAGAAAAACCCAGCTGCAACATGATTCCTTAGAGGTACGCCCATTCTACATGATCGTATGCCTTCATCATGTCCAACTTAACCGCGCACCACCCTTGCTTGGTCCTCTTCCGTTTCATTGCATGGATACACTCATAAGCTGTGATGGCGTTGTCTGTAATCAACCGACCAGGAACAAAGGCACTTTGCTCCTCCGCGATGATATCATCCAGCACCTCCCTCAACCTGTTTGCCAAAACTTTGGAACAGATTTTATAAATAACATTGCAGAGGGAGATTGGTCTATACTGTGAAATATTCCTCGGATTTTTAACCTTTGGGATAAGAACTATTATAGTTTTATTGACAGCTTCAGGCATGTGCCCACCGTTTAAAAAGTTCAAAACAGCTCGGGTCACATCCTCCTTGATCAGTGACCAGTGATGTTGATAGAACCCTGCATGAAATCCGTCCGCTCCCGGTGCCTTCGACGGCGCCATGGCAAACAGAGTTTTTTCTACTTGCTTGGCATCAAAAGGTCTATTCAGCCAGTCATTCATCTCGCTAGTCACCATTGGTGGCACATGGTGCAGCACTTCATCCATTAACACTTCATCTTGAGTTGTATACAGTTGTGTGTAGAAGTTTTGTACCTCAGCTCTCACCTCATCTTTACTATCCACAATCGTTCCACCCGCCCTCTCAAGCACCAGAATTTTATTTTGATGCTTCCTCCTCGATGCTTGAGCGTGGAAGAAACCAGTATTCCGGTCACCTGCCTTGAGCCAGTCTGCCCTGGACCTAGCTCGCGCCATGATCTCCTCTTTCAGCAGTAGGTCATTCAGCTGCCTCGCCAACTCCTTCTCCCTCCTAGACGATCCACGGAATAGTGAGTTTGCCTTCTCTCTCTCAAACTCCTTCCTAACCTTTTTCAATTTTCGCTTCACATCTCCAAACTTTTTCTGTTTCCAATCAGTGAGCTAGTCCTGCATGTCATATAGCGCAGAGTTGAGGTCCTCAAGTGAAAGAGCTCCTTTCTTTTTCTCCCATGCAACAGCCACTGTGGGCTCATACGACTCCTCCCGCCTCCAAGCTTCCTCGTAAACAAAGTGGTGTGGCCCGCTATTCTCCCCCTCCTCTAGTTTCTTGATCCTAATTACCAATATACAATGGTCCGATTGTGGAGAGGGCACATGCCTCACCCCCGTAGATCCATACTCCTGGATGAAAGCTGGGTCGGCTAGATATCTGTCTAAACGTACCTTAACGTTTGCATCCCCATCTTGGCGATTATCCCATGTGTACGGGATCCCGGAATAACCCAGATCCTGAAACTTGCACTCATCAATGGCCTCTCGGAAACCTTGCATTTGCCATTCCGCCCTTTCGTTAGCCCCAAAATATTATGTATTATCTGTAATCTTGAAGTCCCCACCACACAACCATGGTACATCACTTTGGCATCGCAACCACTTCAAAAGTGTCCAACTCTCACTCCTTTCACTTCTTTTTGCTTTGGCATAAAAGCCTGTAAAACGCCACTCTTTCTGGTCGCTACCCACATTCCTTACCATAACATCTATATGTTGATTAGACATGTTGTTGAGCTTAACATCCACCTCCCTAGACCAGAAGAGGGCAAGTCCTCCGCTCAGCCCATTGCTGCTGACAGGTATACATCCTTCAAACCCCAATCTTGCTTGCATCTCCGCTACCTTATTTCCTTCAATCTTCGTCTCCGACACGAAGACTAGGGTGGGCGCTTCAACCCTCACCAAATGGTGAAGTTCCCGAACTGTCTCCGGGTTCCCAAGCCCGCGACAGTTCCACGTTATGCAATTCATGTCTCTCGGCGGGGCTGCACATCAGCCACCGCCTGTTCATCAATGGTTCCCCCTTCCACAGCTTTCTTCTTCTTCGAGTCCCTACTATCTTCCTTGGATGTGCTTGGTACGTCACCCTCTATTGATCTCTTCTTGTTGAGAGTGTCCTGGTCTAAGATCATTAGCTGGCTCGACCTATTGGCGTGGCTCACATGCCCCATATCCACTCGACGATACACCTTTTCCCTGCCTCTACCTCTGGCTCTATCAAAGCCCCTCCCAGGACCAGCGCGACCAGCAGCCCCACCCCGGGAGTTGAACTGATACACTGCATTTCTGACCTGGCCGGCGTTATTTTTCAGTGGTGAAGTCACCTCCTCCCCCCTCTCTACTTCCTCTTCTTAGTCATTCCATTCCTCCTCTCTTCTGGCGCCCTGCCTACCCCCGTTACCATTGCCTGGGGATGCACTCACCCAACTTTTACGGGATCCAGCCCACCTAAGCTTCTCACCATATGGCAGACATCCATCATCGTCCCGTTCCCCAGGGTCCGGACAAAAAGCATCTGCATGTCCAAGCCGGCCACACGAGAAAAAGAAATACGGCAAACCTTCATATTGGATATCATACAGGATAGACTCATTTGTCCTTGCCGATTCCAACTGAACCAACCTCATTAGAGGCTCCTGCACTCTAATCCAGATCCTTGCTCTGAGGGACTCACCGAAAGCAAAGCCTTTTGAGTCCACATCCAACTTAATTACCTCTCCCATCATACCTGCGATTCGCTCAGGCCATGGCGGGTAACGCAGATTGAAAGGCAGGTTGATTACCCTAGCCCAGATTTGCATCTTCTCAAATTTCCAGTCGGATGGTCGGGCCCTGAAATCAAACATCTCCAAAATCACCGCATGCTTCCCTACCATCCATGGTCCACCACCAAAGATGCGATCACGATCTCGTTGATTCTCCAAATTTGCAACAAACATATTCTCTCCTACCGGGTTAAAATCCAGGCCCCTCGGGTTGCCCCAGGCCGGTCGGAGGGCTTCAGCAATAGTGTTGACATGGATAAACTTACGGTGCAGAACCCTCCCCACCAGAGCCAATTGGGGCACTTCTCCTTCCACTTCCTGATCATCTACTACCAACTTCTTGCTCTCCTTATCTGTCAGTTTCATCTTCTCCATCATACTCTCAACTCTCTCCCTCGATTTCCTCGATTCCTCTGACGCCATGTCGCCCCTTCCCAAAAACCCTAGATGCCACCTTCCCCTGCGCTCCAAGGGTGGGTAGGGGTACCAGGACCCCCCCCCC